>NC_133860.1:41396815-41705149 GCF_047830755.1 Zonotrichia albicollis
AAAAACAAGAATGATGGCACTTCTCCTCTGGGACCCCTGTCATTCAGGCCATGCAAGCATTTGACCGGCCTTGTCCTCAAGCACAGGTGTTCAACTTCAAAAATCATCTGCTATCAGCAATCCTTATGTGCTTGCCTAGTTACGTCTCTGATAGGAACATTCTCTTTTCCTATCGTATAGATACTTTTTTGCAATGCAGGTAGGGCTGGTTCCGCCTCATGCTCAGGGGCAACTGGGAAATGCCATCTTCTCAAGAACACAATCACAGTACCAGAGAATTTTCTGGCTTGGAAGGGATTCTCAAAGATCACTGAGCCCAACTGCGGGGCAGCCTCAACAATCACACCCTGTGCCCAAGAGCGCTGTCCAAACAATTTTGGAGCTCAGTCAGCCTTGGTGCTGGGACCCCTTCCCTGGACAGCCTGTTCCAGTGGCCAAGCACCCTCTGGCTGAAGAGCCTTTTCCTTCTATCCACCCTAAGCCTGCACTGGCACATCTTGCAGGCCATTCTCTTGGGTGTTCCCAGTGGCCCCAGGACTGAAGAGAGTAGTGCATGGCCTTCTGCTTCCCCTCCTCAGGAAGCTGCTGACTGCTAGAGGCTCCTGCCTAGGCAATTCCACCTCAAAAACATGGCAATGACAGCAAATAGAAAGGAGCTGGGACAGAGGAGCTCAGGCTTTGCAACCATGAGGATCAGAAGGAAGGCTACTGACACATCCTTGGCAGAACCATTTTTAACTGGAGCATTGTTTGGACCTTTTTCAGGTGGAAAGGAGAGGAACAATGAAAAGGAAAGCAAGAGCCAACAATCAGCCGTGAGTTTTGGCCTAGGGTTAAAGGGCAGCAAACTGGAGGAATGGCCAGGAGGAGAACTGCTCTTTCACACTCACGCTGGGATGGCTTCAAGCCTGTGCAGCCACAGGAAGGCTCTCTCGAGCACTTGCCTTTCTTACCTCCACCTCCTTCTTCCTTCAGACACATCAATGTTGGCAGCGACTTTCAGGCTGAGCTCCCAGAGCTGCAGAGCAGAGCACCAAGTGAGGATGAAGAGCCTGCAACCCTGCTCTGGAAGCCCTGGGGGGAAGATGACTCTGACATGGAAAAACCTGACAGAGGTAGCTTCTCTTCAAGCTTTTCTTCCACCCCTGACATACTTGGGTCTTTCAAAAGCTCCTTTTGCATAGAAAGGCAGCTTTTTGCAGCCTCTGCTTCTCTCCCTGTCTCGCCCATCTTCCCATCTACAAGTGTTAGAGGCAAGGAGAATGCTCTGCTTCTGCAGCAGAGCAGGAAAAAGAGCAAGCATCTTGCTCTCCAAATTGCTCAGGCCCATTTGCCACTGCAAGAGGGGAGATTGGCCTCCACTTCTTCTTACAGAAGCTGCTTTGAAGGGAGAGCCAGCACTGCGGGGGCCCTCGCTTCAGCTGGCGCTGCCTTTGCTCTCCTTTTCATGCTCTCCAAGCTGCTGCATTTAGCTCCCGGCCTTTCCTTGCGCCTTGCATGGCAACCTTTGCCCTTGCTGGCCTCAAGGCTGACTTTGGCTGGGTTTTTGTTGTGCTTGCAGTAAGAGAACTGCTGGACATGGCCAGCTCCCGTGGCATTCCCGGGGCAGCAGCTGACCTGGAGCGCGCCCTGCACTGCCTGCACCAGGCACGCGGCAGCGTTGCGGTAAGAAGCGGCTCTGTGGGCGCACACAAGAGGGCACAGGGAATGCACAAGGCCCGCCCACTGGGACAGCCTTTCCTGCCTGCTCCTTCAAGGAGTGTCTTTCTAGGGAGCAGAGCACTGGCTGCCTGCTGTGTCTCCTCCAGCTGCGTCAGGGCTGAGCCCAAAGGGCTCCAGCAGGGACAATCTCCCTCCTGCAGGCGGCGGCGCAAGGCCCTGCAGCCTGCTGCCTTGGAAATGGCCTGCCCGTCTGGGTTCTCTAAGACATTTGGAGGGGAAATTCCCACAAGCCTCAGTCAGCTGAGGCCATTCTGGCTGCAGCAGGAGCAAAATCATTAGGTTGGTGAGCAAAATGCCACTCTTGGGGACCAGGATCAAAGGGCTGGGCAGCAAAAACTAGGCACTGGCATCAAATCCCAGGCTCTCACCCACATGGCATACAGTTGCTTGAATGTCTGAAGAGGCAAAGTAGCTGAAAGGCAGCATCTCTGATTTTTGGCTCATTTTGGATGTGGTGGGGTGGCTAAAGCCTTTTCCCCTTGGATCTTGCAGGAGGCTCTGGAGATGTTGCTCTCAGGGGGGCCTGCGACAACTCAAGGCCATCCCTTGGCCGATTATCATTACGCAGGTAAGCAAAGCAGAGCTTCTTCCTTCACTGGCAGATGCTGCCGTCCCCTTCATTGTTGTGGCAAGCGTTTCTGCTTTAACAAATTGGGCTTAACACCAGCACAAGGTCTTGTCTTCTCGGCGGGTGGGGAAAGCACCAGCATCTAGTCCTTCAGCTTGACTTGTTTTCCAGTCCTTTTCCCTGGGCAATGCCTGCTCTTGTCTTCATCACCTTCTCAGGGAGCAGACATGTACTCACACGTCAATGATGGCCTGCTACCATTTGCTTTTTGTGGCCACTGGGATCCACTTCATGTGGATCCAGGGATCCATTTACCTGCTGCTTTTTATTGCCAGGCTCTGACAGATGGACACCTGAGGAGAAGGACTCCTTCCAAAAGGCTTTCCACACCTATGGCAAGGATTTCCATCTCATCCAGAAGCAGGTAAAGCCGCAGGACATTCTTTACCTGAGCAGATCATCACCAGCAAAGCTTGCTTATGTCTGCTAACAAGCACTGGCCTTCAGTCTCTCTCTTCTCAAGTACCAAAACTGTTCAAGTAGTAACAAAACAGGACATCAAAGGCCTGTGTGAAAAGGATGATCCTGTCTCTCCAGCCCTTTTCTCCAAGCTCTTTTGGAAGATAAAGCTTTATTCTCTCACACTTGTCCCGCAATTCTGCTGCTGCTTCCACAAGACATTGTGCTGGCATGACTGCAGTGAAGCCGGGAAAGAAGAGCTGTGCTAGATGCATTTCTTGTTGATCTGTGCATTACGTCTGTTGCCACGTAGCATGATACACGGTTTACTACATTGCATGATGCCTCTCTTTCTCCATGTTGATTTCATTTTACTCCCTCCTCCATTTACTTCATGATTTTACTTCCTAGTTTACTCCATCTTCTACTTTTTCCCCAATGCACCTTACCAAGGAATTTTAGATTCCTTCTTTTTCCCTTCCCAACAGATCCAGACTAAGACCGTGGCACAGTGTGTGGAGTACTACTACACCTGGAAAAAGGAGCATCCAGTTGCCAGCACTCTTGCTCAGGTGAGGGGGAAGAAAATCCAGGCGTGCCAGGAGGGTGGAGAAACTGGGAGAAGGGGACAAAACCTGCTGGCGAGCCATGCCAGACACCGCTTTGCCAGGATCACATCAGCCCATGCGCTGGCAAAGGCGCAGCAGATGCTGCCCAGGCCTTCCTTCTGCTGCTGCCCTGAAATACGCCATTCTGGAGCCTAACTTTGGGCCAAGAAAGCCCCACCACCACCCAAATGGGTTTTGACTCTCTACAGATGGTTTTCTCAAAGGCTGCCGCCTTAGCTGACTCCAATCAGACCCTTCCTTCCCCACTTAATTCCCCCTGACATCAGCAATCCCTGTGTTCAGGGAGATGCTGCAAACATTCAGGCAGATTTTGTACATTCCCACCATACTCCCCAGGAAGGAGCTGCCAGTGCTGTGGCTCCCCTTAGACTTTCCTTACCAGCCAAGAGGAATTGGGTTGGCAAAAGTGAGAGAGAGAGAGAGAGAAAGAGAGAGAGAGATTATTCTGGGTTCTATAAAATGTCTGACCATGTGTCTTCTCGAATTTGACTGAATTTCCATCCCATTCCCAAGACATTTCTGGAGGAAAACCAGAGGGAAATAGATGTTAGGCAGAGAGGTAGAAATAAGAAATGTAGAATTCTAGAGAGCCACACATTTATGCCACCCCTTTGGCCTGTAGAAAAGAGGAGCATTTCCCTCCAAGCTCTGCCTTGGCAGCCCGCCGCAGCCCACTGGCAAAGGCAGCCGTTTGCTCAGCTCTTGAGGCTTTGGAAGGATTTCCTTAGGCCGATAGATTTTTGTGCTGGATGCAGGCATTTCCAGCTTTCTGAGGAGAAGGAAACATTGAAACAGGATTCTTTGATTTCCAGGGCGTGGGCAAAGCCAAGAGGAGCAAAAGCCCCCCCAGAAAGGAGGAGGGGCAGACAGGGAAGAGAAGCCGCAAGAGGGCTGGCAGCGCCGAGTGTCCCTGCTGCCAACCGCGCCAGCCGCCCCGTTCGGCGGGAGGCCCCTTTCCCTGCGGCCAGTGCAAACGGTGCGCAACTTCCTGCTCCTTCTGCTCCAACCTGCGCCTTTGCACTAAAACAGGCTGACCCTTTGCAAAGGCGCCGCAGGGCAAGCTCACGCCACTTGCACCATCGCTCCTCGCAGCCCTGCTCAAGCGTACAACCCACCTCAAACCCAAACAGCTCCCTTCAAACCCAGCCTTCACAATCAAACCTTGCCATGCCCCAACCAGACACACTGCATCCAAGTAGCAGCAGATCCATCAAAGCTTCCTTTGATGCTGCTGATCAAATTCCAAATAGGATGCAACAAAAGGAGGAAGACATTTCAAGGCATTGAAACAAGAAAGGTTGGACTCATGGGCTGATCAATTCACAATGTGCCACTGCCCAAAAAGACAGAAATTTGCACTTAAACGGAGATCTTGGCGCTTGCTTCAATGGTGTGTACTAAATTGACCAAAGTACTAAATTGACCAAATTTGTTTCCTATCTTCCAGGGTGTTTGAAACCATCAAGGAAAGGAACAAACACAGGAGAAGACATCGGCCTCGCAAGGAAGCAGAGCCTCTCCCCAAGAAGAAAAGACCAAATTAGACAAGGCTGCGGCTTGTCCAGGCCTAGCAAGGCTTAGGCGTCAATAGGACTAGTTAGGAATAGGACTGATTTTTACGCTTTTAGACTTGTTGAAATTCTACTTAGTTAGTTTACATGATAGGAATCTCCTCCATTTCTTAGTTAAGTTACATGCATATTATTCAAGATTCTTTAGTAGTATTAGATTTATCAGTACCTGCAAGACATTTAGTGTTAGTTACGATCCGTCTTTTACCATTTTACCTTTATTGAGACAGAATCTGTTTTTATCATTAAACCGTGTTTGTTCCACTTTGTCTTTTGGTCTGTGTGAAATCACTCCAGCAACGTTTGTTCCATTTGCCTGCTGTTGCAAACACAGCACACTCCCTGACAGGAGAATCTGGGCACGCACCACCTCCCCCAGGCACAGCCCCTTGCTCAGCTGGCAGGACTGGCAAAGTTGTGTCTCCTTTACTGCCAGGGAAAGAACGCGGGCGCTTCATCCTTTGACTACTAAACATCTCAGCTGCCAGTTGAAAGGGAGGCTTTGTTTAATTCAATCAATTGGATCTAAATGACAGCTCTGCTCTCACCATCTTTTCTGCCTCAAAGCAACGGCTTTAGTCATTTTGTAGCCCAGCAACATAACTTTGTTTCATTTTGGGGGACTGATGGACCTGACCACCTTGGAGCACGTTTCTAGAACCCCTCCGATTCTATCACATTCATAACCACATGCACCACAAAGGTATCAGTCGTTCAGTTTCAGTTTCTCTTGAAAGGAACACTCTCCCGCCCTGGGCCTCCACCAATCTCCTCAGCTAAAGCAGAGCGGCTGGCATCATTATCCTCTCTCTGGCTTCCCACACTTCAGGTATTTGCAGCAAAGAAGAAGCAAAGTCCCTCTTTTATCTAGCCCAGCAAATGGCACTGCCCAGCAAGCCTTTGGTGGCAGGGGCTGTGCAGGGTGGAGAGGGGGCCAGGGAGGGGGCAATTGCCAGGCTGCTTCTGGGAAGCCCAGGCAAGCTTGCCCTTGTCTGATGGAGCCAGTGCAGCTGGCCTTTGGAGCCTACAAAGTGTCTGCCTGCCTTGCAGTGCCACTTGGTACAGCTGCCCCCTCACTTTGCTGCCCTGTGCGCAACATGCAGCTGGGAAGGAAGCAAGATGGGCACTGAAGCAAGATTTGCTTTGCCTTAACAATAGGCAGGAAAGCAGCAAAACTGGCTGGCTTTGGTCCTATCTGGCATCTAAGTATGAAAAGAAACGTGAAGGCCGTCAGTGTGGAAAGGTAATTCCGTCAGCGTTCCTGTCTTAGAGGAATCCCCGAGTCTTTTGAGACAAACACTTAGCTTCTCCAAGGGAGCTGCAAGAGGGATGTAGAAATTCTGCATTCATGTGTGCTGCAGAAATGCCACTGTGCTGTCCCTGTGTGTGTGTGTGTGTGTGCCCATCATTTCCCCTGAGAAACATTCTGTTTCTCCAAGTTTCAGGGAAGGAATGATGAGGTGAGAGACCAGCTCAGAGGCCCAAGGAGGGAAAACATCAAGTGACATAATTGGGCACCAAAAGGAGATTTGACAAAGGGGGCAGCATGAATGCCTCCACTTTGAGAGGAAGCTTTGAAGTTGGCTCTCTGCTGAACAACTTGCACATTCCAGCTCCTCTCAGAGCTGGAGGAGAGCCTGTGGGAGGAGTCGTGCTGCTTCTCCAGGGCAGGAGATGAGCTCTGGGCCCTTGGACACAGCCAGCCTCCTGGGCATGTTCAGCTGGGGACACCTTGCAGAGAAGCAGCGAAGAGAGCCACGCCTGTCCCTGCACTGCTTTTGCCCGTCTCCTCAGACCACGCAGGTCAAAAGGCCAAATGGCAAGGGTCTCAGAGCAAGCTTGCAGCAGCAGAAGTAAAAGGGGCAGAGGTAGCCCATGCCTGTTTGTGTGCCATGGCTCCCCTGGGGTTCTACATGGAATGTTGGGCTGTGCCCATGGCAACTGTCGTTGTCTCCTGCTCCTGCGGCCGTTGGTGGAACGCTGCTGGAGCAGCACTGGAGCAGCAGCTGCAGGATCAGCTCCTGGGCTGTCCCTGAGCAGCCGCCTCCTGCACTCAGCGCCACACCCGGCCTCTGCACCCACATCCTCGTCTCCCCGCCTGCCTCCAGGCATCCCCACGGCACTTGGGCACCGTCAAAGGTAAGAAAATCCCCGTTTGCCCTCAAAGCACTAACACAAGGCCACCAGGCTCCAGCTGCCTCTCCCACCAACCACGACACACAGCCTGCGTGCTCACTTTCCCCACACCAGCTTCCATGTCAAAGCGGGCTGCACCTTGCCAAGGAATCGTCTTGCCTCCCGGGCAAACACAGACACTTCCATAGAGGATGTAGAGAGCTGTCACAGTGCACTTGCAGATCCTCCTCCACAGATCACCTGCTTCAAAGTTCTTGGCACCCAATGCACTCCTAAACCCAGCTTTTGGTGACCCCAAAACAAATTGTTCATGGCTGAGGAGTTCAGGCCTTCAGTGTCAACAAATCCCATTATGCCCTGACTCAGCTCACACCTGCTCCAAAGCTGCAAAAACAAGAATGATGGCACTTCTCCTCTGGGACCCCTGTCATTCAGGCCATGCAAGCATTTGACCGGCCTTGTCCTCAAGCACAGGTGTTCAACTTCAAAAATCATCTGCTATCAGCAATCCTTATGTGCTTGCCTAGTTACGTCTCTGATAGGAACATTCTCTTTTCCTATCGTATAGATACTTTTTTGCAATGCAGGTAGGGCTGGTTCCGCCTCATGCTCAGGGGCAACTGGGAAATGCCATCTTCTCAAGAACACAATCACAGTACCAGAGAATTTTCTGGCTTGGAAGGGATTCTCAAAGATCACTGAGCCCAACTGCGGGGCAGCCTCAACAATCACACCCTGTGCCCAAGAGCGCTGTCCAAACAATTTTGGAGCTCAGTCAGCCTTGGTGCTGGGACCCCTTCCCTGGACAGCCTGTTCCAGTGGCCAAGCACCCTCTGGCTGAAGAGCCTTTTCCTTCTATCCACCCTAAGCCTGCACTGGCACATCTTGCAGGCCATTCTCTTGGGTGTTCCCAGTGGCCCCAGGACTGAAGAGAGTAGTGCATGGCCTTCTGCTTCCCCTCCTCAGGAAGCTGCTGACTGCTAGAGGCTCCTGCCTAGGCAATTCCACCTCAAAAACATGGCAATGACAGCAAACAGAAAGGAGCTGGGACAGAGGAGCTCAGGCTTTGCAACCATGAGGATCAGAAGGAAGGCTACTGACACATCCTTGGCAGAACCATTTTTAACTGGAGCATTGTTTGGACCTTTTTCAGGTGGAAAGGAGAGGAACAATGAAAAGGAAAGCAAGAGCTAACAATCAGCCGTGAGTTTTGGCCTAGGGTTAAAGGGCAGCAAACTAGAGGAATGGCCAGGAGGAGAACTGCTCTTTCACACTCACGCTGGGATGGCTTCAAGCCTGTGCAGCCACAGGAAGGCTCTCTCGAGCACTTGCCTTTCTTACCTCCACCTCCTTCTTCCTTCAGACACATCAATGTTGGCAGCGACTTTCAGGCTGAGCTCCCAGAGCTGCAGAGCAGAGCACCAAGTGAGGATGAAGAGCCTGCAACCCTGCTCTGGAAGCCCTGGGGGGAAGATGACTCTGACATGGAAAAACCTGACAGAGGTAGCTTCTCTTCAAGCTTTTCTTCCACCCCTGACATACTTGGGTCTTTCAAAAGCTCCTTTTGCATAGAAAGGCAGCTTTTTGCAGCCTCTGCTTCTCTCCCTGTCTCGCCCATCTTCCCATCTACAAGTGTTAGAGGCAAGGAGAATGCTCTGCTTCTGCAGCAGAGCAGGAAAAAGAGCAAGCATCTTGCTCTCCAAATTGCTCAGGCCCATTTGCCACTGCAAGAGGGGAGATTGGCCTCCACTTCTTCTTACAGAAGCTGCTTTGAAGGGAGAGCCAGCACTGCGGGGGCCCTCGCTTCAGCTGGCGCTGCCTTTGCTCTCCTTTTCATGCTCTCCAAGCTGCTGCATTTAGCTCCCGGCCTTTCCTTGCGCCTTGCATGGCAACCTTTGCCCTTGCTGGCCTCAAGGCTGACTTTGGCTGGGTTTTTGTTGTGCTTGCAGTAAGAGAACTGCTGGACATGGCCAGCTCCCGTGGCATTCCCGGGGCAGCAGCTGACCTGGAGCGCGCCCTGCACTGCCTGCACCAGGCACGCGGCAGCGTTGCGGTAAGAAGCGGCTCTGTGGGCGCACACAAGAGGGCACAGGGAATGCACAAGGCCCGCCCACTGGGACAGCCTTTCCTGCCTGCTCCTTCAAGGAGTGTCTTTCTAGGGAGCAGAGCACTGGCTGCCTGCTGTGTCTCCTCCAGCTGCGTCAGGGCTGAGCCCAAAGGGCTCCAGCAGGGACAATCTCCCTCCTGCAGGCGGCGGCGCAAGGCCCTGCAGCCTGCTGCCTTGGAAATGGCCTGCCCGTCTGGGTTCTCTAAGACATTTGGAGGGGAAATTCCCACAAGCCTCAGTCAGCTGAGGCCATTCTGGCTGCAGCAGGAGCAAAATCATTACGTTGGTGAGCAAAATGCCACTCTTGGGGACCAGGATCAAAGGGCTGGGCAGCAAAAACTAGGCACTGGCATCAAATCCCAGGCTCTCACCCACATGGCATACAGTTGCTTGAATGTCTGAAGAGGCAAAGTAGCTGAAAGGCAGCATCTCTGATTTTTGGCTCATTTTGGATGTGGTGGGGTGGCTAAAGCCTTTTCCCCTTGGATCTTGCAGGAGGCTCTGGAGATGTTGCTCTCAGGGGGGCCTGCGACAACTCAAGGCCATCCCTTGGCCGATTATCATTACGCAGGTAAGCAAAGCAGAGCTTCTTCCTTCACTGGCAGATGCTGCCGTCCCCTTCATTGTTGTGGCAAGCGTTTCTGCTTTAACAAATTGGGCTTAACACCAGCACAAGGTCTTGTCTTCTCGGCGGGTGGGGAAAGCACCAGCATCTAGTCCTTCAGCTTGACTTGTTTTCCAGTCCTTTTCCCTGGGCAATGCCTGCTCTTGTCTTCATCACCTTCTCAGGGAGCAGACATGTACTCACACGTCAATGATGGCCTGCTACCATTTGCTTTTTGTGGCCACTGGGATCCACTTCATGTGGATCCAGGGATCCATTTACCTGCTGCTTTTTATTGCCAGGCTCTGACAGATGGACACCTGAGGAGAAGGACTCCTTCCAAAAGGCTTTCCACACCTATGGCAAGGATTTCCATCTCATCCAGAAGCAGGTAAAGCCGCAGGACATTCTTTACCTGAGCAGATCATCACCAGCAAAGCTTGCTTATGTCTGCTAACAAGCACTGGCCTTCAGTCTCTCTCTTCTCAAGTACCAAAACTGTTCAAGTAGTAACAAAACAGGACATCAAAGGCCTGTGTGAAAAGGATGATCCTGTCTCTCCAGCCCTTTTCTCCAAGCTCTTTTGGAAGATAAAGCTTTATTCTCTCACACTTGTCCCGCAATTCTGCTGCTGCTTCCACAAGACATTGTGCTGGCATGACTGCAGTGAAGCCGGGAAAGAAGAGCTGTGCTAGATGCATTTCTTGTTGATCTGTGCATTACGTCTGTTGCCACGTAGCATGATACACGGTTTACTACATTGCATGATGCCTCTCTTTCTCCATGTTGATTTCATTTTACTCCCTCCTCCATTTACTTCATGATTTTACTTCCTAGTTTACTCCATCTTCTACTTTTTCCCCAATGCACCTTACCAAGGAATTTTAGATTCCTTCTTTTTCCCTTCCCAACAGATCCAGACTAAGACCGTGGCACAGTGTGTGGAGTACTACTACACCTGGAAAAAGGAGCATCCAGTTGCCAGCACTCTTGCTCAGGTGAGGGGGAAGAAAATCCAGGCGTGCCAGGAGGGTGGAGAAACTGGGAGAAGGGGACAAAACCTGCTGGCGAGCCATGCCAGACACCGCTTTGCCAGGATCACATCAGCCCATGCGCTGGCAAAGGCGCAGCAGATGCTGCCCAGGCCTTCCTTCTGCTGCTGCCCTGAAATACGCCATTCTGGAGCCTAACTTTGGGCCAAGAAAGCCCCACCACCACCCAAATGGGCTTTGGCTCTCTACGGATGGTTTTCTCAAGGGCTGCCACCTTAGCTGACTCCAATCAGACCCTTCCTTCCCCACTTAATTCCCCCTGACATCAGCAATCCCTGTGTTCAGGGAGATGCTGCAAACATTCAGGCAGATTTTGTACATTCCCACCATACTCCCCAGGAAGGAGCTGCCAGTGCTGTGGCTCCCCTTAGACTTTCCTTACCAGCCAAGAGGAATTGGGTTGGCAAAAGTGAGAGAGAGAGAGAGAGAAAGAGAGAGAGAGATTATTCTGGGTTCTATAAAATGTCTGACCATGTGTCTTCTCGAATTTGACTGAATTTCCATCCCATTCCCAAGACATTTCTGGAGGAAAACCAGAGGGAAATAGATGTTAGGCAGAGAGGTAGAAATAAGAAATGTGGAATTCTAGAGAGCCACACATTTATGCCACCCCTTTGGCCTGTAGAAAAGAGGAGCATTTCCCTCCAAGCTCTGCCTTGGCAGCCCGCCGCAGCCCACTGGCAAAGGCAGCCGTTTGCTCAGCTCTTGAGGCTTTGGAAGGATTTCCTTAGGCCGATAGATTTTTGTGCTGGATGCAGGCATTTCCAGCTTTCTGAGGAGAAGGAAACATTGAAACAGGATTCTTTGATTTCCAGGGCGTGGGCAAAGCCAAGAGGAGCAAAAGCCCCCCCAGAAAGGAGGAGGGGCAGACAGGGAAGAGAAGCCGCAAGAGGGCTGGCAGCGCCGAGTGTCCCTGCTGCCAACCGCGCCAGCCGCCCCGTTCGGCGGGAGGCCCCTTTCCCTGCGGCCAGTGCAAACGGTGCGCAACTTCCTGCTCCTTCTGCTCCAACCTGCGCCTTTGCACTAAAACAGGCTGACCCTTTGCAAAGGCGCCGCAGGGCAAGCTCACGCCACTTGCACCATCGCCCCTCGCAGCCCTGCTCAAGCGTACAACCCACCTCAAACCCAAACAGCTCCCTTCAAACCCAGCCTTCACAATCAAACCTTGCCATGCCCCAACCAGACACACTGCATCCAAGTAGCAGCAGATCCATCAAAGCTTCCTTTGATGCTGCTGATCAAATTCCAAATAGGATGCAACAAAAGGAGGAAGACATTTCAAGGCATTGAAACAAGAAAGGTTGGACTCATGGTCTGATCAATTCACAATGTGCCACTGCCCAAAAAGACAGAAATTTGCACTTAAACGGAGATCTTGGCGCTTGCTTCAATGGTGTGTACTAAATTGACCAAAGTACTAAATTGACCAAATTTGTTTCCTATCTTCCAGGGTGTTTGAAACCATCAAGGAAAGGAACAAACACAGGAGAAGACATCGGCCTCGCAAGGAAGCAGAGCCTCTCCCCAAGAAGAAAAGACCAAATTAGACAAGGCTGCAGTTTGTCCAGGCCTAGCAAGGCTTAGGCGTCAATAGGACTAGATAGGAATAGGACTGATTTTTACGCTTTTAGACTTGTTGAAATTCTACTTAGTTAGTTTACATGATAGGAATCTCCTCCATTTCTTAGTTAAGTTACATGCATATTATTCAAGATTCTTTAGTAGTATTAGATTTATCAGTACCTGCAAGACATTTAGTGTTAGTTACGATCCGTCTTTTACCATTTTACCTTTATTGAGACAGAATCTGTTTTTATCATTAAACCGTGTTTGTTCCACTTTGTCTTTTGGTCTGTGTGAAATCACTCCAGCAACGTTTGTTCCATTTGCCTGCTGTTGCAAACACAGCACACTCCCTGACAGGAGAATCTGGGCACGCACCACCTCCCCCAGGCACAGCCCCTTGCTCAGCTGGCAGGACTGGCAAAGTTGTGTCTCCTTTACTGCCAGGGAAAGAACGCGGGCGCTTCATCCTTTGACTACTAAACATCTCAGCTGCCAGTTGAAAGGGAGGCTTTGTTTAATTCAATCAATTGGATCTAAATGACAGCTCTGCTCTCACCATCTTTTCTGCCTCAAAGCAACGGCTTTAGTCATTTTGTAGCCCAGCAACATAACTTTGTTTCATTTTGGGGGACTGATGGACCTGACCACCTTGGAGCACGTTTCTAGAACCCCTCCGATTCTATCACATTCATAACCACATGCACCACAAAGGTATCAGTCGTTCAGTTTCAGTTTCTCTTGAAAGGAACACTCTCCCGCCCTGGGCCTCCACCAATCTCCTCAGCTAAAGCAGAGCGGCTGGCATCATTATCCTCTCTCTGGCTTCCCACACTTCAGGTATTTGCAGCAAAGAAGAAGCAAAGTCCCTCTTTTATCTAGCCCAGCAAATGGCACTGCCCAGCAAGCCTTTGGTGGCAGGGGCTGTGCAGGGTGGAGAGGGGGCCAGGGAGGGGGCAATTGCCAGGCTGCTTCTGGGAAGCCCAGGCAAGCTTGCCCTTGTCTGATGGAGCCAGTGCAGCTGGCCTTTGGAGCCTACAAAGTGTCTGCCTGCCTTGCAGTGCCACTTGGTACAGCTGCCCCCTCACTTTGCTGCCCTGTGCGCAACATGCAGCTGGGAAGGAAGCAAGATGGGCACTGAAGCAAGATTTGCTTTGCCTTAACAATAGGCAGGAAAGCAGCAAAACTGGCTGGCTTTGGTCCTATCTGGCATCTAAGTATGAAAAGAAACGTGAAGGCCGTCAGTGTGGAAAGGTAATTCCGTCAGCGTTCCTGTCTTAGAGGAATCCCCGAGTCTTTTGAGACAAACACTTAGCTTCTCCAAGGGAGCTGCAAGAGGGATGTAGAAATTCTGCATTCATGTGTGCTGCAGAAATGCCACTGTGCTGTCCCTGTGTGTGTGTGTGTGTGTGCCCATCATTTCCCCTGAGAAACATTCTGTTTCTCCAAGTTTCAGGGAAGGAATGATGAGGTGAGAGACCAGCTCAGAGGCCCAAGGAGGGAAAACATCAAGTGACATAATTGGGCACCAAAAGGAGATTTGACAAAGGGGGCAGCATGAATGCCTCCACTTTGAGAGGAAGCTTTGAAGTTGGCTCTCTGCTGAACAACTTGCACATTCCAGCTCCTCTCAGAGCTGGAGGAGAGCCTGTGGGAGGAGTCGTGCTGCTTCTCCAGGGCAGGAGATGAGCTCTGGGCCCTTGGACACAGCCAGCCTCCTGGGCATGTTCAGCTGGGGACACCTTGCAGAGAAGCAGCGAGGAGAGCCACGCCTGTCCCTGCACTGCTTTTGCCCGTCTCCTCAGACCACGCAGGTCAAAAGGCCAATGGCAAGGGTCTCAGAGCAAGCTTGCAGCAGCAGAAGTAAAAGGGGCAGAGGTAGCCCATGCCTGTTTGTGTGCCATGGCTCCCCTGGGGTTCTACATGGAATGTTGGGCTGTGCCCATGGCAACTGTCGTTGTCTCCTGCTCCTGCGGCCGTTGGTGGAACGCTGCTGGAGCAGCACTGGAGCAGCAGCTGCAGGATCAGCTCCTGGGCTGTCCCTGACCAGCCGCCTCCTGCACTCAGCGCCACACCCGGCCTCTGCACCCACATCCTCGTCTCCCCGCCTGCCTCCAGGCATCCCCACGGCACTTGGGCACCGTCAAAGGTAAGAAAATCCCCGTTTGCCCTCAAAGCACTAACACAAGGCCACCAGGCTCCAGCTGCCTCTCCCACCAACCACGACACACAGCCTGCGTGCTCACTTTCCCCACACCAGCTTCCATGTCAAAGCGGGCTGCACCTTGCCAAGGAATCGTCTTGCCTCCCGGGCAAACACAGACACTTCCATAGAGGATGTAGAGAGCTGTCACAGTGCACTTGCAGATCCTCCTCCACAGATCACCTGCTTCAAAGTTCTTGGCACCCAATGCACTCCTAAACCCAGCTTTTGGTGACCCCAAAACAAATTGTTCATGGCTGAGGAGTTCAGGCCTTCAGTGTCAACAAATCCCATTATGCCCTGACTCAGCTCACACCTGCTCCAAAGCTGCAAAAACAAGAATGATGGCACTTCTCCTCTGGGACCCCTGTCATTCAGGCCATGCAAGCATTTGACCGGCCTTGTCCTCAAGCACAGGTGTTCAACTTCAAAAATCATCTGCTATCAGCAATCCTTATGTGCTTGCCTAGTTACGTCTCTGATAGGAACATTCTCTTTTCCTATCGTATAGATACTTTTTTGCAATGCAGGTAGGGCTGGTTCCGCCTCATGCTCAGGGGCAACTGGGAAATGCCATCTTCTCAAGAACACAATCACAGTACCAGAGAATTTTCTGGCTTGGAAGGGATTCTCAAAGATCACTGAGCCCAACTGCGGGGCAGCCTCAACAATCACACCCTGTGCCCAAGAGCGCTGTCCAAACAATTTTGGAGCTCAGTCAGCCTTGGTGCTGGGACCCCTTCCCTGGACAGCCTGTTCCAGTGGCCAAGCACCCTCTGGCTGAAGAGCCTTTTCCTTCTATCCACCCTAAGCCTGCACTGGCACATCTTGCAGGCCATTCTCTTGGGTGTTCCCAGTGGCCCCAGGACTGAAGAGAGTAGTGCATGGCCTTCTGCTTCCCCTCCTCAGGAAGCTGCTGACTGCTAGAGGCTCCTGCCTAGGCAATTCCACCTCAAAAACATGGCAATGACAGCAAATAGAAAGGAGCTGGGACAGAGGAGCTCAGGCTTTGCAACCATGAGGATCAGAAGGAAGGCTACTGACACATCCTTGGCAGAACCATTTTTAACTGGAGCATTGTTTGGACCTTTTTCAGGTGGAAAGGAGAGGAACAATGAAAAGGAAAGCAAGAGCCAACAATCAGCCGTGAGTTTTGGCCTAGGGTTAAAGGGCAGCAAACTGGAGGAATGGCCAGGAGGAGAACTGCTCTTTCACACTCACGCTGGGATGGCTTCAAGCCTGTGCAGCCACAGGAAGGCTCTCTCGAGCACTTGCCTTTCTTACCTCCACCTCCTTCTTCCTTCAGACACATCAATGTTGGCAGCGACTTTCAGGCTGAGCTCCCAGAGCTGCAGAGCAGAGCACCAAGTGAGGATGAAGAGCCTGCAACCCTGCTCTGGAAGCCCTGGGGGGAAGATGACTCTGACATGGAAAAACCTGACAGAGGTAGCTTCTCTTCAAGCTTTTCTTCCACCCCTGACATACTTGGGTCTTTCAAAAGCTCCTTTTGCATAGAAAGGCAGCTTTTTGCAGCCTCTGCTTCTCTCCCTGTCTCGCCCATCTTCCCATCTACAAGTGTTAGAGGCAAGGAGAATGCTCTGCTTCTGCAGCAGAGCAGGAAAAAGAGCAAGCATCTTGCTCTCCAAATTGCTCAGGCCCATTTGCCACTGCAAGAGGGGAGATTGGCCTCCACTTCTTCTTACAGAAGCTGCTTTGAAGGGAGAGCCAGCACTGCGGGGGCCCTCGCTTCAGCTGGCGCTGCCTTTGCTCTCCTTTTCATGCTCTCCAAGCTGCTGCATTTAGCTCCCGGCCTTTCCTTGCGCCTTGCATGGCAACCTTTGCCCTTGCTGGCCTCAAGGCTGACTTTGGCTGGGTTTTTGTTGTGCTTGCAGTAAGAGAACTGCTGGACATGGCCAGCTCCCGTGGCATTCCCGGGGCAGCAGCTGACCTGGAGCGCGCCCTGCACTGCCTGCACCAGGCACGCGGCAGCGTTGCGGTAAGAAGCGGCTCTGTGGGCGCACACAAGAGGGCACAGGGAATGCACAAGGCCCGCCCACTGGGACAGCCTTTCCTGCCTGCTCCTTCAAGGAGTGTCTTTCTAGGGAGCAGAGCACTGGCTGCCTGCTGTGTCTCCTCCAGCTGCGTCAGGGCTGAGCCCAAAGGGCTCCAGCAGGGACAATCTCCCTCCTGCAGGCGGCGGCGCAAGGCCCTGCAGCCTGCTGCCTTGGAAATGGCCTGCCCGTCTGGGTTCTCTAAGACATTTGGAGGGGAAATTCCCACAAGCCTCAGTCAGCTGAGGCCATTCTGGCTGCAGCAGGAGCAAAATCATTACGTTGGTGAGCAAAATGCCACTCTTGGGGACCAGGATCAAAGGGCTGGGCAGCAAAAACTAGGCACTGGCATCAAATCCCAGGCTCTCACCCACATGGCATACAGTTGCTTGAATGTCTGAAGAGGCAAAGTAGCTGAAAGGCAGCATCTCTGATTTTTGGCTCATTTTGGATGTGGTGCGGTGGCTAAAGCCTTTTCCCCTTGGATCTTGCAGGAGGCTCTGGAGATGTTGCTCTCAGGGGGGCCTGCGACAACTCAAGGCCATCCCTTGGCCGATTATCATTACGCAGGTAAGCAAAGCAGAGCTTCTTCCTTCACTGGCAGATGCTGCCGTCCCCTTCATTGTTGTGGCAAGCGTTTCTGCTTTAACAAATTGGGCTTAACACCAGCACAAGGTCTTGTCTTCTCGGCGGGTGGGGAAAGCACCAGCATCTAGTCCTTCAGCTTGACTTGTTTTCCAGTCCTTTTCCCTGGGCAATGCCTGCTCTTGTCTTCATCACCTTCTCAGGGAGCAGACATGTACTCACACGTCAATGATGGCCTGCTACCATTTGCTTTTTGTGGCCACTGGGATCCACTTCATGTGGATCCAGGGATCCATTTACCTGCTGCTTTTTATTGCCAGGCTCTGACAGATGGACACCTGAGGAGAAGGACTCCTTCCAAAAGGCTTTCCACACCTATGGCAAGGATTTCCATCTCATCCAGAAGCAGGTAAAGCCGCAGGACATTCTTTACCTGAGCAGATCATCACCAGCAAAGCTTGCTTATGTCTGCTAACAAGCACTGGCCTTCAGTCTCTCTCTTCTCAAGTACCAAAACTGTTCAAGTAGTAACAAAACAGGACATCAAAGGCCTGTGTGAAAAGGATGATCCTGTCTCTCCAGCCCTTTTCTCCAAGCTCTTTTGGAAGATAAAGCTTTATTCTCTCACACTTGTCCCGCAATTCTGCTGCTGCTTCCACAAGACATTGTGCTGGCATGACTGCAGTGAAGCCGGGAAAGAAGAGCTGTGCTAGATGCATTTCTTGTTGATCTGTGCATTACGTCTGTTGCCACGTAGCATGATACACGGTTTACTACATTGCATGATGCCTCTCTTTCTCCATGTTGATTTCATTTTACTCCCTCCTCCATTTACTTCATGATTTTACTTCCTAGTTTACTCCATCTTCTACTTTTTCCCCAATGCACCTTACCAAGGAATTTTAGATTCCTTCTTTTTCCCTTCCCAACAGATCCAGACTAAGACCGTGGCACAGTGTGTGGAGTACTACTACACCTGGAAAAAGGAGCATCCAGTTGCCAGCACTCTTGCTCAGGTGAGGGGGAAGAAAATCCAGGCGTGCCAGGAGGGTGGAGAAACTGGGAGAAGGGGACAAAACCTGCTGGCGAGCCATGCCAGACACCGCTTTGCCAGGATCACATCAGCCCATGCGCTGGCAAAGGCGCAGCAGATGCTGCCCAGGCCTTCCTTCTGCTGCTGCCCTGAAATACGCCATTCTGGAGCCTAACTTTGGGCCAAGAAAGCCCCACCACCACCCAAATGGGCTTTGGCTCTCTACGGATGGTTTTCTCAAGGGCTGCCACCTTAGCTGACTCCAATCAGACCCTTCCTTCCCCACTTAATTCCCCCTGACATCAGCAATCCCTGTGTTCAGGGAGATGCTGCAAACATTCAGGCAGATTTTGTACATTCCCACCATACTCCCCAGGAAGGAGCTGCCAGTGCTGTGGCTCCCCTTAGACTTTCCTTACCAGCCAAGAGGAATTGGGTTGGCAAAAGTGAGAGAGAGAGAGAGAGAAAGAGAGAGAGAGATTATTCTGGGTTCTATAAAATGTCTGACCATGTGTCTTCTCGAATTTGACTGAATTTCCATCCCATTCCCAAGACATTTCTGGAGGAAAACCAGAGGGAAATAGATGTTAGGCAGAGAGGTAGAAATAAGAAATGTCGAATTCTAGAGAGCCACACATTTATGCCACCCCTTTGGCCTGTAGAAAAGAGGAGCATTTCCCTCCAAGCTCTGCCTTGGCAGCCCGCCGCAGCCCACTGGCAAAGGCAGCCGTTTGCTCAGCTCTTGAGGCTTTGGAAGGATTTCCTTAGGCCGATAGATTTTTGTGCTGGATGCAGGCATTTCCAGCTTTCTGAGGAGAAGGAAACATTGAAACAGGATTCTTTGATTTCCAGGGCGTGGGCAAAGCCAAGAGGAGCAAAAGCCCCCCCAGAAAGGAGGAGGGGCAGACAGGGAAGAGAAGCCGCAAGAGGGCTGGCAGCGCCGAGTGTCCCTGCTGCCAACCGCGCCAGCCGCCCCGTTCGGCGGGAGGCCCCTTTCCCTGCGGCCAGTGCAAACGGTGCGCAACTTCCTGCTCCTTCTGCTCCAACCTGCGCCTTTGCACTAAAACAGGCTGACCCTTTGCAAAGGCGCCGCAGGGCAAGCTCACGCCACTTGCACCATCGCCCCTCGCAGCCCTGCTCAAGCGTACAACCCACCTCAAACCCAAACAGCTCCCTTCAAACCCAGCCTTCACAATCAAACCTTGCCATGCCCCAACCAGACACACTGCATCCAAGTAGCAGCAGATCCATCAAAGCTTCCTTTGATGCTGCTGATCAAATTCCAAATAGGATGCAACAAAAGGAGGAAGACATTTCAAGGCATTGAAACAAGAAAGGTTGGACTCATGGTCTGATCAATTCACAATGTGCCACTGCCCAAAAAGACAGAAATTTGGACTTAAACGGAGATCTTGGCGCTTGCTTCAATGGTGTGTACTAAATTGACCAAAGTACTAAATTGACCAAATTTGTTTCCTATCTTCCAGGGTGTTTGAAACCATCAAGGAAAGGAACAAACACAGGAGAAGACATCGGCCTCGCAAGGAAGCAGAGCCTCTCCCCAAGAAGAAAAGACCAAATTAGACAAGGCTGCAGTTTGTCCAGGCCTAGCAAGGCTTAGGCGTCAATAGGACTAGATAGGAATAGGACTGATTTTTACGCTTTTAGACTTGTTGAAATTCTACTTAGTTAGTTTACATGATAGGAATCTCCTCCATTTCTTAGTTAAGTTACATGCATATTATTCAAGATTCTTTAGTAGTATTAGATTTATCAGTACCTGCAAGACATTTAGTGTTAGTTACGATCCGTCTTTTACCATTTTACCTTTATTGAGACAGAATCTGTTTTTATTATTAAACCGTGTTTGTTCCACTTTGTCTTTTGGTCTGTGTGAAATCACTCCAGCAACGTTTGTTCCATTTGCCTGCTGTTGCAAACACAGCACACTCCCTGACAGGAGAATCTGGGCACGCACCACCTCCCCCAGGCACAGCCCCTTGCTCAGCTGGCAGGACTGGCAAAGTTGTGTCTCCTTTACTGCCAGGGAAAGAACGCGGGCGCTTCATCCTTTGACTACTAAACATCTCAGCTGCCAGTTGAAAGGGAGGCTTTGTTTAATTCAATCAATTGGATCTAAATGACAGCTCTGCTCTCACCATCTTTTCTGCCTCAAAGCAACGGCTTTAGTCATTTTGTAGCCCAGCAACATAACTTTGTTTCATTTTGGGGGACTGATGGACCTGACCACCTTGGAGCACGTTTCTAGAACCCCTCCGATTCTATCACATTCATAACCACATGCACCACAAAGGTATCAGTCGTTCAGTTTCAGTTTCTCTTGAAAGGAACACTCTCCCGCCCTGGGCCTCCACCAATCTCCTCAGCTAAAGCAGAGCGGCTGGCATCATTATCCTCTCTCTGGCTTCCCACACTTCAGGTATTTGCAGCAAAGAAGAAGCAAAGTCCCTCTTTTATCTAGCCCAGCAAATGGCACTGCCCAGCAAGCCTTTGGTGGCAGGGGCTGTGCAGGGTGGAGAGGGGGCCAGGGAGGGGGCAATTGCCAGGCTGCTTCTGGGAAGCCCAGGCAAGCTTGCCCTTGTCTGATGGAGCCAGTGCAGCTGGCCTTTGGAGCCTACAAAGTGTCTGCCTGCCTTGCAGTGCCACTTGGTACAGCTGCCCCCTCACTTTGCTGCCCTGTGCGCAACATGCAGCTGGGAAGGAAGCAAGATGGGCACTGAAGCAAGATTTGCTTTGCCTTAACAATAGGCAGGAAAGCAGCAAAACTGGCTGGCTTTGGTCCTATCTGGCATCTAAGTATGAAAAGAAACGTGAAGGCCGTCAGTGTGGAAAGGTAATTCCGTCAGCGTTCCTGTCTTAGAGGAATCCCCGAGTCTTTTGAGACAAACACTTAGCTTCTCCAAGGGAGCTGCAAGAGGGATGTAGAAATTCTGCATTCATGTGTGCTGCAGAAATGCCACTGTGCTGTCCCTGTGTGTGTGTGTGTGTGTGCCCATCATTTCCCCTGAGAAACATTCTGTTTCTCCAAGTTTCAGGGAAGGAATGATGAGGTGAGAGACCAGCTCAGAGGCCCAAGGAGGGAAAACATCAAGTGACATAATTGGGCACCAAAAGGAGATTTGACAAAGGGGGCAGCATGAATGCCTCCACTTTGAGAGGAAGCTTTGAAGTTGGCTCTCTGCTGAACAACTTGCACATTCCAGCTCCTCTCAGAGCTGGAGGAGAGCCTGTGGGAGGAGTCGTGCTGCTTCTCCAGGGCAGGAGATGAGCTCTGGGCCCTTGGACACAGCCAGCCTCCTGGGCATGTTCAGCTGGGGACACCTTGCAGAGAAGCAGCGAGGAGAGCCACGCCTGTCCCTGCACTGCTTTTGCCCGTCTCCTCAGACCACGCAGGTCAAAAGGCCAATGGCAAGGGTCTCAGAGCAAGCTTGCAGCAGCAGAAGTAAAAGGGGCAGAGGTAGCCCATGCCTGTTTGTGTGCCATGGCTCCCCTGGGGTTCTACATGGAATGTTGGGCTGTGCCCATGGCAACTGTCGTTGTCTCCTGCTCCTGCGGCCGTTGGTGGAACGCTGCTGGAGCAGCACTGGAGCAGCAGCTGCAGGATCAGCTCCTGGGCTGTCCCTGAGCAGCCGCCTCCTGCACTCAGCGCCACACCCGGCCTCTGCACCCACATCCTCGTCTCCCCGCCTGCCTCCAGGCATCCCCACGGCACTTGGGCACCGTCAAAGGTAAGAAAATCCCCGTTTGCCCTCAAAGCACTAACACAAGGCCACCAGGCTCCAGCTGCCTCTCCCACCAACCACGACACACAGCCTGCGTGCTCACTTTCCCCACACCAGCTTCCATGTCAAAGCGGGCTGCACCTTGCCAAGGAATCGTCTTGCCTCCCGGGCAAACACAGACACTTCCATAGAGGATGTAGAGAGCTGTCACAGTGCACTTGCAGATCCTCCTCCACAGATCACCTGCTTCAAAGTTCTTGGCACCCAATGCACTCCTAAACCCAGCTTTTGGTGACCCCAAAACAAATTGTTCATGGCTGAGGAGTTCAGGCCTTCAGTGTCAACAAATCCCATTATGCCCTGACTCAGCTCACACCTGCTCCAAAGCTGCAAAAACAAGAATGATGGCACTTCTCCTCTGGGACCCCTGTCATTCAGGCCATGCAAGCATTTGACCGGCCTTGTCCTCAAGCACAGGTGTTCAACTTCAAAAATCATCTGCTATCAGCAATCCTTATGTGCTTGCCTAGTTACGTCTCTGATAGGAACATTCTCTTTTCCTATCGTATAGATACTTTTTTGCAATGCAGGTAGGGCTGGTTCCGCCTCATGCTCAGGGGCAACTGGGAAATGCCATCTTCTCAAGAACACAATCACAGTACCAGAGAATTTTCTGGCTTGGAAGGGATTCTCAAAGATCACTGAGCCCAACTGCGGGGCAGCCTCAACAATCACACCCTGTGCCCAAGAGCGCTGTCCAAACAATTTTGGAGCTCAGTCAGCCTTGGTGCTGGGACCCCTTCCCTGGACAGCCTGTTCCAGTGGCCAAGCACCCTCTGGCTGAAGAGCCTTTTCCTTCTATCCACCCTAAGCCTGCACTGGCACATCTTGCAGGCCATTCTCTTGGGTGTTCCCAGTGGCCCCAGGACTGAAGAGAGTAGTGCATGGCCTTCTGCTTCCCCTCCTCAGGAAGCTGCTGACTGCTAGAGGCTCCTGCCTAGGCAATTCCACCTCAAAAACATGGCAATGACAGCAAATAGAAAGGAGCTGGGACAGAGGAGCTCAGGCTTTGCAACCATGAGGATCAGAAGGAAGGCTACTGACACATCCTTGGCAGAACCATTTTTAACTGGAGCATTGTTTGGACCTTTTTCAGGTGGAAAGGAGAGGAACAATGAAAAGGAAAGCAAGAGCCAACAATCAGCCGTGAGTTTTGGCCTAGGGTTAAAGGGCAGCAAACTGGAGGAATGGCCAGGAGGAGAACTGCTCTTTCACACTCACGCTGGGATGGCTTCAAGCCTGTGCAGCCACAGGAAGGCTCTCTCGAGCACTTGCCTTTCTTACCTCCACCTCCTTCTTCCTTCAGACACATCAATGTTGGCAGCGACTTTCAGGCTGAGCTCCCAGAGCTGCAGAGCAGAGCACCAAGTGAGGATGAAGAGCCTGCAACCCTGCTCTGGAAGCCCTGGGGGGAAGATGACTCTGACATGGAAAAACCTGACAGAGGTAGCTTCTCTTCAAGCTTTTCTTCCACCCCTGACATACTTGGGTCTTTCAAAAGCTCCTTTTGCATAGAAAGGCAGCTTTTTGCAGCCTCTGCTTCTCTCCCTGTCTCGCCCATCTTCCCATCTACAAGTGTTAGAGGCAAGGAGAATGCTCTGCTTCTGCAGCAGAGCAGGAAAAAGAGTAAGCATCTTGCTCTCCAAATTGCTCAGGCCCATTTGCCACTGCAAGAGGGGAGATTGGCCTCCACTTCTTCTTACAGAAGCTGCTTTGAAGGGAGAGCCAGCACTGCGGGGGCCCTCGCTTCAGCTGGCCCTGCCTTTGCTCTCCTTTTCATGCTCTCCAAGCTGCTGCATTTAGCTCCCGGCCTTTCCTTGCGCCTTGCATGGCAACCTTTGCCCTTGCTGGCCTCAAGGCTGACTTTGGCTGGGTTTTTGTTGTGCTTGCAGTAAGAGAACTGCTGGACATGGCCAGCTCCCGTGGCATTCCCGGGGCAGCAGCTGACCTGGAGCGCGCCCTGCACTGCCTGCACCAGGCACGCGGCAGCGTTGCGGTAAGAAGCGGCTCTGTGGGCGCACACAAGAGGGCACAGGGAATGCACAAGGCCCGCCCACTGGGACAGCCTTTCCTGCCTGCTCCTTCAAGGAGTGTCTTTCTAGGGAGCAGAGCACTGGCTGCCTGCTGTGTCTCCTCCAGCTGCGTCAGGGCTGAGCCCAAAGGGCTCCAGCAGGGACAATCTCCCTCCTGCAGGCGGCGGCGCAAGGCCCTGCAGCCTGCTGCCTTGGAAATGGCCTGCCCGTCTGGGTTCTCTAAGACATTTGGAGGGGAAATTCCCACAAGCCTCAGTCAGCTGAGGCCATTCTGGCTGCAGCAGGAGCAAAATCATTAGGTTGGTGAGCAAAATGCCACTCTTGGGGACCAGGATCAAAGGGCTGGGCAGCAAAAACTAGGCACTGGCATCAAATCCCAGGCTCTCACCCACATGGCATACAGTTGCTTGAATGTCTGAAGAGGCAAAGTAGCTGAAAGGCAGCATCTCTGATTTTTGGCTCATTTTGGATGTGGTGGGGTGGCTAAAGCCTTTTCCCCTTGGATCTTGCAGGAGGCTCTGGAGATGTTGCTCTCAGGGGGGCCTGCGACAACTCAAGGCCATCCCTTGGCCGATTATCATTACGCAGGTAAGCAAAGCAGAGCTTCTTCCTTCACTGGCAGATGCTGCCGTCCCCTTCATTGTTGTGGCAAGCGTTTCTGCTTTAACAAATTGGGCTTAACACCAGCACAAGGTCTTGTCTTCTCGGCGGGTGGGGAAAGCACCAGCATCTAGTCCTTCAGCTTGACTTGTTTTCCAGTCCTTTTCCCTGGGCAATGCCTGCTCTTGTCTTCATCACCTTCTCAGGGAGCAGACATGTACTCACACGTCAATGATGGCCTGCTACCATTTGCTTTTTGTGGCCACTGGGATCCACTTCATGTGGATCCAGGGATCCATTTACCTGCTGCTTTTTATTGCCAGGCTCTGACAGATGGACACCTGAGGAGAAGGACTCCTTCCAAAAGGCTTTCCACACCTATGGCAAGGATTTCCATCTCATCCAGAAGCAGGTAAAGCCGCAGGACATTCTTTACCTGAGCAGATCATCACCAGCAAAGCTTGCTTATGTCTGCTAACAAGCACTGGCCTTCAGTCTCTCTCTTCTCAAGTACCAAAACTGTTCAAGTAGTAACAAAACAGGACATCAAAGGCCTGTGTGAAAAGGATGATCCTGTCTCTCCAGCCCTTTTCTCCAAGCTCTTTTGGAAGATAAAGCTTTATTCTCTCACACTTGTCCCGCAATTCTGCTGCTGCTTCCACAAGACATTGTGCTGGCATGACTGCAGTGAAGCCGGGAAAGAAGAGCTGTGCTAGATGCATTTCTTGTTGATCTGTGCATTACGTCTGTTGCCACGTAGCATGATACACGGTTTACTACATTGCATGATGCCTCTCTTTCTCCATGTTGATTTCATTTTACTCCCTCCTCCATTTACTTCATGATTTTACTTCCTAGTTTACTCCATCTTCTACTTTTTCCCCAATGCACCCTACCAAGGAATTTTAGATTCCTTCTTTTTCCCTTCCCAACAGATCCAGACTAAGACCGTGGCACAGTGTGTGGAGTACTACTACACCTGGAAAAAGGAGCATCCAGTTGCCAGCACTCTTGCTCAGGTGAGGGGGAAGAAAATCCAGGCGTGCCAGGAGGGTGGAGAAACTGGGAGAAGGGGACAAAACCTGCTGGCGAGCCATGCCAGACACCGCTTTGCCAGGATCACATCGGCCCATGCGCTGGCAAAGGCGCAGCAGATGCTGCCCAGGCCTTCCTTCTGCTGCTGCCCTGAAATACGCCATTCTGGAGCCTAACTTTGGGCCAAGAAAGCCACACCACCACCCAAATGGGCTTTGACTCTCTACAGATGGTTTTCTCAAGGGCTGCCGCCTTAGCTGACTCCAATCAGACCCTTCCTTCCCCACTTAATTCCCCCTGACATCAGCAATCCCTGTGTTCAGGGAGATGCTGCAGACATTCAGGCAGATTTTGTACATTCCCACCATACTCCCCAGGAAGGAGCTGCCAGTGCTGTGGCTCCCCTTAGACTTTCCTTACCAGCAAAGAGGAATTGGGTTGGCAAAAGTGAGAGAGAGAGAGAGAAAGAGAGAGACAGATTATTCTGGGTTCTATAAAATGTCTGACCATGTGTCTTCTCAAATTTGACTGAATTTCCATCCCATTCCCAAGACATTTCTGGAGGAAAACCAGAGGGAAATAGATGTTAGGCAGAGAGGTAGAAATAAGAAATGTAGAATTCTAGAGAGCCACACATTTATGCCACCCCTTTGGCCTGTAGAAAAGAGGAGCATTTCCCTCCAAGCTCTGCCTTGGCAGCCCGCCGCAGCCCACTGGCAAAGGCAGCCGTTTGCTCAGCTCTTGAGGCTTTGGAAGGATTTCCTTAGGCCGATAGATTTTTGTGCTGGATGCAGGCATTTCCAGCTTTCTGAGGAGAAGGAAACATTGAAACAGGATTCTTTGATTTCCAGGGCGTGGGCAAAGCCAAGAGGAGCAAAAGCCCCCCCAGAAAGGAGGAGGGGCAGACAGGGAAGAGAAGCCGCAAGAGGGCTGGCAGCGCCGAGTGTCCCTGCTGCCAACCGCGCCAGCCGCCCCGTTCGGCGGGAGGCCCCTTTCCCTGCGGCCAGTGCAAACGGTGCGCAACTTCCTGCTCCTTCTGCTCCAACCTGCGCCTTTGCACTAAAACAGGCTGACCCTTTGCAAAGGCGCCGCAGGGCAAGCTCACGCCACTTGCACCATCGCTCCTCGCAGCCCTGCTCAAGCGTACAACCCACCTCAAACCCAAACAGCTCCCTTCAAACCCAGCCTTCACAATCAAACCTTGCCATGCCCCAACCAGACACACTGCATCCAAGTAGCAGCAGATCCATCAAAGCTTCCTTTGATGCTGCTGATCAAATTCCAAATAGGATGCAACAAAAGGAGGAAGACATTTCAAGGCATTGAAACAAGAAAGGTTGGACTCATGGGCTGATCAATTCACAATGTGCCACTGCCCAAAAAGACAGAAATTTGCACTTAAACGGAGATCTTGGCGCTTGCTTCAATGGTGTGTACTAAATTGACCAAAGTACTAAATTGACCAAATTTGTTTCCTATCTTCCAGGGTGTTTGAAACCATCAAGGAAAGGAACAAACACAGGAGAAGACATCGGCCTCGCAAGGAAGCAGAGCCTCTCCCCAAGAAGAAAAGACCAAATTAGACAAGGCTGTGGCTTGTCCAGGCCTAGCAAGGCTTAGGCGTCAATAGGACTAGTTAGGAATAGGACTGATTTTTACGCTTTTAGACTTGTTGAAATTCTACTTAGTTAGTTTACATGATAGGAATCTCCTCCATTTCTTAGTTAAGTTACATGCATATTATTCAAGATTCTTTAGTAGTATTAGATCTATCAGTACCTGCAAGACATTTAGTGTTAGTTACGATCCGTCTTTTACCATTTTACCTTTATTGAGACAGAATCTGTTTTTATCATTAAACCGTGTTTGTTCCACTTTGTCTTTTGGTCTGTGTGAAATCACTCCAGCAACGTTTGTTCCATTTGCCTGCTGTTGCAAACACAGCACACTCCCTGACAGGAGAATCTGGGCACGCACCACCTCCCCCAGGCACAGCCCCTTGCTCAGCTGGCAGGACTGGCAAAGTTGTGTCTCCTTTACTGCCAGGGAAAGAACGCGGGCGCTTCATCCTTTGACTACTAAACATCTCAGCTGCCAGTTGAAAGGGAGGCTTTGTTTAATTCAATCAATTGGATCTAAATGACAGCTCTGCTCTCACCATCTTTTCTGCCTCAAAGCAACGGCTTTAGTCATTTTGTAGCCCAGCAACATAACTTTGTTTCATTTTGGGGGACTGATGGACCTGACCACCTTGGAGCACGTTTCTAGAACCCCTCCGATTCTATCACATTCATAACCACATGCACCACAAAGGTATCAGTCGTTCAGTTTCAGTTTCTCTTGAAAGGAACACTCTCCCGCCCTGGGCCTCCACCAATCTCCTCAGCTAAAGCAGAGCGGCTGGCATCATTATCCTCTCTCTGGCTTCCCACACTTCAGGTATTTGCAGCAAAGAAGAAGCAAAGTCCCTCTTTTATCTAGCCCAGCAAATGGCACTGCCCAGCAAGCCTTTGGTGGCAGGGGCTGTGCAGGGTGGAGAGGGGGCCAGGGAGGGGGCAATTGCCAGGCTGCTTCTGGGAAGCCCAGGCAAGCTTGCCCTTGTCTGATGGAGCCAGTGCAGCTGGCCTTTGGAGCCTACAAAGTGTCTGCCTGCCTTGCAGTGCCACTTGGTACAGCTGCCCCCTCACTTTGCTGCCCTGTGCGCAACATGCAGCTGGGAAGGAAGCAAGATGGGCACTGAAGCAAGATTTGCTTTGCCTTAACAATAGGCAGGAAAGCAGCAAAACTGGCTGGCTTTGGTCCTATCTGGCATCTAAGTATGAAAAGAAACGTGAAGGCCGTCAGTGTGGAAAGGTAATTCCGTCAGCGTTCCTGTCTTAGAGGAATCCCCGAGTCTTTTGAGACAAACACTTAGCTTCTCCAAGGGAGCTGCAAGAGGGATGTAGAAATTCTGCATTCATGTGTGCTGCAGAAATGCCACTGTGCTGTCCCTGTGTGTGTGTGTGTGTGTGCCCATCATTTCCCCTGAGAAACATTCTGTTTCTCCAAGTTTCAGGGAAGGAATGATGAGGTGAGAGACCAGCTCAGAGGCCCAAGGAGGGAAAACATCAAGTGACATAATTGGGCACCAAAAGGAGATTTGACAAAGGGGGCAGCATGAATGCCTCCACTTTGAGAGGAAGCTTTGAAGTTGGCTCTCTGCTGAACAACTTGCACATTCCAGCTCCTCTCAGAGCTGGAGGAGAGCCTGTGGGAGGAGTCGTGCTGCTTCTCCAGGGCAGGAGATGAGCTCTGGGCCCTTGGACACAGCCAGCCTCCTGGGCATGTTCAGCTGGGGACACCTTGCAGAGAAGCAGCGAGGAGAGCCACGCCTGTCCCTGCACTGCTTTTGCCCGTCTCCTCAGACCACGCAGGTCAAAAGGCCAATGGCAAGGGTCTCAGAGCAAGCTTGCAGCAGCAGAAGTAAAAGGGGCAGAGGTAGCCCATGCCTGTTTGTGTGCCATGGCTCCCCTGGGGTTCTACATGGAATGTTGGGCTGTGCCCATGGCAACTGTCGTTGTCTCCTGCTCCTGCGGCCGTTGGTGGAACGCTGCTGGAGCAGCACTGGAGCAGCAGCTGCAGGATCAGCTCCTGGGCTGTCCCTGACCAGCCGCCTCCTGCACTCAGCGCCACACCCGGCCTCTGCACCCACATCCTCGTCTCCCCGCCTGCCTCCAGGCATCCCCACGGCACTTGGGCACCGTCAAAGGTAAGAAAATCCCCGTTTGCCCTCAAAGCACTAACACAAGGCCACCAGGCTCCAGCTGCCTCTCCCACCAACCACGACACACAGCCTGCGTGCTCACTTTCCCCACACCAGCTTCCATGTCAAAGCGGGCTGCACCTTGCCAAGGAATCGTCTTGCCTCCCGGGCAAACACAGACACTTCCATAGAGGATGTAGAGAGCTGTCACAGTGCACTTGCAGATCCTCCTCCACAGATCACCTGCTTCAAAGTTCTTGGCACCCAATGCACTCCTAAACCCAGCTTTTGGTGACCCCAAAACAAATTGTTCATGGCTGAGGAGTTCAGGCCTTCAGTGTCAACAAATCCCATTATGCCCTGACTCAGCTCACACCTGCTCCAAAGCTGCAAAAACAAGAATGATGGCACTTCTCCTCTGGGACCCCTGTCATTCAGGCCATGCAAGCATTTGACCGGCCTTGTCCTCAAGCACAGGTGTTCAACTTCAAAAATCATCTGCTATCAGCAATCCTTATGTGCTTGCCTAGTTACGTCTCTGATAGGAACATTCTCTTTTCCTATCGTATAGATACTTTTTTGCAATGCAGGTAGGGCTGGTTCCGCCTCATGCTCAGGGGCAACTGTGAAATGCCATCTTCTCAAGAACACAATCACAGTACCAGAGAATTTTCTGGCTTGGAAGGGATTCTCAAAGATCACTGAGCCCAACTGCGGGGCAGCCTCAACAATCACACCCTGTGCCCAAGAGCGCTGTCCAAACAATTTTGGAGCTCAGTCAGTCTTGGTGCTGGGACCCCTTCCCTGGACAGCCTGTTCCAGTGGCCAAGCACCCTCTGGCTGAAGAGCCTTTTCCTTCTATCCACCCTAAGCCTGCACTGGCACATCTTGCAGGCCATTCTCTTGGGTGTTCCCAGTGGCCCCAGGACTGAAGAGAGTAGTGCATGGCCTTCTGCTTCCCCTCCTCAGGAAGCTGCTGACTGCTAGAGGCTCCTGCCTAGGCAATTCCACCTCAAAAACATGGCAATGACAGCAAACAGAAAGGAGCTGGGACAGAGGAGCTCAGGCTTTGCAACCATGAGGATCAGAAGGAAGGCTACTGACACATCCTTGGCAGAACCATTTTTAACTGGAGCATTGTTTGGACCTTTTTCAGGTGGAAAGGAGAGGAACAATGAAAAGGAAAGCAAGAGCCAACAATCAGCCGTGAGTTTTGGCCTAGGGTTAAAGGGCAGCAAACTAGAGGAATGGCCAGGAGGAGAACTGCTCTTTCACACTCACGCTGGGATGGCTTCAAGCCTGTGCAGCCACAGGAAGGCTCTCTCGAGCACTTGCCTTTCTTACCTCCACCTCCTTCTTCCTTCAGACACATCAATGTTGGCAGCGACTTTCAGGCTGAGCTCCCAGAGCTGCAGAGCAGAGCACCAAGTGAGGATGAAGAGCCTGCAACCCTGCTCTGGAAGCCCTGGGGGGAAGATGACTCTGACATGGAAAAACCTGACAGAGGTAGCTTCTCTTCAAGCTTTTCTTCCACCCCTGACATACTTGGGTCTTTCAAAAGCTCCTTTTGCATAGAAAGGCAGCTTTTTGCAGCCTCTGCTTCTCTCCCTGTCTCGCCCATCTTCCCATCTACAAGTGTTAGAGGCAAGGAGAATGCTCTGCTTCTGCAGCAGAGCAGGAAAAAGAGTAAGCATCTTGCTCTCCAAATTGCTCAGGCCCATTTGCCACTGCAAGAGGGGAGATTGGCCTCCACTTCTTCTTACAGAAGCTGCTTTGAAGGGAGAGCCAGCACTGCGGGGGCCCTCGCTTCAGCTGGCGCTGCCTTTGCTCTCCTTTTCATGCTCTCCAAGCTGCTGCATTTAGCTCCCGGCCTTTCCTTGCGCCTTGCATGGCAACCTTTGCCCTTGCTGGCCTCAAGGCTGACTTTGGCTGGGTTTTTGTTGTGCTTGCAGTAAGAGAACTGCTGGACATGGCCAGCTCCCGTGGCATTCCCGGGGCAGCAGCTGACCTGGAGCGCGCCCTGCACTGCCTGCACCAGGCACGCGGCAGCGTTGCGGTAAGAAGCGGCTCTGTGGGCGCACACAAGAGGGCACAGGGAATGCACAAGGCCCGCCCACTGGGACAGCCTTTCCTGCCTGCTCCTTCAAGGAGTGTCTTTCTAGGGAGCAGAGCACTGGCTGCCTGCTGTGTCTCCTCCAGCTGCGTCAGGGCTGAGCCCAAAGGGCTCCAGCAGGGACAATCTCCCTCCTGCAGGTGGCGGCGCAAGGCCCTGCAGCCTGCTGCCTTGGAAATGGCCTGCCCGTCTGGGTTCTCTAAGACATTTGGAGGGGAAATTCCCACAAGCCTCAGTCAGCTGAGGCCATTCTGGCTGCAGCAGGAGCAAAATCATTAGGTTGGTGAGCAAAATGCCACTCTTGGGGACCAGGATCAAAGGGCTGGGCAGCAAAAACTAGGCACTGGCATCAAATCCCAGGCTCTCACCCACATGGCATACAGTTGCTTGAATGTCTGAAGAGGCAAAGTAGCTGAAAGGCAGCATCTCTGATTTTTGGCTCATTTTGGATGTGGTGGGGTGGCTAAAGCCTTTTCCCCTTGGATCTTGCAGGAGGCTCTGGAGATGTTGCTCTCAGGGGGGCCTGCGACAACTCAAGGCCATCCCTTGGCCGATTATCATTACGCAGGTAAGCAAAGCAGAGCTTCTTCCTTCACTGGCAGATGCTGCCGTCCCCTTCATTGTTGTGGCAAGCGTTTCTGCTTTAACAAATTGGGCTTAACACCAGCACAAGGTCTTGTCTTCTCGGCGGGTGGGGAAAGCACCAGCATCTAGTCCTTCAGCTTGACTTGTTTTCCAGTCCTTTTCCCTGGGCAATGCCTGCTCTTGTCTTCATCACCTTCTCAGGGAGCAGACATGTACTCACACGTCAATGATGGCCTGCTACCATTTGCTTTTTGTGGCCACTGGGATCCACTTCATGTGGATCCAGGGATCCATTTACCTGCTGCTTTTTATTGCCAGGCTCTGACAGATGGACACCTGAGGAGAAGGACTCCTTCCAAAAGGCTTTCCACACCTATGGCAAGGATTTCCATCTCATCCAGAAGCAGGTAAAGCCGCAGGACATTCTTTACCTGAGCAGATCATCACCAGCAAAGCTTGCTTATGTCTGCTAACAAGCACTGGCCTTCAGTCTCTCTCTTCTCAAGTACCAAAACTGTTCAAGTAGTAACAAAACAGGACATCAAAGGCCTGTGTGAAAAGGATGATCCTGTCTCTCCAGCCCTTTTCTCCAAGCTCTTTTGGAAGATAAAGCTTTATTCTCTCACACTTGTCCCGCAATTCTGCTGCTGCTTCCACAAGACATTGTGCTGGCATGACTGCAGTGAAGCCGGGAAAGAAGAGCTGTGCTAGATGCATTTCTTGTTGATCTGTGCATTACGTCTGTTGCCACGTAGCATGATACACGGTTTACTACATTGCATGATGCCTCTCTTTCTCCATGTTGATTTCATTTTACTCCCTCCTCCATTTACTTCATGATTTTACTTCCTAGTTTACTCCATCTTCTACTTTTTCCCCAATGCACCCTACCAAGGAATTTTAGATTCCTTCTTTTTCCCTTCCCAACAGATCCAGACTAAGACCGTGGCACAGTGTGTGGAGTACTACTACACCTGGAAAAAGGAGCATCCAGTTGCCAGCACTCTTGCTCAGGTGAGGGGGAAGAAAATCCAGGCGTGCCAGGAGGGTGGAGAAACTGGGAGAAGGGGACAAAACCTGCTGGCGAGCCATGCCAGACACCGCTTTGCCAGGATCACATCGGCCCATGCGCTGGCAAAGGCGCAGCAGATGCTGCCCAGGCCTTCCTTCTGCTGCTGCCCTGAAATACGCCATTCTGGAGCCTAACTTTGGGCCAAGAAAGCCACACCACCACCCAAATGGGCTTTGACTCTCTACAGATGGTTTTCTCAAGGGCTGCCGCCTTAGCTGACTCCAATCAGACCCTTCCTTCCCCACTTAATTCCCCCTGACATCAGCAATCCCTGTGTTCAGGGAGATGCTGCAGACATTCAGGCAGATTTTGTACATTCCCACCATACTCCCCAGGAAGGAGCTGCCAGTGCTGTGGCTCCCCTTAGACTTTCCTTACCAGCAAAGAGGAATTGGGTTGGCAAAAGTGAGAGAGAGAGAGAGAAAGAGAGAGACAGATTATTCTGGGTTCTATAAAATGTCTGACCATGTGTCTTCTCAAATTTGACTGAATTTCCATCCCATTCCCAAGACATTTCTGGAGGAAAACCAGAGGGAAATAGATGTTAGGCAGAGAGGTAGAAATAAGAAATGTAGAATTCTAGAGAGCCACACATTTATGCCACCCCTTTGGCCTGTAGAAAAGAGGAGCATTTCCCTCCAAGCTCTGCCTTGGCAGCCCGCCGCAGCCCACTGGCAAAGGCAGCCGTTTGCTCAGCTCTTGAGGCTTTGGAAGGATTTCCTTAGGCCGATAGATTTTTGTGCTGGATGCAGGCATTTCCAGCTTTCTGAGGAGAAGGAAACATTGAAACAGGATTCTTTGATTTCCAGGGCGTGGGCAAAGCCAAGAGGAGCAAAAGCCCCCCCAGAAAGGAGGAGGGGCAGACAGGGAAGAGAAGCCGCAAGAGGGCTGGCAGCGCCGAGTGTCCCTGCTGCCAACCGCGCCAGCCGCCCCGTTCGGCGGGAGGCCCCTTTCCCTGCGGCCAGTGCAAACGGTGCGCAACTTCCTGCTCCTTCTGCTCCAACCTGCGCCTTTGCACTAAAACAGGCTGACCCTTTGCAAAGGCGCCGCAGGGCAAGCTCACGCCACTTGCACCATCGCTCCTCGCAGCCCTGCTCAAGCGTACAACCCACCTCAAACCCAAACAGCTCCCTTCAAACCCAGCCTTCACAATCAAACCTTGCCATGCCCCAACCAGACACACTGCATCCAAGTAGCAGCAGATCCATCAAAGCTTCCTTTGATGCTGCTGATCAAATTCCAAATAGGATGCAACAAAAGGAGGAAGACATTTCAAGGCATTGAAACAAGAAAGGTTGGACTCATGGGCTGATCAATTCACAATGTGCCACTGCCCAAAAAGACAGAAATTTGCACTTAAACGGAGATCTTGGCGCTTGCTTCAATGGTGTGTACTAAATTGACCAAAGTACTAAATTGACCAAATTTGTTTCCTATCTTCCAGGGTGTTTGAAACCATCAAGGAAAGGAACAAACACAGGAGAAGACATCGGCCTCGCAAGGAAGCAGAGCCTCTCCCCAAGAAGAAAAGACCAAATTAGACAAGGCTGTGGCTTGTCCAGGCCTAGCAAGGCTTAGGCGTCAATAGGACTAGTTAGGAATAGGACTGATTTTTACGCTTTTAGACTTGTTGAAATTCTACTTAGTTAGTTTACATGATAGGAATCTCCTCCATTTCTTAGTTAAGTTACATGCATATTATTCAAGATTCTTTAGTAGTATTAGATCTATCAGTACCTGCAAGACATTTAGTGTTAGTTACGATCCGTCTTTTACCATTTTACCTTTATTGAGACAGAATCTGTTTTTATCATTAAACCGTGTTTGTTCCACTTTGTCTTTTGGTCTGTGTGAAATCACTCCAGCAACGTTTGTTCCATTTGCCTGCTGTTGCAAACACAGCACACTCCCTGACAGGAGAATCTGGGCACGCACCACCTCCCCCAGGCACAGCCCCTTGCTCAGCTGGCAGGACTGGCAAAGTTGTGTCTCCTTTACTGCCAGGGAAAGAACGCGGGCGCTTCATCCTTTGACTACTAAACATCTCAGCTGCCAGTTGAAAGGGAGGCTTTGTTTAATTCAATCAATTGGATCTAAATGACAGCTCTGCTCTCACCATCTTTTCTGCCTCAAAGCAACGGCTTTAGTCATTTTGTAGCCCAGCAACATAACTTTGTTTCATTTTGGGGGACTGATGGACCTGACCACCTTGGAGCACGTTTCTAGAACCCCTCCGATTCTATCACATTCATAACCACATGCACCACAAAGGTATCAGTCGTTCAGTTTCAGTTTCTCTTGAAAGGAACACTCTCCCGCCCTGGGCCTCCACCAATCTCCTCAGCTAAAGCAGAGCGGCTGGCATCATTATCCTCTCTCTGGCTTCCCACACTTCAGGTATTTGCAGCAAAGAAGAAGCAAAGTCCCTCTTTTATCTAGCCCAGCAAATGGCACTGCCCAGCAAGCCTTTGGTGGCAGGGGCTGTGCAGGGTGGAGAGGGGGCCAGGGAGGGGGCAATTGCCAGGCTGCTTCTGGGAAGCCCAGGCAAGCTTGCCCTTGTCTGATGGAGCCAGTGCAGCTGGCCTTTGGAGCCTACAAAGTGTCTGCCTGCCTTGCAGTGCCACTTGGTACAGCTGCCCCCTCACTTTGCTGCCCTGTGCGCAACATGCAGCTGGGAAGGAAGCAAGATGGGCACTGAAGCAAGATTTGCTTTGCCTTAACAATAGGCAGGAAAGCAGCAAAACTGGCTGGCTTTGGTCCTATCTGGCATCTAAGTATGAAAAGAAACGTGAAGGCCGTCAGTGTGGAAAGGTAATTCCGTCAGCGTTCCTGTCTTAGAGGAATCCCCGAGTCTTTTGAGACAAACACTTAGCTTCTCCAAGGGAGCTGCAAGAGGGATGTAGAAATTCTGCATTCATGTGTGCTGCAGAAATGCCACTGTGCTGTCCCTGTGTGTGTGTGTGTGTGTGCCCATCATTTCCCCTGAGAAACATTCTGTTTCTCCAAGTTTCAGGGAAGGAATGATGAGGTGAGAGACCAGCTCAGAGGCCCAAGGAGGGAAAACATCAAGTGACATAATTGGGCACCAAAAGGAGATTTGACAAAGGGGGCAGCATGAATGCCTCCACTTTGAGAGGAAGCTTTGAAGTTGGCTCTCTGCTGAACAACTTGCACATTCCAGCTCCTCTCAGAGCTGGAGGAGAGCCTGTGGGAGGAGTCGTGCTGCTTCTCCAGGGCAGGAGATGAGCTCTGGGCCCTTGGACACAGCCAGCCTCCTGGGCATGTTCAGCTGGGGACACCTTGCAGAGAAGCAGCGAGGAGAGCCACGCCTGTCCCTGCACTGCTTTTGCCCGTCTCCTCAGACCACGCAGGTCAAAAGGCCAATGGCAAGGGTCTCAGAGCAAGCTTGCAGCAGCAGAAGTAAAAGGGGCAGAGGTAGCCCATGCCTGTTTGTGTGCCATGGCTCCCCTGGGGTTCTACATGGAATGTTGGGCTGTGCCCATGGCAACTGTCGTTGTCTCCTGCTCCTGCGGCCGTTGGTGGAACGCTGCTGGAGCAGCACTGGAGCAGCAGCTGCAGGATCAGCTCCTGGGCTGTCCCTGACCAGCCGCCTCCTGCACTCAGCGCCACACCCGGCCTCTGCACCCACATCCTCGTCTCCCCGCCTGCCTCCAGGCATCCCCACGGCACTTGGGCACCGTCAAAGGTAAGAAAATCCCCGTTTGCCCTCAAAGCACTAACACAAGGCCACCAGGCTCCAGCTGCCTCTCCCACCAACCACGACACACAGCCTGCGTGCTCACTTTCCCCACACCAGCTTCCATGTCAAAGCGGGCTGCACCTTGCCAAGGAATCGTCTTGCCTCCCGGGCAAACACAGACACTTCCATAGAGGATGTAGAGAGCTGTCACAGTGCACTTGCAGATCCTCCTCCACAGATCACCTGCTTCAAAGTTCTTGGCACCCAATGCACTCCTAAACCCAGCTTTTGGTGACCCCAAAACAAATTGTTCATGGCTGAGGAGTTCAGGCCTTCAGTGTCAACAAATCCCATTATGCCCTGACTCAGCTCACACCTGCTCCAAAGCTGCAAAAACAAGAATGATGGCACTTCTCCTCTGGGACCCCTGTCATTCAGGCCATGCAAGCATTTGACCGGCCTTGTCCTCAAGCACAGGTGTTCAACTTCAAAAATCATCTGCTATCAGCAATCCTTATGTGCTTGCCTAGTTACGTCTCTGATAGGAACATTCTCTTTTCCTATCGTATAGATACTTTTTTGCAATGCAGGTAGGGCTGGTTCCGCCTCATGCTCAGGGGCAACTGGGAAATGCCATCTTCTCAAGAACACAATCACAGTACCAGAGAATTTTCTGGCTTGGAAGGGATTCTCAAAGATCACTGAGCCCAACTGCGGGGCAGCCTCAACAATCACACCCTGTGCCCAAGAGCGCTGTCCAAACAATTTTGGAGCTCAGTCAGCCTTGGTGCTGGGACCCCTTCCCTGGACAGCCTGTTCCAGTGGCCAAGCACCCTCTGGCTGAAGAGCCTTTTCCTTCTATCCACCCTAAGCCTGCACTGGCACATCTTGCAGGCCATTCTCTTGGGTGTTCCCAGTGGCCCCAGGACTGAAGAGAGTAGTGCATGGCCTTCTGCTTCCCCTCCTCAGGAAGCTGCTGACTGCTAGAGGCTCCTGCCTAGGCAATTCCACCTCAAAAACATGGCAATGACAGCAAATAGAAAGGAGCTGGGACAGAGGAGCTCAGGCTTTGCAACCATGAGGATCAGAAGGAAGGCTACTGACACATCCTTGGCAGAACCATTTTTAACTGGAGCATTGTTTGGACCTTTTTCAGGTGGAAAGGAGAGGAACAATGAAAAGGAAAGCAAGAGCCAACAATCAGCCGTGAGTTTTGGCCTAGGGTTAAAGGGCAGCAAACTAGAGGAATGGCCAGGAGGAGAACTGCTCTTTCACACTCACGCTGGGATGGCTTCAAGCCTGTGCAGCCACAGGAAGGCTCTCTCGAGCACTTGCCTTTCTTACCTCCACCTCCTTCTTCCTTCAGACACATCAATGTTGGCAGCGACTTTCAGGCTGAGCTCCCAGAGCTGCAGAGCAGAGCACCAAGTGAGGATGAAGAGCCTGCAACCCTGCTCTGGAAGCCCTGGGGGGAAGATGACTCTGACATGGAAAAACCTGACAGAGGTAGCTTCTCTTCAGGCTTTTCTTCCACCCCTGACATACTTGGGTCTTTCAAAAGCTCCTTTTGCATAGAAAGGCAGCTTTTTGCAGCCTCTGCTTCTCTCCCTGTCTCGCCCATCTTCCCATCTACAAGTGTTAGAGGCAAGGAGAATGCTCTGCTTCTGCAGCAGAGCAGGATAAAGAGTAAGCATCTTGCTCTCCAAATTGCTCAGGCCCATTTGCCACTGCAAGAGGGGAGATTGGCCTCCACTTCTTCTTACAGAAGCTGCTTTGAAGGGAGAGCCAGCACTGCGGGGGCCCTCGCTTCAGCTGGCCCTGCCTTTGCTCTCCTTTTCATGCTCTCCAAGCTGCTGCATTTAGCTCCCGGCCTTTCCTTGCGCCTTGCATGGCAACCTTTGCCCTTGCTGGCCTCAAGGCTGACTTTGGCTGGGTTTTTGTTGTGCTTGCAGTAAGAGAACTGCTGGACATGGCCAGCTCCCGTGGCATTCCCGGGGCAGCAGCTGACCTGGAGCGCGCCCTGCACTGCCTGCACCAGGCACGCGGCAGCGTTGCGGTAAGAAGCGGCTCTGTGGGCGCACACAAGAGGGCACAGGGAATGCACAAGGCCCGCCCACTGGGACAGCCTTTCCTGCCTGCTCCTTCAAGGAGTGTCTTTCTAGGGAGCAGAGCACTGGCTGCCTGCTGTGTCTCCTCCAGCTGCGTCAGGGCTGAGCCCAAAGGGCTCCAGCAGGGACAATCTCCCTCCTGCAGGCGGCGGCGCAAGGCCCTGCAGCCTGCTGCCTTGGAAATGGCCTGCCCGTCTGGGTTCTCTAAGACATTTGGAGGGGAAATTCCCACAAGCCTCAGTCAGCTGAGGCCATTCTGGCTGCAGCAGGAGCAAAATCATTAGGTTGGTGAGCAAAATGCCACTCTTGGGGACCAGGATCAAAGGGCTGGGCAGCAAAAACTAGGCACTGGCATCAAATCCCAGGCTCTCACCCACATGGCATACAGTTGCTTGAATGTCTGAAGAGGCAAAGTAGCTGAAAGGCAGCATCTCTGATTTTTGGCTCATTTTGGATGTGGTGGGGTGGCTAAAGCCTTTTCCCCTTGGATCTTGCAGGAGGCTCTGGAGATGTTGCTCTCAGGGGGGCCTGCGACAACTCAAGGCCATCCCTTGGCCGATTATCATTACGCAGGTAAGCAAAGCAGAGCTTCTTCCTTCACTGGCAGATGCTGCCGTCCCCTTCATTGTTGTGGCAAGCGTTTCTGCTTTAACAAATTGGGCTTAACACCAGCACAAGGTCTTGTCTTCTCGGCGGGTGGGGAAAGCACCAGCATCTAGTCCTTCAGCTTGACTTGTTTTCCAGTCCTTTTCCCTGGGCAATGCCTGCTCTTGTCTTCATCACCTTCTCAGGGAGCAGACATGTACTCACACGTCAATGATGGCCTGCTACCATTTGCTTTTTGTGGCCACTGGGATCCACTTCATGTGGATCCAGGGATCCATTTACCTGCTGCTTTTTATTGCCAGGCTCTGACAGATGGACACCTGAGGAGAAGGACTCCTTCCAAAAGGCTTTCCACACCTATGGCAAGGATTTCCATCTCATCCAGAAGCAGGTAAAGCCGCAGGACATTCTTTACCTGAGCAGATCATCACCAGCAAAGCTTGCTTATGTCTGCTAACAAGCACTGGCCTTCAGTCTCTCTCTTCTCAAGTACCAAAACTGTTCAAGTAGTAACAAAACAGGACATCAAAGGCCTGTGTGAAAAGGATGATCCTGTCTCTCCAGCCCTTTTCTCCAAGCTCTTTTGGAAGATAAAGCTTTATTCTCTCACACTTGTCCCGCAATTCTGCTGCTGCTTCCACAAGACATTGTGCTGGCATGACTGCAGTGAAGCCGGGAAAGAAGAGCTGTGCTAGATGCATTTCTTGTTGATCTGTGCATTACGTCTGTTGCCACGTAGCATGATACACGGTTTACTACATTGCATGATGCCTCTCTTTCTCCATGTTGATTTCATTTTACTCCCTCCTCCATTTACTTCATGATTTTACTTCCTAGTTTACTCCATCTTCTACTTTTTCCCCAATGCACCCTACCAAGGAATTTTAGATTCCTTCTTTTTCCCTTCCCAACAGATCCAGACTAAGACCGTGGCACAGTGTGTGGAGTACTACTACACCTGGAAAAAGGAGCATCCAGTTGCCAGCACTCTTGCTCAGGTGAGGGGGAAGAAAATCCAGGCGTGCCAGGAGGGTGGAGAAACTGGGAGAAGGGGACAAAACCTGCTGGCGAGCCATGCCAGACACCGCTTTGCCAGGATCACATCGGCCCATGCGCTGGCAAAGGCGCAGCAGATGCTGCCCAGGCCTTCCTTCTGCTGCTGCCCTGAAATACGCCATTCTGGAGCCTAACTTTGGGCCAAGAAAGCCACACCACCACCCAAATGGGCTTTGACTCTCTACAGATGGTTTTCTCAAGGGCTGCCGCCTTAGCTGACTCCAATCAGACCCTTCCTTCCCCACTTAATTCCCCCTGACATCAGCAATCCCTGTGTTCAGGGAGATGCTGCAGACATTCAGGCAGATTTTGTACATTCCCACCATACTCCCCAGGAAGGAGCTGCCAGTGCTGTGGCTCCCCTTAGACTTTCCTTACCAGCAAAGAGGAATTGGGTTGGCAAAAGTGAGAGAGAGAGAGAGAAAGAGAGAGACAGATTATTCTGGGTTCTATAAAATGTCTGACCATGTGTCTTCTCAAATTTGACTGAATTTCCATCCCATTCCCAAGACATTTCTGGAGGAAAACCAGAGGGAAATAGATGTTAGGCAGAGAGGTAGAAATAAGAAATGTAGAATTCTAGAGAGCCACACATTTATGCCACCCCTTTGGCCTGTAGAAAAGAGGAGCATTTCCCTCCAAGCTCTGCCTTGGCAGCCCGCCACAGCCCACTGGCAAAGGCAGCCGTTTGCTCAGCTCTTGAGGCTTTGGAAGGATTTCCTTAGGCCGATAGATTTTTGTGCTGGATGCAGGCATTTCCAGCTTTCTGAGGAGAAGGAAACATTGAAACAGGATTCTTTGATTTCCAGGGCGTGGGCAAAGCCAAGAGGAGCAAAAGCCCCCCCAGAAAGGAGGAGGGGCAGACAGGGAAGAGAAGCCGCAAGAGGGCTGGCAGCGCCGAGTGTCCCTGCTGCCAACCGCGCCAGCCGCCCCGTTCGGCGGGAGGCCCCTTTCCCTGCGGCCAGTGCAAACGGTGCGCAACTTCCTGCTCCTTCTGCTCCAACCTGCGCCTTTGCACTAAAACAGGCTGACCCTTTGCAAAGGCGCCGCAGGGCAAGCTCACGCCACTTGCACCATCGCCCCTCGCAGCCCTGCTCAAGCGTACAACCCACCTCAAACCCAAACAGCTCCCTTCAAACCCAGCCTTCACAATCAAACCTTGCCATGCCCCAACCAGACACACTGCATCCAAGTAGCAGCAGATCCATCAAAGCTTCCTTTGATGCTGCTGATCAAATTCCAAATAGGATGCAACAAAAGGAGGAAGACATTTCAAGGCATTGAAACAAGAAAGGTTGGACTCATGGGCTGATCAATTCACAATGTGCCACTGCCCAAAAAGACAGAAATTTGCACTTAAACGGAGATCTTGGCGCTTGCTTCAATGGTGTGTACTAAATTGACCAAAGTACTAAATTGACCAAATTTGTTTCCTATCTTCCAGGGTGTTTGAAACCATCAAGGAAAGGAACAAACACAGGAGAAGACATCGGCCTCGCAAGGAAGCAGAGCCTCTCCCCAAGAAGAAAAGACCAAATTAGACAAGGCTGTGGCTTGTCCAGGCCTAGCAAGGCTTAGGCGTCAATAGGACTAGTTAGGAATAGGACTGATTTTTACGCTTTTAGACTTGTTGAAATTCTACTTAGTTAGTTTACATGATAGGAATCTCCTCCATTTCTTAGTTAAGTTACATGCATATTATTCAAGATTCTTTAGTAGTATTAGATCTATCAGTACCTGCAAGACATTTAGTGTTAGTTACGATCCGTCTTTTACCATTTTACCTTTATTGAGACAGAATCTGTTTTTATCATTAAACCGTGTTTGTTCCACTTTGTCTTTTGGTCTGTGTGAAATCACTCCAGCAACGTTTGTTCCATTTGCCTGCTGTTGCAAACACAGCACACTCCCTGACAGGAGAATCTGGGCACGCACCACCTCCCCCAGGCACAGCCCCTTGCTCAGCTGGCAGGACTGGCAAAGTTGTGTCTCCTTTACTGCCAGGGAAAGAACGCGGGCGCTTCATCCTTTGACTACTAAACATCTCAGCTGCCAGTTGAAAGGGAGGCTTTGTTTAATTCAATCAATTGGATCTAAATGACAGCTCTGCTCTCACCATCTTTTCTGCCTCAAAGCAACGGCTTTAGTCATTTTGTAGCCCAGCAACATAACTTTGTTTCATTTTGGGGGACTGATGGACCTGACCACCTTGGAGCACGTTTCTAGAACCCCTCCGATTCTATCACATTCATAACCACATGCACCACAAAGGTATCAGTCGTTCAGTTTCAGTTTCTCTTGAAAGGAACACTCTCCCGCCCTGGGCCTCCACCAATCTCCTCAGCTAAAGCAGAGCGGCTGGCATCATTATCCTCTCTCTGGCTTCCCACACTTCAGGTATTTGCAGCAAAGAAGAAGCAAAGTCCCTCTTTTATCTAGCCCAGCAAATGGCACTGCCCAGCAAGCCTTTGGTGGCAGGGGCTGTGCAGGGTGGAGAGGGGGCCAGGGAGGGGGCAATTGCCAGGCTGCTTCTGGGAAGCCCAGGCAAGCTTGCCCTTGTCTGATGGAGCCAGTGCAGCTGGCCTTTGGAGCCTACAAAGTGTCTGCCTGCCTTGCAGTGCCACTTGGTACAGCTGCCCCCTCACTTTGCTGCCCTGTGCGCAACATGCAGCTGGGAAGGAAGCAAGATGGGCACTGAAGCAAGATTTGCTTTGCCTTAACAATAGGCAGGAAAGCAGCAAAACTGGCTGGCTTTGGTCCTATCTGGCATCTAAGTATGAAAAGAAACGTGAAGGCCGTCAGTGTGGAAAGGTAATTCCGTCAGCGTTCCTGTCTTAGAGGAATCCCCGAGTCTTTTGAGACAAACACTTAGCTTCTCCAAGGGAGCTGCAAGAGGGATGTAGAAATTCTGCATTCATGTGTGCTGCAGAAATGCCACTGTGCTGTCCCTGTGTGTGTGTGTGTGTGTGCCCATCATTTCCCCTGAGAAACATTCTGTTTCTCCAAGTTTCAGGGAAGGAATGATGAGGTGAGAGACCAGCTCAGAGGCCCAAGGAGGGAAAACATCAAGTGACATAATTGGGCACCAAAAGGAGATTTGACAAAGGGGGCAGCATGAATGCCTCCACTTTGAGAGGAAGCTTTGAAGTTGGCTCTCTGCTGAACAACTTGCACATTCCAGCTCCTCTCAGAGCTGGAGGAGAGCCTGTGGGAGGAGTCGTGCTGCTTCTCCAGGGCAGGAGATGAGCTCTGGGCCCTTGGACACAGCCAGCCTCCTGGGCATGTTCAGCTGGGGACACCTTGCAGAGAAGCAGCGAGGAGAGCCACGCCTGTCCCTGCACTGCTTTTGCCCGTCTCCTCAGACCACGCAGGTCAAAAGGCCAATGGCAAGGGTCTCAGAGCAAGCTTGCAGCAGCAGAAGTAAAAGGGGCAGAGGTAGCCCATGCCTGTTTGTGTGCCATGGCTCCCCTGGGGTTCTACATGGAATGTTGGGCTGTGCCCATGGCAACTGTCGTTGTCTCCTGCTCCTGCGGCCGTTGGTGGAACGCTGCTGGAGCAGCACTGGAGCAGCAGCTGCAGGATCAGCTCCTGGGCTGTCCCTGACCAGCCGCCTCCTGCACTCAGCGCCACACCCGGCCTCTGCACCCACATCCTCGTCTCCCCGCCTGCCTCCAGGCATCCCCACGGCACTTGGGCACCGTCAAAGGTAAGAAAATCCCCGTTTGCCCTCAAAGCACTAACACAAGGCCACCAGGCTCCAGCTGCCTCTCCCACCAACCACGACACACAGCCTGCGTGCTCACTTTCCCCACACCAGCTTCCATGTCAAAGCGGGCTGCACCTTGCCAAGGAATCGTCTTGCCTCCCGGGCAAACACAGACACTTCCATAGAGGATGTAGAGAGCTGTCACAGTGCACTTGCAGATCCTCCTCCACAGATCACCTGCTTCAAAGTTCTTGGCACCCAATGCACTCCTAAACCCAGTTTTTGGTGACCCCAAAACAAATTGTTCATGGCTGAGGAGTTCAGGCCTTCAGTGTCAACAAATCCCATTATGCCCTGACTCAGCTCACACCTGCTCCAAAGCTGCAAAAACAAGAATGATGGCACTTCTCCTCTGGGACCCCTGTCATTCAGGCCATGCAAGCATTTGACCGGCCTTGTCCTCAAGCACAGGTGTTCAACTTCAAAAATCATCTGCTATCAGCAATCCTTATGTGCTTGCCTAGTTACGTCTCTGATAGGAACATTCTCTTTTCCTATCGTATAGATACTTTTTTGCAATGCAGGTAGGGCTGGTTCCGCCTCATGCTCAGGGGCAACTGTGAAATGCCATCTTCTCAAGAACACAATCACAGTACCAGAGAATTTTCTGGCTTGGAAGGGATTCTCAAAGATCACTGAGCCCAACTGCGGGGCAGCCTCAACAATCACACCCTGTGCCCAAGAGCGCTGTCCAAACAATTTTGGAGCTCAGTCAGCCTTGGTGCTGGGACCCCTTCCCTGGACAGCCTGTTCCAGTGGCCAAGCACCCTCTGGCTGAAGAGCCTTTTCCTTCTATCCACCCTAAGCCTGCACTGGCACATCTTGCAGGCCATTCTCTTGGGTGTTCCCAGTGGCCCCAGGACTGAAGAGAGTAGTGCATGGCCTTCTGCTTCCCCTCCTCAGGAAGCTGCTGACTGCTAGAGGCTCCTGCCTAGGCAATTCCACCTCAAAAACATGGCAATGACAGCAAACAGAAAGGAGCTGGGACAGAGGAGCTCAGGCTTTGCAACCATGAGGATCAGAAGGAAGGCTACTGACACATCCTTGGCAGAACCATTTTTAACTGGAGCATTGTTTGGACCTTTTTCAGGTGGAAAGGAGAGGAACAATGAAAAGGAAAGCAAGAGCCAACAATCAGCCGTGAGTTTTGGCCTAGGGTTAAAGGGCAGCAAACTAGAGGAATGGCCAGGAGGAGAACTGCTCTTTCACACTCACGCTGGGATGGCTTCAAGCCTGTGCAGCCACAGGAAGGCTCTCTCGAGCACTTGCCTTTCTTACCTCCACCTCCTTCTTCCTTCAGACACATCAATGTTGGCAGCGACTTTCAGGCTGAGCTCCCAGAGCTGCAGAGCAGAGCACCAAGTGAGGATGAAGAGCCTGCAACCCTGCTCTGGAAGCCCTGGGGGGAAGATGACTCTGACATGGAAAAACCTGACAGAGGTAGCTTCTCTTCAAGCTTTTCTTCCACCCCTGACATACTTGGGTCTTTCAAAAGCTCCTTTTGCATAGAAAGGCAGCTTTTTGCAGCCTCTGCTTCTCTCCCTGTCTCGCCCATCTTCCCATCTACAAGTGTTAGAGGCAAGGAGAATGCTCTGCTTCTGCAGCAGAGCAGGAAAAAGAGTAAGCATCTTGCTCTCCAAATTGCTCAGGCCCATTTGCCACTGCAAGAGGGGAGATTGGCCTCCACTTCTTCTTACAGAAGCTGCTTTGAAGGGAGAGCCAGCACTGCGGGGGCCCTCGCTTCAGCTGGCGCTGCCTTTGCTCTCCTTTTCATGCTCTCCAAGCTGCTGCATTTAGCTCCCGGCCTTTCCTTGCGCCTTGCATGGCAACCTTTGCCCTTGCTGGCCTCAAGGCTGACTTTGGCTGGGTTTTTGTTGTGCTTGCAGTAAGAGAACTGCTGGACATGGCCAGCTCCCGTGGCATTCCCGGGGCAGCAGCTGACCTGGAGCGCGCCCTGCACTGCCTGCACCAGGCACGCGGCAGCGTTGCGGTAAGAAGCGGCTCTGTGGGCGCACACAAGAGGGCACAGGGAATGCACAAGGCCCGCCCACTGGGACAGCCTTTCCTGCCTGCTCCTTCAAGGAGTGTCTTTCTAGGGAGCAGAGCACTGGCTGCCTGCTGTGTCTCCTCCAGCTGCGTCAGGGCTGAGCCCAAAGGGCTCCAGCAGGGACAATCTCCCTCCTGCAGGCGGCGGCGCAAGGCCCTGCAGCCTGCTGCCTTGGAAATGGCCTGCCCGTCTGGGTTCTCTAAGACATTTGGAGGGGAAATTCCCACAAGCCTCAGTCAGCTGAGGCCATTCTGGCTGCAGCAGGAGCAAAATCATTACGTTGGTGAGCAAAATGCCACTCTTGGGGACCAGGATCAAAGGGCTGGGCAGCAAAAACTAGGCACTGGCATCAAATCCCAGGCTCTCACCCACATGGCATACAGTTGCTTGAATGTCTGAAGAGGCAAAGTAGCTGAAAGGCAGCATCTCTGATTTTTGGCTCATTTTGGATGTGGTGGGGTGGCTAAAGCCTTTTCCCCTTGGATCTTGCAGGAGGCTCTGGAGATGTTGCTCTCAGGGGGGCCTGCGACAACTCAAGGCCATCCCTTGGCCGATTATCATTACGCAGGTAAGCAAAGCAGAGCTTCTTCCTTCACTGGCAGATGCTGCCGTCCCCTTCATTGTTGTGGCAAGCGTTTCTGCTTTAACAAATTGGGCTTAACACCAGCACAAGGTCTTGTCTTCTCGGCGGGTGGGGAAAGCACCAGCATCTAGTCCTTCAGCTTGACTTGTTTTCCAGTCCTTTTCCCTGGGCAATGCCTGCTCTTGTCTTCATCACCTTCTCAGGGAGCAGACATGTACTCACACGTCAATGATGGCCTGCTACCATTTGCTTTTTGTGGCCACTGGGATCCACTTCATGTGGATCCAGGGATCCATTTACCTGCTGCTTTTTATTGCCAGGCTCTGACAGATGGACACCTGAGGAGAAGGACTCCTTCCAAAAGGCTTTCCACACCTATGGCAAGGATTTCCATCTCATCCAGAAGCAGGTAAAGCCGCAGGACATTCTTTACCTGAGCAGATCATCACCAGCAAAGCTTGCTTATGTCTGCTAACAAGCACTGGCCTTCAGTCTCTCTCTTCTCAAGTACCAAAACTGTTCAAGTAGTAACAAAACAGGACATCAAAGGCCTGTGTGAAAAGGATGATCCTGTCTCTCCAGCCCTTTTCTCCAAGCTCTTTTGGAAGATAAAGCTTTATTCTCTCACACTTGTCCCGCAATTCTGCTGCTGCTTCCACAAGACATTGTGCTGGCATGACTGCAGTGAAGCCGGGAAAGAAGAGCTGTGCTAGATGCATTTCTTGTTGATCTGTGCATTACGTCTGTTGCCACGTAGCATGATACACGGTTTACTACATTGCATGATGCCTCTCTTTCTCCATGTTGATTTCATTTTACTCCCTCCTCCATTTACTTCATGATTTTACTTCCTAGTTTACTCCATCTTCTACTTTTTCCCCAATGCACCCTACCAAGGAATTTTAGATTCCTTCTTTTTCCCTTCCCAACAGATCCAGACTAAGACCGTGGCACAGTGTGTGGAGTACTACTACACCTGGAAAAAGGAGCATCCAGTTGCCAGCACTCTTGCTCAGGTGAGGGGGAAGAAAATCCAGGCGTGCCAGGAGGGTGGAGAAACTGGGAGAAGGGGACAAAACCTGCTGGCGAGCCATGCCAGACACCGCTTTGCCAGGATCACATCGGCCCATGCGCTGGCAAAGGCGCAGCAGATGCTGCCCAGGCCTTCCTTCTTCTGCTGCCCTGAAATACGCCATTCTGGAGCCTAACTTTGGGCCAAGAAAGCCACACCACCACCCAAATGGGCTTTGACTCTCTACAGATGGTTTTCTCAAGGGCTGCCGCCTTAGCTGACTCCAATCAGACCCTTCCTTCCCCACTTAATTCCCCCTGACATCAGCAATCCCTGTGTTCAGGGAGATGCTGCAGACATTCAGGCAGATTTTGTACATTCCCACCATACTCCCCAGGAAGGAGCTGCCAGTGCTGTGGCTCCCCTTAGACTTTCCTTACCAGCAAAGAGGAATTGGGTTGGCAAAAGTGAGAGAGAGAGAGAGAAAGAGAGAGACAGATTATTCTGGGTTCTATAAAATGTCTGACCATGTGTCTTCTCAAATTTGACTGAATTTCCATCCCATTCCCAAGACATTTCTGGAGGAAAACCAGAGGGAAATAGATGTTAGGCAGAGAGGTAGAAATAAGAAATGTAGAATTCTAGAGAGCCACACATTTATGCCACCCCTTTGGCCTGTAGAAAAGAGGAGCATTTCCCTCCAAGCTCTGCCTTGGCAGCCCGCCGCAGCCCACTGGCAAAGGCAGCCGTTTGCTCAGCTCTTGAGGCTTTGGAAGGATTTCCTTAGGCCGATAGATTTTTGTGCTGGATGCAGGCATTTCCAGCTTTCTGAGGGGAAGGAAACATTGAAACAGGATTCTTTGATTTCCAGGCCGTGGGCAAAGCCAAGAGGAGCAAAAGCCCCCCCAGAAAGGAGGAGGGGCAGACAGGGAAGAGAAGCCGCAAGAGGGCTGGCAGCGCCGAGTGTCCCTGCTGCCAACCGCGCCAGCCGCCCCGTTCGGCGGGAGGCCCCTTTCCCTGCGGCCAGTGCAAACGGTGCGCAACTTCCTGCTCCTTCTGCTCCAACCTGCGCCTTTGCACTAAAACAGGCTGACCCTTTGCAAAGGCGCCGCAGGGCAAGCTCACGCCACTTGCACCATCGCCCCTCGCAGCCCTGCTCAAGCGTACAGCCCACCTCAAACCCAAACAGCTCCCTTCAAACCCAGCCTTCACAATCAAACCTTGCCATGCCCCAACCAGACACACTGCATCCAAGTAGCAGCAGATCCATCAAAGCTTCCTTTGATGCTGCTGATCAAATTCCAAATAGGATGCAACAAAAGGAGGAAGACATTTCAAGGCATTGAAACAAGAAAGGTTGGACTCATGGGCTGATCAATTCACAATGTGCCACTGCCCAAAAAGACAGAAATTTGCACTTAAACGGAGATCTTGGCGCTTGCTTCAATGGTGTGTACTAAATTGACCAATGTACTAAATTGACCAAGTTTGTTTCCTATCTTCCAGGGTGTTTGAAACCATCAAGGAAAGGAACAAACACAGGAGAAGACATCGGCCTCGCAAGGAAGCAGAGCCTCTCCCCAAGAAGAAAAGACCAAATTAGACAAGGCTGCAGTTTGTCCAGGCCTAGCAAGGCTTAGGCGTCAATAGGACTAGATAGGAATAGGACTGATTTTTACGCTTTTAGACTTGTTGAAATTCTACTTAGTTAGTTTACATGATAGGAATCTCCTCCATTTCTTAGTTAAGTTACATGCATATTATTCAAGATTCTTTAGTAGTATTAGATTTATCAGTACCTGCAAGACATTTAGTGTTAGTTACGATCCGTCTTTTACCATTTTACCTTTATTGAGACAGAATCTGTTTTTATCATTAAACCGTGTTTGTTCCACTTTGTCTTTTGGTCTGTGTGAAATCACTCCAGCAACGTTTGTTCCATTTGCCTGCTGTTGCAAACACAGCACACTCCCTGACAGGAGAATCTGGGCACGCACCACCTCCCCCAGGCACAGCCCCTTGCTCAGCTGGCAGGACTGGCAAAGTTGTGTCTCCTTTACTGCCAGGGAAAGAACGCGGGCGCTTCATCCTTTGACTACTAAACATCTCAGCTGCCAGTGGAAAGGGAGGCTTTGTTTAATTCAATCAATTGGATCTAGATGACGGCTCTGCTCTCACCATCTTTTCTGCCTCAAAGCAACGGCTTTAGTCATTTTGTAGCCCAGCAACATAACTTTAATTCATTTTGGGGGACTGATGGACCTGACCACCTTGGAGCACGTTTCTAGAACCTCTCCGATTCTATCACATTCATAACCACATGCACCACAAAGGCATCAGTAGTTCAGTTTCAGTTTCTCTTGAAAGGAACACTCTCCCGCCCTGGGCCTCCACCAATCTCCTCAGCTAAAGCAGAGCGGCTGGCATCATTATCCTCTCTCTGGCTTCCCACACTTCAGGTATTTGCAGCAAAGAAGAAGCAAAGTCCCTCTTTTATCTAGCCCAGCAAATGGCACTGCCCAGCAAGCCTTTGGTGGCAGGGGCTGTGCAGGGTGGAGAGGGGGCCAGGGAGGGGGCAATTGCCAGGCTGCTTCTGGGAAGCCCAGGCAAGCTTGCCCTTGTCTGATGGAGCCAGTGCAGCTGGCCTTTGGAGCCTACAAAGTGTCTGCCTGCCTTGCAGTGCCACTTGGTACAGCTGCCCCCTCACTGTGCTGCCCTGTGCGCAACATGCAGCTGGGAAGGAAGCAAGATGGGCACTGAAGCAAGATTTGCTTTGCCTTAACAATAGGCAGGAAAGCAGCAAAACTGGCTGGCTTTGGTCCTATCTGGCATCTAAGTATGAAAAGAAACGTGAAGGCCATCAGTGTGGAATGGCAATTGTGTTAATTTTAGTGTGTTGAAGGAATCAGATCGTATTTGATAGAGATACTTAGCTTCTCCAAGGGAGCTGGCAGAAATACATAGAAATTGTGCATTACCTCTTTAAATCTGTGATTACATTAAAGCAGTTGGCGTTCTCAGAGATGTCTGTTCTCAATGTTGTCATTACTTTCCATCCTCTCGGTAGTAGGTTTTTATACATGTTCTCCTATTAGGATCGGTGTGACTGTCATCTTCTCTGTATATTATATGTAACTGTATCTGCTTACAAAAAATATCTTGTCCTAAAACTCAATCATCTTCATACTATAGGTTAAAATTAGTTTTATAAAGTATTTTAGTTTTTGTACATTGTAGGTAGTCAATTTGTTAGATTTTAAACCTGTTCTCTTGCAGCCATGAGAGACTTAATATCTGAGGTAGTCTAATGTGCCTACATTTATGTAACAGTTGATGTTAGGTTTTTTTCTACTATATCGTATATTCTTTTGCTCCATATATCTTCCTGTTTGCATATGGCTTCCTCAACTAAATACCTTTCTAATTTAAAAAAATTCTATATTAGTTATGTACTTAGAATAACAAAAACACAAATTAAATGGCTCCACACATAACTGACAAATGAAGAAACAAAAGATATAGCATATGGTAATTATAATAAATGCCTTAACTAAAACTTTGTAAAATTAGTACCTCATCACTCATTTTGATTTGTCTGTCTTATTTAGATGGAGATGTCTCACCACTTTGCTGTAATTTAGCTTTAATAACATCTCTGTTAAGTAGATGCCTGTTGAACAGATAAGCATTATGTAAATAATGACACTTCAGCAGTGAATTAACTTTCTCCTCTGCAATTAAGTAGCTGTCCATCATATTTATCAGCTCACTAAATCATCTTTCTCTATCTTCATTATTATGTATTAGCTATGTACACTGTTAGGCCATGTAGTAACTGCTTTCCAGTACTAGGTTTGAGTCCTTCACATACTGATGGTACTGGGTAGAAAAGAGAAAACAGTAGTGGCTACTCAAAAATCTGAGGATGGGTGATTTCTAGAGTTATGAAAAACAAAGGCATGTACTTGACTTCTACAATAATAAAATGCTGGGTTATTGTAATTGTATCCTTTGTCTACAGCTGCTTTACTCACATTGCATGCGCATCTACAAGCTTCATATTCTGCTTCGGATTTGTCAGATTCAGGTTAATTTTATTTTGCAGTGTTCATTCTGGGATGGAGACCAGGGAAAATAGGAGAAAAAGTCTATGATGCTTTCTTCAAATTCTTCCATGTTACTTACAGTATATGTTTTCCAAAACCTGAAATTCACAGAATCGCAGTTGTAAAGGGTAAAGTAAAATTTTCAGTTCAATTATTTAGATTTCTCATGTACCATGGACTACAAAGCCTTATATGGCTAATCCAGTTTTAAGCCAAACCCATGGACTTTAAACCAAACAAGTGAAGAAGAAAGTAACCATTTAGTTTTCATCTGAATGTGCTTTTAAATTTGTTTGTTTTCATTACTATTGTGCTTACCTTGGGTAACTCCATTCTTTTTTACCATTTGCTTTGCCCTGATGAGATACAAGTACATCCTAATAAAGTAATCTTTCATCTTTCTTTTGGTTGCCCAGTCAAACTGAACTGATAAAATTCTAAGTTTCTCTAAGGCTTTATCTTTTCTTCAGAGTTGCTGAAAAATTTTGTTTAGTCTCTTTCATACCCTTCTTTGTCCACTGAAACACATGTATTAGTTAAGTGGATGGGGCCACTGGTGGTCACCTAGCCCAGCCTCTCTGCTCAAGCACGGTCTGCTGCACCAATGGTACTCAGGATGCTGACAGCTTTTGAATATCTCTGGAGAAGGACACTCCACACCCTCTCTGGTCAGCCTGTTCCAGAGCATGGTCATCTGCACAGTAAATAAGTTCTTCATCATGTTCAGGTAGAACTTCCTGAGCATAAGCTTCTGTCCTATTGCCTCTCGTCCTATTGCTCAGTACCACCAAGACAAGTGCATCTCCCCAGCACTTTTCCTTCAGGTACTGATGGACATTGATGATGTCCCCTCTGAGTTCTATTTCCTCAAGGCTGAACAGGCCCAGCTCCCTCTGCTTTTCCTAAGAGAGATGCTCTCTCAACCTGCGGGCAGTGCTAAGCTGTTGCTAATGCCTAAATTAATTAATTTTTTAAAAAATCACATTTTTTGTATTCACAGCAGAACTGAACAATTTAGTCCTGTAGGTACTACTACTTATTTTAACTACTTTCATGAAATGCAGCCTAGGACTCCACAGAAATGACAAATTTCATTCTAGTTGTGTAGCAAATTATTTGACTTTTATGTTTTCCCTTTATCCTGGGATTAGAATTCCTTCCAGTATATTTCCCTGTCTTTCTTCCTCTTGTTTCCAAGAGTTCTGAAGTGTACCATGATAGCATATTCCAACAGTTCTTCAGACAGATGGTCAGTTATAACAAAGAGAATCCACAAATATGTCTTAATCTTAAAAATAGTATCTCTCTTCAATTTTCATGTCCTTTTGCTAGTGCTAAGGTCTGTTCCATATTCAATGAAGCCAAAACTACAGCTCTCTCAGGAATAGATTTATGATTAATTTTTTTAATATTTTGGGTTTTTTATAGCTGTTTGTTTTGCTGCAAAATTGTTTCCAAAAGCATTAACATCATCATTTGGCATACACTTCTGTATGCACTGAGCAATTTCTGGATTTCAAATGAGGTAGCTCATTAATAGAAGTTTAGCCAGGCTCAGCAAAGAATATCTGTCTGTTAGTTCCTTGCAATTCAAATAAAAATATGAAAAAAATGCTCATATAGTCTATGAAATGAATAAAGTAATGCATTTTTTCCCCTGAAATACATAGTGGCTACAGTTTTTCAAGATTTGAAATAGGGAGATACTAAGTTAAGGTGGTAGAAGTAGTGATATTCTCCTCATTGAAGAGATATTTTTCCCAAGCTAGCTTTTGTTCATAAAGAGATAAGTTATATGCATTTACATGAAGTAAATTACTACAGTATCTCCCATAATTTTAAGATAAACAAAACCAAGAATCAAAGAAATAACTTACCAAGCAATCTGTGCAATAGAAATATTAACCATTAAGTAAGTAGCAAAAAATATCTTAGATTTCTCCTTTTAGGCAGCCTAAAATAACAGCCTAAATGGGATCCTGCCACTTATTGAATTGTGCATAGTTAATTATAAAAGCTTGGAACCATAAGATTGAAATTCTGTCTTTTTGCAACTAGATCAAGGTCATGCTCAAGAATAATAATCTAGAAGTAGTGCACTGCACAAAGGCAGTCCTTGAAGAGAAGCAATGAGCTTCTTCCTCCAAGAAACACATCTGAAAATTTTAGATTAGTGCAAGTCAAATAGTTGGATGGAAGAGACAGACAAATTTAAACATGTGACACATAGGACCCTTGCAAAACAGAACCTTGAATTTTTGTTCTTGCAGAACAGCGCCTTGAATTTCATGCTTCCTGACAGCAAAGACAGCAAAGTTTATTTCGGTCACATTTGGAAGTTGTGTATTAAAATTCATACCCAAAACTTCTGAGTGGTTTTTGCTGTCCCAGACAAAGTGGCTAAAATAGTTTAGCTAACTTAATCCACTCCTCCATAACCATGTTTCTGGGATAATCTAAATTTGTGCTATTAAGTGAAAGAAGAGGTGGGGCTTTTTTCACTGCAAGTTCATTAGCTTTAACCTCAATTTAGTTAATATTTTATTATCAAAAAGAGACATCCAGTAAACAATAAGACAGTTTTAAAAACGTAACTTCTGGACTGAATCTCTATCACTATTAGCCATAACTATCACAATTACCTATCACTGTTTACTTGGGCTCTTGTGAAAAATCTTAACACACCACATTCTGTTCTCTTCTCCCTGTGCTGAATGGCCTAAATTAGTTTATTGGTAATTTTACTCTATCCGTTACATTTTCTCAAATGAAAGCTACAGTCAAGAGTAAACCTCTCCAGTTCTATATAAAAGTTTTCCCACTTGAATAAGCACAAACCAGGAGGTTTTTCAGGAGTTCAACTAAGTTCTGCTATGTCTAGTTTTTTAAAATACATTTTTATGCTAAAACATCAAGCCTGTAGATTGCATAGTATTAAACTTCACACACCTAATTTAAAGGTAAGAGAGGTTGAGTTTGAAACAGTGATCCCAATTCATCATTCCGTTATTTTCCACTAGTTCTACATTCTTCCTTCCTTTCATTCTTCATCCATCTACCTTTTTGTCTGGTGCATTTTTGGTACTGAAAAAGAAATCCAATTCAGCTCAGAAGTAAAAACTAACCTGGTTTTGTAATTTCATTGTGCTTCAGTTTCCTGGTGCAACTTGTTATATCTCATATCTATCATATAACTATAAGACTACTTGCTTCACAAACAATTATCACATATCCTAGGCACACTGAGGTATTAAAAAGTCAATTTAGGTAGCTGCAGTTTAGCTATTGTTCTACATAGTACTCTATTATACCATATGACTCTTCCTTCTATTAGGGAACTCTTGCTTTATGTAGTAGAGAACCAGGATGCCAGCTGAACTCCAAACCTTGTTACTAAAAATGTGGCAAGTGGGTCAGTCAGGATGTGAAGCTAAAAAAAAAGAACCACTGAGAAACTGTTCTGTGGTGTCAGATCTGTTCTCACAGAAGCAGCCTGCAACCTGAAACACACATTGTTGTAGCTCTACAGATTTGCCCCTTTTGGCTTCTCACTGCTTGGGGGACAGGATAGTGTCTGTGGTCTCTCTGCATGAAACAGCTTGTCACAGTCTGGCTGATACAAAAGTGGTTTGCCTAAAGTCACACTCAGTTCCTGTAGGCAGGACTGGTTTTCCTTAGAATGGACGCTTTTCCTACCAAATCTGTTACCTGTTTGTGCTGAAGAAGGTTTCTGCAAACACCCCAAGGTAAAAGGATAGCATTTTACTGTGAAAGTTTGTCTCATTCTGACTTTTGCTGCTTAAATTCCTGAAGTATTAATACTGCATTAACAAAACATATTTGGACTGTTCATCTTGAGGGTTTCTTGATTTGGAAATATGAAACTGCATGAGCTGGAGTTCCCTCAGTTATTGTTCCAAAATGGGCTTTCTTTTATGTGGAAAATGCTGCATGTATATGAGGAAAGTTATTAAATTAACATAAGCTAGTGATATAATGTTCATGCTCTCACTGATATGGAATAGTATTGCAGAGATTTCTGTGGGTACTACCAAAAACATACTACTTGAAATCAATTTTTCTTCACTTTAAACTTCAAGAGCCTGTTGGAATACAGCGAATGGCTGACAGCCAATGAATGTTACAAGGACCAACAGAAGGCTAACTTTTTGGTATGATTGGTATTTTGCAGTGTGTGAGACAGCATTTATAAATCATCTACCATAGCAGGGATTATGTGCTCACAGCATCAGGGATTATGTAGCAGGTAAATTTTCCTCAGCATCAAACCTCTGAGGAAAATTTACCTGATAAAATTCAGCACAATGACATCTGAAGAAAGTGGACGCATTGGATACAGGAATCTGCATAGGACAGTGTTCACAATGAAAATGGATTATCACAAAAGAACAGCATATATTGATGATCCATTGGAAAGTGCCATTACAGAAAAGTTTGAATTGTGACATAAATGAGAACAATTTATCCATAGGATTTCAGAAAATTAATGGCAAGTAATGACTTAAAATTTGACTCCTTTGAATTTCAGACTCCTATAATTCTCCATACAACAAGTTTCTCACTGACAATACAAATAAAATCTTCAGATACTAAGTAGAAATAGTGATTTGCAAAACCAAGATATCTGTCATTGACTGCAATCCTGAAAAGGCATTACAGGCCACAACATACAATAAAGTAAGTTCCCATTCTGAAACTCTCATTCATGCAAGCAATCCTTGCTCATATAAGTAACTGCAATAAAGTTAGTGTGCCCTCTAATGAACATATACACAAACCAGACCCCACTATTCTGGTCATCCCACATCAAAAAGAGACCTAGAATGAAAAAGATTCATTTTTACATTGGAGTCTGTGAGTCTGTGTAACACACAGGTATGTGGAAAAGTATGTTTAAAGCCTACATTGATGCCTTTTTTAAAAAGCAGTATCATCTTTAGGTAGCTGTAAGAAGACTAAAATACAGATAATATTTTGAACATAATGGTTAATTTAGGTCGATATGCAAAGCAATGCTCATATTTGCATTAATGCAAAAATATTCCATTATCACATCACTGTTAATCATTCTTCTATGCAGCAGTTAACCAGGGAATGTGCTTGTTGTCCCTATGAAAATGAAGTAAAAGTAGCGTGTTGCTTTTTCTTCATGATATTAAGGAATGGAAAAGCTTTCACAATGTCAAAAATTCAAATACATAAGTGGACTCAAGTAATTCTTCCCTATGACTTCTTATTAAAAAAACTCCAAACCATATAATGTAAACTTAATATGCAAAAAATGTAATAGTGTTTAAAGCTACAGATATGCTTGGCTTTTAATCAGGTTGGCTTTTCAATCTTGGCTTTTTAATCTGTTTAGGCTGGAGAAAGCAAGAAATAACTAAGAAAACAATCCCAACCCACACAGAATGTCACTAGATTCAGCACAGGTCAGGTGAATGCCAACAACATATACTCAATCCCGCACAAAGGCTGTTTCACTGTGCTTACTCTGATCTCAAAATTGCATGTAAATGCATATAAAATATTGACAAGACACTGCATTCCCTGTGAAGCCCCAACATCCCCTGAGCAAAATAAATAACTCATTGTAAATAAATGCTGAGCTACTCCCATTCTCCACATTACATCTTTACAATTAATCTCACTTTCTGTAAAGGTATTACTACATAAAACATACAAGAGGAAATTAGCAACAGCTGACTACCCCTTATCCTGAAGTATAAAAGCTGACTAGTTATGTTAAGTATTTGATAGAATCAAATGTTCCATGTGAAAACATCTACCTCTTGTGCCCAAAGTTGGAACTGCCACAGACAATTTTCATTAACCAATCCAGAATAAAGCTGCTACTACTACTACTACTATTATTATTATTATTATTATTATTATTATTATTTCCCTTCAATGCTGATTCATACTAATAATATAGTTCTTCATAGTGTAAGGATAGTGTGGATCTTTGCACAGTCCTTTTCTCTCTATGGACTTAAAAATCAGGGCTCAGTGAGGGACAGGGTCTCCTATGGAAGAAGGCCACACCAGGAAATCACCACATAAAAAAAAGTTTCAAAAGCATAGATTTCTAACATAAATAAGTTAAATTAGATGCCAAAGCTAAGGTCATTTCAAAAATCTTAGAGTAACTTCAAGACCAAGAAGTACCTGATGAATATGAATTTCTATTTTGCTGCTAGGAGGCTTAGAATGCTGATTTTATTTAATGTGGGTAAAAATCAGTAAATGGAATCAAAATCTTTAGAGAACCAGATTTGGTGTATTTAACCTGGTGTTTGGAGATGTTGGCAAAGTTTTCCATTTTGTATTCCTCCAAGCCTTCTTCTAAAACTTTGTTTTATAGGCAAATTATTTCTGATTTTTTTTTCTGTTCCATAAAGTTTTCATACTTTTTTTCCCCTTATTACTTTAGAAAAGATTTTCTGTACTGCTTCTATGTCACAGTCTCAATTAAAAGAGCATTAGAAAGGCCAGAGTGGGCCAGAACAAGAGGTCATCTCTTAGTCTCCTGCCTTCAAAAATGAGAGATATGAGATTTCCCCTAGCGTTCCTTTATTTTTGGTATCACACTTCTAACTTATCAGAAGTTGACTGCCACTCAGAGAAAATAAAAAGGGGAAACAATGTACAGAAAAAAAGGAAGAGCAGTATTGATGTAAGTCAAAGCAGTGAAGAAGGGATGCACTTAGGTAGCCAAACTATTGAGTACCTATATAACTTTAAAATTATACATATTGTTGTTTCAGGAAGCCTGAAAGTTCATCTCCACTTAGAAGAGTTTTGCTGTTATACTCTCTCCTGATATATTGCCTGAATTCAGACACACTTCAATGCATTTGCAAGGACTTGGGTAAAAGTAGCCTGTTCCTCTAATTACCAACTCTGCTTCAATTAATTTTTGCTGAAAAATATTGAAGTCCACAATTCTTTTGAAAAGCAAGTATATAAGTATCATAGAACCACTAAGGTTGGAAAAGACCTCGAAGACCATCAAATCCAACCTCTGACCTACCACCACCATGCAAAATAACCATACTACTAAGTGCCATTTCTTGAATGTCTTCAGGGATAGTGAATTCCCACTTCCATTCCAATGTTTAGCTACACTTCCAGTGAAGAAATTTCTCCTGCTGTCCAGCCTGAACTCCCCTGGTGCAACTTGAGGCAACGTCCTCTCATTCTGTCTCTTGGTGCCTGGGAGAAGATGCCAACCTCCACCTGCCTAAATCCTCCTTTCAGTCAATTGCAGAGAGAAACAAGGTCCCCCCTGTGTTTCTTTTCTCCAGAATAAACAACATGAGCTCCCTCAGCTCACCTCACAGGACTTGTCCTCCAGACTTTTCACCAGCTCCATTGCCCTTCCCTGGACTCATTCAATGTCTTTTCTATCATGAGGGGCTCAGAGCTGGACACAGCATTCCAGCTGTGGCCTCACCAGTGCTGAGTACACAGGGCCTATCCCTGCCCTGCTCCTGCTGGCCACACCATTGCTGATCCAGGCCAGGATGCCATTGGCCTTCTTGGCCCCCTGGGCACAGCCTGGCTCATGTTCAGCTGCTGTCACCAGCACCCCCAGCTCCTTTCCAGCCACTCTGCCCCAGCCTGTGGTACTGCCTGGGGCTGTTGTGATCCAAGGGCAGGACCCAGCACTGGGCCTTTGGCCTCAGCCATGATCCAGCCTGCCCAGATCCCTCTGCAGAGCCTTCCTGCCCTCCAGCAGATCAGCACTCCCACCCAGCTTGGTGTCACCTGTGAACTGTCTAAGCGTGCATTTGATCCCCTTGTCCAGGTCACCAATGAGGGCATTAAACAGGACTGGCACTAGTACTGGCGGCTGGCCATCAGCTAGATGTAACTCCATTCACCACCACTCTCTCAGCCTGGCCATCCAGCTACTTTTTACTCAAGAAAGAGGAAAAGAAGAGTAAAAGAACACCCATCCAAGCTATTGACTATCAGCTTCTACAGGAGAATGCTGTGGGAGAGAGTATAATAGCTTTACTGAAGTCCAGGTAAAATACATCCACAGTTTTTCCCTCAACTATTCAGCAGGCCATCTGTTCATATGCCCCAAAATTTTAAGAATTTAAGAAGTGTTTAGATGATGCTCTCAGCAGAGGGGAAGTCTTGGTGTGACTTCCCCTCTGCAGGAATAGGAGTTGGCCTCAGAATGCTAAAAAAATTGCTTGGAAACTGCAAAAGGAAACTGTAGTTTGGTCTTTGTCTCCCTCTTTTCAAGGAATTGGACATTATATACTAAGCTGTTTCAAAGAAATGCCTTTATCAAAGCAGAAAGAAGGTGTTTGTCACCCAGGATGAAGTCTCTATGCTTTAACTTTCTTCAGTTCCCCCAATCCCAAATCTAACTGGATGTGTGCGTGGGTAAGGTTGTGTTCTCTAATGCTCAGCATTATTTCTGCCCTAAAAGCAAAGCCTAATACAGAAAGCTCTGCTGAGGAGAACCAGATGCAGACCACCCTGGTCATTGTGTAGGTGTATTCCCTGATGTCCCAAATGGATTCCTCACCCCACTCCTATACCCTCACTATTGGACTAGTGTGCCAGATTTGTCTATACTACATGCTCAATTTTGCAGTTTCAAAGTAGTTCCTTTTCTTGAACTCCTTTTGAATGTCCTGGTAGACATACTCCTTTGTACAACACTGACTATTAGTCTGGCTTTGCTTTTTCCATCCCTTTATTTTTCTAATAGAATAATTATTACAAGACTTGCTTGTTGTGAAGCAACTCAGACCACTAACAAGCAATGTTTTTTCTCTGTAAAACACTTTTCATTTTAACATTATTCTCTGTAAAAACCATTTTTCTCTACCCAGTAAAAAGGGGTAATGGAAATACAGCTGTCTTCTTTCACTAGCATTTCATGACTTAGTCACTAATGATAAAAAGAAAGAAGATATGCAGACATCAAAGGTTATGGAAGCAGTCTTTGGTAGAAGTTAAATCAGTCCCTTAGATAATGTATGTGCTAATTTCTTTTGTGTTTCACACAATGTCTCATTTTTCAGCTGTTGAACTGTGTTATAAAAGGAATAGCTACACATTTATCTAGCTGCAATAGGAATAGTGAACTGAAATACATAAGAACAGATGCACCACCAAAGGTCTGTCTAGCCTCAAATACTTCTAAGTATTACGAGAATCAGATTCTTATATATCAGAATGAGAAGACTATATAATGAGATTTCTCTGTAACAAACTTGTGGTTCAGGAACTTCCCAAGCCAGCAATGTTTCAATAACCTTTATGTTCAATAACCTCTTCTTTCATGATTTTGTCTTCCTTTTCTTTGAACTCATGGAAACTTCTGCATCAACAGTACTTCTGGCAACTATCAAAGTACATATTCAGTTGTGCTGTAGAACAAGTACCTCTTTATTTTGGACTTACAATCTACTGGTTTTATCTGCTAACTCCAAGCATATGGGATAATGAGTCACATTCTCTGTGCAATTCATGACTTTATAGATATAGATCATAAACCAGAATGATCTCTATCAAATGTCTATTTTCTAGGCCACAGACTTCAAGTCTATTCAGGTTTTTTCCTCTCATATATAGGTCATTCTTTATCTTGATCTTTCTATATCATTTCAAGTTTTGTTAAATACATCCTCTGATACACTGAACAGGACTAACTACAAATTTATTTTAATGCAGCCTATGCTCTAAAAAAGGTTTATGAATACACATTGAAAATAGTTTCAACAGTAAGAGCTTATAAATGTGCATTATACTTCCTTTATTTTAGTCTTTGAAATAGTAAATGAAAGAAATTTACTTTTCTCATCTATTTATACATTCCTTTTTAAAAGTATGGAAAAATATGTATTGACATGATTCAGTGAGAGTAAAAAGAATAAGCATCAGAGACGTAGTCAGATATTGCTATTAAAATTTTCACTTCATTTATTTGTCTTAATTTATATATTAATTATTTAAACTTTCTTGTAATTACACAAACATTCAATACTATTCAATTTTAGTAATAAATGAAATTAAAAGAAAGATAATAATTAACAATAGTAATGATCAGAAAGTTTATTAAAATAATATATTTTAAAAGGAAATTTTTCATACAAGTGACTACAAATTCTCTATAATTTGCATTTCCTACTTTTTTTCTGAGAAACAGGACATGTTGTCTGAGCAATAACTCTTAATCATAGGAAAAAAACTTAAGATTTAGTTAACTCGATATATGAGTTAGCTTTTGAATCTCAGTTGTAGGGTCCTGAGAAGCCCTCACCTCGTTCTAGAACAACCCAGAGATATTGTTCAACAGAAGACACAATTCCATGGCCTTGAGAGTCCAGGTTAGGAATGGCTGCTATTCAGATGTGACTGAAAGGGAAGTGTTTGGCAAAAAAAATGCTGGTTTGTTTGGTTCTTTTCCCCCTTTGTCTGAAATTATCTTCTTTGTATCTAGCCTTATTTCCAAGACGTTATTTCAACTTTCTCACGCCTGGTGTCTGCCAGGAAAATAATTTATTGACCTTTTCATCCCTTCAATATACAAGTGCACTTGAGTGTAGCAACTGCTTAAAGACCTTATTCTCAGCCAGTTCATTATGTTCTTTCTTGAAACTATTTATAAATTACCATACATTTAAAAAAATCTGTTATGATAAGTAACGCAAGCGTTTCACCCTTAGGAAAATGTGAAGACTAACCATTTTCTAGCGTTATGCCTTTAATTTCTCCCTTTGTTTCTCCTGCAATAAGAGACTATCCTATGTTTCTTACACAAATTCTATTACAATCTTGTTAAGAATTTTATCTTCTGTGATCACCACCTGAAAGAGCCACCATAGTTTTCTGAGACTTCATTCTTCCTTTTTGCTCCTTCCAGTTTCTAAAACCAATTTCTGCTTTCTCTTATATAATTCCATGTTCCACTTTATATTTTGTTTTAAAATACACCAATACCTCAATTAAGCAGTAACAAAAGGAATATTAGGCATAATGTGAGGCTGCTACTGAATGGAACAGGAACCCCAGTGACAGAGGTTCCATAGAAAGTAGAATTACTGAAATTCTTTGCTACAGTCTTCACTGCCAAGGCCACCCCTTAGAAACTCTAACCCAGAAGATCAGGAAGAAGGTTTGAAAAAAAAGATGGACTTTGCTTTGGTTGAGAAGGATTAGGAGAGACCATTTAGTCAAACTTAACATCCACAAGTCCACAGACATATCCATGAATGCTGAAAGACCTGGTGGACACCACTGTGAGACCATCTTTGAAAGGTCATGGAGATCAGGAGAGGTGCTGAGGACGGGAAGAATGCACATGTCACCCTGGTCTTCAAAAGGGGCAAGAAGGAGGACCTAGGAAACTACCAGCCAGTCAGTCTCACCTCAATCCCTGGGAAAGTAATGGAGCACTTCATTCTGGAGACCATCATTATCCACATGGATGATAAAAAGGTGATCAAGAGTCATCAACGAGGAGAAATCACATTTGCTCAGCCTGATTACTTTCTACAATGAGGCAAGTACCTGGACAGATGAGGGGAAAGTAGTGAATACAGTCTACCTCAACTTCAGCAAGTCTTTTGATACTATCTCTAATGACAGGAAAACACAAGGTCTTGCATCTGGGGAGGAACTACCCCAGGCACCAGCACAGGCTGGGGGTCCTGGTGGACAAGAAGCTCTCCATGAGCCAGCAGTGTGTCCTGGTGGCCAAGAAGGACAAAGGTATCCTGGGGGCGTTAGGAAGAGCATTGCCAGCAGGTCATGGATGGTGATTCGGCCTCTCTACTCAGCCCTGGTGAGGATACAGCACTCCAGATGTTCTGGGCTCCTCAGGACAACAGAGACATGGAGCTCCTGGAGCTGGTCCAGCAGAGGCTATAAAGATGGCGGGACTGGAGCACGTCACTTTTTAGGAAAGGCAGAGGGAGATGGTTTTGGTTAGCCTGGAGAAGGCTGAGAGGGGATCTATTGATGCATAAGTATCTGAAGGGAGGATGTAAGGAGGGTGGACCAGGCTCTTTTCAGAGGCGCCAAACAATAAAACGAGAGGCAATGGGCAGAAACTGGAACACAGAAATTCTACTTGAACATGAGGAAGAACTTCTTTACTGTGAGGGTGCCTGAGAATTGGAACAGATTTCCCAGAGAGGGTATAGAGTCTATTTCTCCAGAAAAGAGATTATTCAAAAGCTGTCTGCACACACTCCCAAGTACCGTTGGTCTAGGGAAACCTGATTGTGTAAGGAGGTTGGACAAGACGACATAGAGCGGCCCTTGACAACCATACTCAAATCTGATGATTCTTTCTGATTCTGTGATCTCCTTAAATAGGTGCTTTTCTGGCTTTTTCCCCCCTTCATTTGACATCACACATGGTGAATGCTGTAGAAATAAGGTGTTACTTTTGAAGGGTATTGTGCTCCAGCTATGGGGGAAAGGGGCATGCTACATTATATATTAATCCAATATCAGTAAAACCTATTCTGGTACCACTGTAATCTATACCAGGACTAATGCATAGTTTACTCCATGCCAAGAAAATCACAATGTGCTTACCGTGTGCTTGTAATACACTAGCCTCCTCTCTGCCTATGACCAGTTGCTCAAAATTGCCTCCTTTCTCTTTTTATTATTCCATATACTGTAATTGCTGCTTATCCAGCAATAAACTGAATTACAGTCTCAATCTCAAGAACTGAATAGAGGTTCTTTAGGAGAGATCTAAGATGACTGGAAGACACAGAAACACTTTGAGATCTTATAAACCTGTTGTTCTTTTTATTTATCTCTTTATTTCTGCCAAACAACTCACTTGCAGTACCTTTAGAAATCAAACATGAACACAAATACGTATTACCTGTACTAGTGTAGCTTAAAGGTAGAGCATGGAGGATGTGCAGGTTACACAAGCAACACCAAGGTCGAAGTCCTTAGTAAGTCTGGCTTGACTTGCTTTAAAATCTCAGGATCCAGTAAGACACTTGAAGTATTCCAACTGTGAAGGCATGTATTTCAAGAGCAGCCTAACTCAGTGGAGAATCTAGATAATGGCAGCACAGTAAAGAAGAGATGTTATAATAAGCACATAAACCACATCCATGTACCGTCTTCTGAAAGTCTTTAATCTAAACTAAATTAAAGTGATCATTAAATAAATGTACATTACAAACTGTAACTATCAAACTAAAACACTAATTAAGGCAGATATGTTACAGTATAAATTGTTTATCTAGGCACAAGGTTTTAAAAAGTTATTTCAGCTTCCTTACTTAAATTGGTTAAATATTTTGTTGTAACTGCAGACTCCATGCTTCTCTAGATTAAGAAAAGGAGAAGATAAATCGGCAAACCCAAGCTATCGTTGTTTCACTAATAGATCTATGAGAAAACCTAGAATTTATATAGAAAAGGCCAATCAAGACTGAATCTGTAACTTGTGATTTCTTCAGAATGATAGTTATGACTAGCTGGGTTACTTGAGAGAATCCACCACACCCTGAATTTCTTCTCCTACTTAAAACAAATCTGAGAAAAGGCCAAATGTTTTCATTCTTCAGGAGTAGGGTTTTTAAAATATAGGATATCATGCAATAAACATCTGAACACAACTTTTAACATTTTAATCCTATTATTTGAGGTCTGTGAACATTTCTGTCATGGGACTAATGGGAAATGGTTGGCAGTTGATTTAGGTTTCCTGCTTTGATATCATATTTGATGGTATGATATTTAAATATCTGGGAAGGTTAAACAATGGAAAAATAATAAATAATATTTTTAATTACAGTGGAAGTTTTGAAAACTGGTGCACCTTCCATTTTACATGGATTTTAATCACCATCAAACACACCAAAGATCTGACATCAGTATGAGAGTGTCACAGCACTTATTCCATTGGAGACATTTGTATTTCTGCAATACTCTTTAATATAATCCCAATCTTTTTAATTCCAAGATGTTCTCTATCCAAAAGTAATACTTAATATTGTTTCCAGTTCTACTAATATCTATTTTGCATGTTTATGCCTGAAGAAATTAAAAAGAACTCTACAACTGAAGAACTGTTTTATTTTTCAAATGTTTCTGTTTTGTGTTCTGTTTTTGCTTTTTGCCTTCTACTTTCCTATTCATCATTTAGCTAAAATCCTCATAACCATTTGAAGGAATATTAACTGATGAAGATAAATATATATTGTATCATTTTATAGTTTACAGAAGAGTTGTATAATAAAAAGAATAAAAGATAATTTGAAGTATCCTGATTTCAAGAGTTGATAGGCGAACTCAACTTCTGTGACATGGTAGCCAGTCCTGCTAAGAAGGAATAGAGAACTGGTACTTTTGGGAAAACCTCATTTGCTTTCATTACAGTCACAAATCTTGATTCACTGGAGGGAGGCAGAATAAAGTGTTTTTCAGGCTCAGGACTACTGGAAGCTGAGTTCACGCCTCAGATTGAAAACCCATTATGTCAAGTTGGAGAAAGAGTTCTTGGTGCTTAATTTTAAAATAAGTTATTATGCATCAGGTTTCTAGAGCACTACTGAAAGAAAAATCGTATTACAAGAAGTTTGGATTGTATCATTACTTACCCTTTATCAATTACATTTACAAGACAATACTCTTAGACATTTGTGTAGAATCTGCAATACCTGCATATTTTCCATACATGAGAGTCTATTAGCAACATACAGAATACGAGCAAAGCTTTTAGTAGCTTGATATTTCTCTTATACAGAACTTGAATTCTGAGACAAACAACAATTAAAAAATAATTTGCAATACATCTCATGTCCTTTTCATGACAAATAACATACCAGTAATCTGAGCCACAAGAGGGCACACAATAAGCGTCTGGCAGTCCAGTGGCCACAAATATATATAACTTTGTTAAAAAACACTGCAAAGTATCTTGTGTAAATGTTTCAGAAAGCCTAGAAAAGTTAATGTTTGTTGGAACTACAAAATTAGTAGAGCAATGTAAATTTTTTCCCCTCAAAAGCATACATATGCACGACTTTTGATGAAAATGCTTATGTGTTTATCCATAAAAATACATCCTCTTTTCCACTGAGCCTTAGAAATTATTTCTCAGTGCAACTAACTTCTAAAAGCTGTGTCCATGCTTGCATGTCTCCACATATTGTATAGTTGTTAGCTTCTGTGTGAGTGAAAAGTAAGAAACCATGTAAGTACGAGAAAGTAGGTAAGTAGATTTATAAAGATGGTATGAATAAAGGAGGTGAAATAGTTTCAGAAAAAAAAGCTAAGTGGAAACTGAGAAGCAAAAGCCTTCTATGGTCTCTCTTTCAAGCCCTGTCTGTTAATTTTCTTATGCTGTACAAAACTTTGAAATATATAATACTGTAACCAATGAATGTAAGTGGAGAATTTAGATCTGGAGTAATTGGTGTTCCATGATTCTGTAATTTTGACAGAATAATTGCATACAATAATTGCATACAGATATAAATTCAATGTGCAAGTACCTTATCACTGCAGGGTGATTTTGAAGACATAATTTACACAGGAAAAGGCTATTCATTGAACAGTTGTGGCGCATTTCAAGCTAAAACTAGATCAAGAACTGATAGCAAAAGCTCATAGCTAACATTCCTGATAGGAATTTTCAATTACACTTAGTAAATCTTCAGGTAATATTTAAGTGAAGCTCTGCATTACGATTTCCTTCTCTTTTCATATCACAGTCTCATGTTCTTCCACTTCAATAGCCATTTGTCCTACTTTTGCCATTTGTACTCCCATGAATTACTCTGACAAATACTACAACTCTATTGTTTTATTTTTCCATTCACTCTAAGAATACTTAAGTAGTACATATAGTAAATACTATGTAGTAGATATACATGGTAAAAAATCCCTAGTTTATTGTACTTAAGGAGCTTTTAGTGCTAATAAAGCCTTATTTTATGAATTTATACAAAGAAGCAACCTCTTGCCTGAGAGAACAAGTAGACAGTCTTAAATGAAACTAGAATAGATCTACCTTACATACTGTTGACTTGGCCTCCTATAGATGACCCCTTCCTACACTCTATGTGCCTGGCACACAAATACAAGACATAGCTAGCAACCTCTTCATGTAAACAAAACCATGTTTGGAGTCAAAGTTCAAGTGCCGTCTCTGTTACAATTTGAAATAAATAGGCACGGTCTGAAAAACAGAGACAATTTCTAAGGACTGCTGACAGGAATTCTCAGATCCTTCTGTAGAGAGAAGTGGGTGCCCATTTTTGTCTGGTTCAAATCAAATTCTCCACAAGCCTACTCTGGTCTTTGATGCTTTAAAAATCAGAATGTAGAATTCTCTCTGGCTCTGTATGACTGAGATGTGTCTGCCTCAAATCAAACCACAGAATGAGTACCAATATTTCCTGTGACGGTTTATGGTAGTAATAATAAGGTATTTCTCTCTACAGGGGAAGAAAACTATGATGACTGCTACTGTAAACAATGCAAAAGGCAGAACAATAATAGAAGTCTGAAAAACCAATAGGCAAAATGGAGATAGTCAAGAATATTCACACTGGCACTTTCCCAATCTAAACCATGACTTTCGAAAAACAGAGCTACACAGGAAAAAAAAGCTGTGGGAGATCATAAAAAAATTAAAAATTGGCACCTGTAGAAGGCAGGTATTGAGAACAGCTACCTTTATAGCAGCTCCACACTCTTAACAAATCCTTTACTGGTAAATCCTTTTATAAAAAGGGTTAAATAAAAATATAAATTTTAAAAAAAATTTGCTTGGTAATGCCTCAGTTTCAATCAGAAAAGTACAAGTTGCTGAAAAGCAAGCAAGTAAAAAACTGCTTCAGAGAAATATGAGACTCCCCTCCCCCTGCCTTTTTTTTTTTTTCTTCTCTGCAAGATAAAAAGTATTGATTGTGAACAGGTAACCTTTTGGAAATCGGGTCTGTTCTAAGGAGGAAAAGGTTGCACTCTACTAGCATATGTCAGGAGATGGACTGAAGGCTGCTCTAATGAACACAGATTACTCCTGAAGTACTAAGGGAGATAGGAAAGATGGACGTAGGAAAACAGAATTGTAAAAAGGAATTAGGAGAAACTTCCCTCAGAAGACTTCTAACTATCCTTTTATACTTCTGGCGCCGCATATGTAAGCAGCTTGCTTCTACCGTCAGCGTGGAGTACTGGCATTCGTAACACGGTCCCTAGAAGCCGCAAGCGAGCCGACGCCCTAGGCCAAGCTTTGCCTGCTAAGGGCCCGGCAGAGGCCGCGCAGGTCGAGGCGCAGCGGCGCCACCCGGCCCGGCCCGGCCCGGCCCAGCCCTGCCCTTCCCTTCCCCCGACCCCGCGGCCGCGGCTCCGGCCGCACGTCCGGGCCGGGCCGCCCCGCCCCCCGCCGCGTGACCGCCCGGCTTCCGGGGAGAGCGCCGGGCCGGCAGCGCCGCGGGTGCCGCCACGGAAACTTTGGCGGGGCGGGCGAGCAGCCGCTTCAGCAGGGGCACCACCATGTCCGGCAACGGGCTCTCTTACAGCGAGCAGGGCGGAGAGGCGGCGCCCGAGCTGGCGCAGGAGGCGGCTCCCACCGTGACCCCCTCGGCTCCTGCGGCCTTCGGGCTCTTCAGCAGCGACACCAAGAAGTAAGGGGGCTCGCGGGCGGGCGGGGCTGGGCATCCCACGGGCAGGGACAGTTCCCGGGGCCCTGGCCGGGAAGCCGCGCCTCCCGCTTGACTCCCGTCGAGACTCCGCGGAAAAGTTCGCTTGCTTGCGTTTAAAGTGTGCATAGATAGTGGGTTATCTGTAAAGTGTTTCTTTTGGTTTGTTCGAAAAACTGCTTATCGATTCTCCTCTGTTTCGGCAGCTAACCGCTGTGGAATTGTCCTAATTTTGCCTTCAAATGTGTATATGTAAAAAAAGTGTTTGTAAAAAGGAGTGTTTGTGATAGTTATGGCTGGAAATGTGGTGGATCAGTGCGAGGTGGCCAGCTCGAAGTGGGTGTTAACAGTGTTAACAGTCTCTTGGTCAGAAGTCAAAATGAGGAAATGGAGAAGGTAAAAAAAACCCAACCAAGTGCACTGGTACAGAAAGCTTTCAGCTCCTTAAAGTAAAAGTGGATTGGAGAGGAAGAATGTCCAAATGAAAGGATCAAAAGGTTTGCTAAGCTGGAATTGTATTCTACAACAAATTGGAAATCTATTCCAAGAGCAACCAATAAAAAGCACCATAAACTTAAGGTCTCATGTACATTAGAAAATCAATTGCTACGTCTTCAGTTTGATTGTTCTGCACAAAGAGAACATCTATGCTCTGGAAACCTCGACTGATGTGTTTATTTGTGAGCCACAGCAGAGTAAATCACGAAAACATGAACCTGCAGACACTCTTAATGCTTAGCTCTATAAGACAGTAGCTGATGGGCCTCCTCAGTTTGCCAGATGAGTCTCATTTCTTTTTCCCTTTCTATTTTGCTAAATACTTCACTTTTTTATTCCAGTTCAAATTTTCTCTGCTCTAGTATAAATGTGCTTCTGCGGATCTGTGTGTTTTAGCTGATTTACATTGTTTGCACCCTTCTTTCCTTATCCCCTTCTGTAGAAACAACTTGGCACTTTATTTCCAAACTATTATTTTGCTACTTTCTTTTTACCACGGGGTGGAGGGTATCCTGTTCATTGAACATGGCCATAATTTTCTAAATAACTCATAAACATTGAACTGTTTTGCAGATAGAGTATAGTTCTCTGTTTTATTAAATGCAGAAGCTGAAGTGAGTGATTCTACCCGAGGCTCCCCAGTGATCATAGGGAAATACAGCTCTGTGTGGTCCTGAGATGTTTTCTACATGTGTATGGAAAAACCAGCAGCTTGTGCTATGTGAGCGTGCCAGATTAATTAATTGCTCCTCTAGACTTGCTCTTACCCTTACAGGAATGTAATTCTCTAAAGGAATGACTTGAGAGAAAAACAGACATTGCTGTCTGTGGTGTTTTGTAGCTGACAAGCAAATTCTTGCTGAAATAGGGTGTTATCCACAATTCACTTAACGCAGTTCACTTCAGCTTAACACTTGCGAGGTTAAGCTCTGAGTAGTTGAGGATTGGGTAGTTGACGAGCAGATGCTGTACAGGGAGGGTGATTTGTGTAGTGTGAAAAACCTACTGGACTGCAAGTGAGGGTTATTGTTAGAAAAGCAGGCTGAGTGGCACTCTAGTTGGAAAACGCAGTATTCATCAAGCATATACATTGTATTTCTAATAGTTCATTCTAGTAATAGTGCGAAACCTGCTCATCACAAGACAATACAAGAGAATACAGGGAAGTGCAAGATGTGTCTTTGCATCTTTTGCATGAATGTGTGGGTTTAGGGTTAAATGAAAATTACTGTTAGAGTTTTTTAAAGGTTGTTTGCTCATCTCTCTAGATTGTCTCTCATTATTGCTGAGGTACTCATGTCTGATATTATTGTGTTTTTTCAGTGCTTGGCAAACGTTTTTGTTGCTGAGGAAGTGGAATTCATCCTTGGGTCTACTGATGATACAAGAAATACTCCCTGTCAGCAGAGGGATACATATATAGTTATGGCCCAGAACATTAGTGCAGTGATGTTAGACCAGAGCCCTGTGCTTGCCTGTTGCCAGTCAATCAGAATAATATAATGTAGTTGATGTATAAGTATCAAGATAGTATTGTAAGCACTTCATTGAAAAAGTTCCAGTCTTTTATCTTCGTTTTCCCCTGTTTGTCATGAAGAAGTAGGCCAAAATGGTTAAGAAAATAATGAAGTTGTTAGGATAAGTTGTTTTTGATCCTGATCCTTAGGAGCTCACACAGAGGCACAAATCAGTATTGGTACACTTAAATCTGAAATCCGCAGTTGGTCTAATATAAAATTTGTCCTGGTTTTTTACTCACATTTCAGTAGGACTACTCTGCTGAAGTTCATATCATCTAAAACATCATCTGAATATCCCTTGGTGTAAAAGTCTATGTGTCATTCTCCTGCTAAAGCTGTGTTTTTTACCTTTAGCATTCAATGATCTGTCCACTAACTTTCAATTAAAAATGTAATTTCAAATCAATTACTGAATATAGTATTTTTGGTACATGCTTGTGTTGTAGCTTGGTTCAAACGTGTGCCATTGGTATTGAAGATATCTTAGTTGATCAAAATTTCTGACCTGGTGACATCTTTATCCTGACAAAATTCGAAGTTTTACTCTTAGAAGATTATTAAAAATAACTGTTTATTTCATGATCTTTTATCTTAATATAAGCAAGGTGCATTATGTTGCATGCACCATGTGCAAGCATTGTTTCTCATTGCATAATACACTGTATGTGTCCACTGCAGTGAAAGAAAATAGAAAACATAAAAATAAAATTTTGGTCTGCTTCTGTGAGATGACTGCATGTTCAGGACAAAAGAGAGACGGTAAGGAGGAGGGTTTTCTAATCTCTCTGTAGTGTTACAACATGTATATCAGGAACTGATTTCTTACTGTTGCTTACTAAACTAAAACTGTTCTTGAATAAGAGATTTCATAACAAATGTATTACAGTGGTGCTACCTTTTCCTTGTGTATTTAATCCTGACTAAAGAGGCAAATAGAACTTGTGGTTTTGGTATGTAGTGCTGTTAAAGCCTTTTGGTTAGTTAGATGAATGAAGTAGATCTGGTGTTCGGAGAATGGAATTTTTTGTGTTCATTCTGTTAAGCATCTCAATAACTAAATAATTGAAAGATCTTACATACCTGAGATGAGTCAATCTCAACATTCTTGTGTGAAAAGGGCCCTGTTGCATGACTGGAGATGCCTTTTGCTCTCTTTCCTCTCTTCCTCTTTCACACTTGTCACATGAAATGACATGTATGGTATTCCTTTATAAAAAAAAAGTGTATTTATGTTTTAAGAATGTATTTGTGTGTCCAAATTGGCAGTTTGACACTTGTCTGTGAACTGAAATATTCTAGATATTCCCATGTCTCACATGTTTCAAAAAGTAGAGAAAGGGTCAGATTCTGGTCCCCAGAGTAATGGAAACAGTCTCCAGAGAAGTCTCTGTCCATAACAGAAATTTTCAGCAGAAAATTTGTAAGAGCTGATAGGTTATGTGAATCTTCGTACAATCTGAATCCAGCATATGGGCCTCAAGCTATTTCTCCTGGTTCTAGATTGATGGACTCCATGCAGTAAACACTGCCTAGCTGGAATCTCAAAATCTCCTGTTTAGTCTAAAGAAATATTATGTGATTCACATCATCTAAGTTAATAGAATATTTTTATAGTTACATTGTGCTTTATTACATTATTATTGCTCTGAGTGGAGGAATGAAAATTCTAACCACCTTCCAACATGTAAGAGTAGTACCTGGAGAGGTACTTAGAAACACAGAATCCCTGTTAATTGCATATATTTGGGTACAGCTATAACTGCCTACATCTAATTGCAGGTGGACAGAGGATTTTCATCTATATTAATTGCATTTTAAACAAAACTTACCACATGTAAAATTAGAATATAATAATATTTGGTACTTGGAAGTGGTACAATTTCAGCAATAAAACTAGTTGTTGCTTTAGCTGATAAAATGTAACAACTTAAGAGGTGAACCATAGGAGTAACATCCGTAGATGTCAATTGCTAGGTGCAGTATTGAAGCAGATGGCAAAATTTATAGCACATATTTTCAACTTTACTGATTTGCATCTTTAAACTATCTCTGCCAAGCAAAATACGTTTGTAATTTATTAGATTTTTTTTGTTGCAGGTCTGGCTTACATGTTTTGTTGAGCCATTCGTCAGAAAACTCAGCAGTCCTGCAAACTCATTTTTCTTTGCAGAGATTTGCAAGCCTGTTTTGCAGAGAGCTGAAGGTGGTGATTTCATTAAGATACTCATTCCCCAATTCTCTGTGCAGAAGACTTTTCCAAACCCATTGGAGCTAAAAACTTGCTTTCAACAGCTGCCAGTGGTGTTCTTGGAGTCTTAAATTGATCTAGTTTTGTCTTGGCATATTCTGTTCAACCAGTCATGGAGAGATTGTACATAGATTGCTGTTTTGTGAAATTCTTGGAGGAGACTCCAGCTCTAATATTCAAACTTGATGCATGCACTAGCTCACTGGCACAACTACTTTCTTTCTCCATCTGTTAAAATGGCCCTGTGCCCACCAATATGGTTGTATGCCAGTTTTGGTAGGATGTATAACCCAGCAAAGATGAGTGGTTTGGATGAACTGGTAAGTCTACAAGATAAAATCTGAACCCTCTAGTCAGTACAAGAATAGGAGCTAAATGCAGTGTACAAATGTGGGCATGCTATTGCAGAACATTTCTCCAACTGAAATCTGTCAAATCTGATGGGAAGTGCCACACAGTGAATATGTTCTTATTGCCATGCACTTGGCACATGAGGATGCAAGCAATGAATTGTTGATTTGCTGTGGCTCTCTGTAATGCAGTCACTATATTTTTGTGTCTTTTTTATTTGCTCCGAAAGGCAAGTTTTACAATTTTAAGGTCTTCACTGTGGTTTCTGCATATTTAATGCTTTGTCATTTATTTGTGTTAGACGTTTGCTTTGATCTGCATCCTGAATGGTATTAAATAGACATATCTACAGGTCTTACAAGGCTGAAATTCCACAGTTTTAGTTCTGCTTTTTTTGAAGGCTGTTCTTGTTTGTGCCCACCCTGTTATAGTTTTGGTACTTGGAGGAAGCTAGAATGGTTTTCACGTTCTGCCAGAAGATGAGCAGCCTTGTAATGCTGTTAAACAGTGTTTCCGAAACCTGGACATATACGTAAATATACTAGCACTGAGTAGGTTCTGGCAGCACCACCTCTGTGGTGGTATCTTTCAAAGCCTTTTCTCGATATTTTTGGGAAAGCTGGAAACACTAGGAGTTGGACTCAATGATCCTTGTGGGTCCCTTCCAGCTGAGATTATTCTGTGATACTGTTTCTCACTTATAATCTCTTCACAACTATCAAAGGCTGCAAAGAGATCTATAAATGTCTGCAAATTCTGAGCACTAGCCTCAAGAAAGGCTCTAAGTTGACTCAGCCTTTTAAGTGGCAGCACCACTTCTGATTACATTCTTTCAGCCTTCAGAAAACTGTCTTCCACTGAGGAAGATTTCTCTCTGGCAGAAGTTTTCCTGCCATATTGGTGGTGTGAGTACTATCAGAAATGGTTATATGCAGTGCAGTTGCAAGACTGAATCTTTTCATCCTTTCAGACAACATTTCTTGTTGCTAGGTGAAAGCATCTTTAACTATTGTACTGACAGCAGATAATGTTAGCTCAAATCACAGTCCGACCCAGAAGGGATTTCAAACTGCTTTGTTATACTAGCTGCAATCTGGTTAGAGCTTTTGAAATATAGATGGTTTACATATCTGCATTGATGATGGTGGTAGCAGCAACTTAACAGGTGTTGATGCACTGAGTTGCTCAAGTGTTGCTCAGGTTGTATCCATTCACAACAGAGAACTGGGAGATGCTTTATTTAATTTTTAATTTTACACTTTCCTGTTTCCTCAATGGGACAGAAAGAGTGTAACTAAACATCCAGATTGCAAGTGCTTTGAGAAATTAGTGGCAAAGTTAACAATTAAACTAGTTAAATTATGCTTCTGATCAGACTATAACTGGTTTTGTTCTCTGTGGCTCTCACCCTTACAGGATACTACAATCATCCTGGTTTCCCTCACATCTCTAGTCTATCCTTTAAAACTATTTAGTTTGCTTTTTGCATAATGTGCTTCTTTTTCAGATTGAAAAATCAGGGGTGGCTGAAAAAGAAGTAAATTCTTACCTCTATTTCTCTTTAAACCATAGAACAGCTACATCATAGCCATATGATTCAAGGCTTTCTTGAAGTAGTAGTTGAATTCTGTGTTGTGAATTAGAAGTAAATATAATGCTATAATGGAAAAGAATGGTAGTACTGAACAGCACCACAAGATGTCGTTCAAACAGTTTATGGCATAGACCAAAACACAGTGAAACTCAGATTTCTGACTTTCCTGCTAAAAGAAAACCCTAAATCAACAAAATTAACTCAAATTGCAACATGTATTTGCTACCAGTTAAGCTTCTGTGTTTTATGGGTCTGAAATTAATTTGCAGTTTCTCTTTAAATGTTAAATTCAAACTTGTTTGCAGTTCACACAATAGTATGACCTAGAATAAACCAATTTATTTTAAGCAATTTGCAGTACAGTAAAATGTCAAGAAAAAAATTAATTTTTTCACGAAATGTGGGATGTTCCCTAGGATTTCATTGCTGCTTAGGTGCCAAGAGTAAAGGTTACACTGCTCTGTAAATGTGTATTTTCTGCTTCAAACTTGGTAACATCCACAGTATTTTGAATTTCATATTGAAGGCCAAAAAAAAAATTATTTTGCTCTGGCTAAAAGTATGTCCTGCCAACTGAAGTCTCTTGAATGCAAGAACAGTGCAATTGGTACTATGTAACTGAAATTATACAGTGGGTGGAAAACTTGAAACAAGAAATGCATTGTTAAAACTCAATGCAATGAGACTTCTGTAGCTTCTGTTCTATAAGAGCTTTATTCCATAATACCAAAACTGGTGAAGCTTGCTTCCTCCCCAGTAGTGGATTTGTTTACCACTTCCTAAATCTTTCCTTACAGTGCTATAGTGCTATATTTATATGTGAAGATCTTCTGTCTCACCAGGGTTTGTTTGTTTAGAATTCACTCTCCTTTCCTTGAGGGGATTACAGCTGTTCCCGAGGTTATTGTTGCATTGCTAGTTGGGCTTCAGTTGCAGTTTTGATACTCATGAATCTTCTGCTTAATTACTATGAAGGCTCATGACTAGTGGGTGACTTTTGTCAGTAACTGGCATGTCAGAACTGTAGCAAAACTTGAAAATCTGTGGATTTAATCTTACAGTGTTGCTAAAACCGATAGAAAATAAATGTGTATTTTACCAGAGTGGACCAAGTGTTTGCTTAGTAATAGTTAGGAACATGGCAATGCAGTGACAAATGCCACAGATTCTGGATTAATATTTTAGTATAACTGCAAGTTTGTCATAGTTCCTGTGGGAAGGCAAAGTAACTGAGACAGAGGCCCAGATTTATTGCTGACATAGCTGTTTAAACCTCAGTGATTTACAGTTATGTCTACCTTTATTTTTCTGTAGAAGTGGGTAATACTGTGCATTGGAATCTGTAATCTTAGGCTTAATCTCAGCAAGATGCCAGTTTAAGTGACCAAGTGTCTACTGACATTAGTATGGCATATTCAGAATTTTTCTTTTGGATGCTTCTTTGCCATAATCAACATGCAGAGTAAGGTGATCAAAGTGTTTTGTGGCATAGGATGCCAGGCTTTTAAAGCATAATCTTGCGACTGTCAAGATCTAAGGTTGTTTTTTGTCTTTTTTTTTTTGTTCCTTACACTCCATATACTTACCACACCACTACACCCACCATACTCTTTTATTTTGGGGCAATTGTAAAGATGTGGCTTATTCCTTTTTTAATGGCAGAAGAATAGAGGCCACAAGAAAGAGCATGAGAACTAGAAAAGATTAGCTGGTGGTTTTTGTTTCTTTCTGGTAGAAACACCTAGAAGTTTAGTCCAAACTGGTAGGTCTGTCACTGGTCCTACCATACTCATACCCTTATTGTATCTATAAATGGTACAAAGGTATAAGGAAAGCAGTATTTTCATGTAGAAAGAAAAAATAGTGTATATCTTAAATGCTACAAGTAAAAAATATAAAAACATAGAAGAAAGTTAGAAACCAACTACTTCTGCTTAACATTCAACCAATGTTTCAAGGAGAGCATATTTTGGATGTGTTTTGTTATGTCCGTCATGTTGTGTCATTGCAAATCTGTCATGTGTGATTCCTGCTGTGAAAGTTAGGTGATGAGTTTGCATTTCTAATTTATACTACTTTAGCTTTCAAATTGTAATACTTAGGAATGCAAGCCTGTGGTGCTAAAGATTACAAAGGCAGCTGGGAACTGATTTTTTAATACATTAATAATTGACTTGTTGCCTTTTATGGTAGATGTTATACAAGTACTAAAGATCATATTTCATAGCACATACTTAATATTTCATATGAGTATAATATTTCTAATTGTTGTCTATAACAGTGCTTTCAGCTTGCAACTTTTGAGAACTGTAGGCCTAAATTGAAGTAGATGTTAAGACACTAGATTTTGCTTGGGAATTCAATGAAGTCTCATAGGGTTCTTAGAATACATCATTAGGCAGGTAGGTGGGAATCTTCCTGTTTTTCTAGGGTTTGTCTTTTAATCACTCTTGGAGAGTGATTTTAACTCTTCCTACTGCTAGGGAAAATGGCTGAGACTACATATCGATACTCTGCCAAAAGTTTGGTCTTTTTTCATCTGCTGTTGTTGGGATCATTACTTTTGTGCTTCATATAGTTCCACATTGTCGGGTTAACTCGGCTGTTTGAGGGGCCTGGAAAGGCCCGAGGTGGCCTTGGGGCAGCCCGCGTATCGAAGGACGAGAAGAGGCTTCAGTTCTTCTTTCGGTTTTTATGTTTATTAATTGTTTATCTAAAAGATTTTCTTTCAGCCGAACAGAGATCTGCTCAGCAGTCAGCCATGAGCACACTGTCTGCCCTCCGGGGCAGCCACCTATCTTTATACCCATTGTTACGTGTACAATATTTATCATTTTTCCCTAATACCATTTATTCTTATTACTCGGTGCACTCTCAGTAATAACCAATCCAAAGGTGCCACCATCACCAAAGAAGATGGAGGAGAAGAAGAAGAAGAAGAAGGACAGGACACACCCCAATTCCTCCATCTTACTTCTCTAAACCCCCCTGTACATAAATCCTAAACCCTGTGTCTCACTCTCTAATTAACTAATCCCTTCACCATTCACCCCGGTGAAGCCCTCATCCTTGTCGTCTCCTGTGTAGGGTCAAAGTGCAGCCACCAGACACTTCTGGCAACATCCCAGGACTCCCGAGAGTCTCGGTGGCTCAGCACCTCAGGACTGAGATCCTGAGATCCGACACCACATAATTTGTCAACTATCAGATTAGGTTTATTTAAACCTGGTGTTGCTCCTGAAGTAATCAAGTTTATATTTCAATCATCTATGATGTGTACCTAGCTCTGTAAGGGTAAAGTCTCTCAAAGTTTTCACAGGTAGAGGCAAAGGTATTGATGCAGCTGAGGGTTGCTTGCATTTTCCTAAGCCCCTGGCAAGTGGAAGTAAGTGATAAAGAAATTATTTGTCTAGGATTGTGTATTGAGGAAGTGTCACCTCAGCATAACTAATGAGTATAGAAACATGAACCCTAGTGTGACTGCAAAGCATACATTTATGTTTACATTTATTTCTATTTAGAGGATTTTTATTAAAAGATTGAAATTTCCTTAAACTTCTTAATGATCAAAACATGAAAATACTTTTGTACTGTACAGTAAATTATATTATGAAGTACTGAAATGCATTTGATTTCCCCATTGTTCATTGAGGCTCTGATAAGAGTTGTTTTTGGAGGGAAATGACCTTTGAAATTTGCATATGGTATTTGTTTCTGGAAGTTAAAACAGCAAGGGAGTGCATATCCTGTTACTTTGTGAGATTTTCTTTTTTTTAGAGTAGACCTCACTCTTGGCAGGCAACCTTGGTTGAGTTCAGTGATTTTTTTTATTGGTATTTTTACATACTTCACTTTAAAGAATGGAACAAAACTCCACAATGCTGGACAAAATAATTGAAGTGTCTTGCACTATTAAGTCTGCTCTTAAAGGGAGAAACTTTGATGTTACACTGAAACCATATCTAACTGTAGAAGAAAAAAGGCTTGCTGCTGCTGGTGATCAAGGTGGATGTATGGAGCAATATTTTACTCTGTAAGTATCTAATATTTGCTAATCCTGGATTATTATTTGCTAGAAAAAATATTTAAAAACCCAAACAAACCATCTATTCAAGTAACAATTGATTTCCAAATTGATTCATCAAGAACTGTTGTTTAATTTCTAATTTTTTTTCTTTATATTTTCCCCTGCTGCTTTTCTCATATGGAAATAAAGCTGGTTAAAAACAGATCTTCATATATAAATTTCTTTGGTTTATATCTTCCCAGCTAACAGTTCAAAATGTTTTAATTTGAAGTGTATGATAGAATGTTTTCTATAAGCATTTAGAAGTAGAGCTCATCAATAAACATTCTTCTGTCTTCACATCTTAAATTCACCTTTTTCTTGTTTGTTACATTCTGGGAGACAGTCTTCAGCATGTACTTGGATCTTGTTGTGTGTAACTTCCTCCATTTTTGCTACTTCATCCTCAAACTCAAATTATTATTTCTACATTTTCCGCTTTGTTGACATATTCTTCTTTGTTTGTTTGTTTGTTGATTAGTATTCTACTTTCTATTGGTTAATGAATTTCTCACTTCTCATGATAACCGGTTCACATGCTCAGCCTTTCTCGTATTCTGGGTCAGTGATTTTTTAAATCAGTGGGCTGTGATCATAGTCTCTCCCTGCCAGAATTGCCTTTTGTCCAGTTGGAGCTGATTCCACACTATTGCTGAGTTGTCTTTATTAGTTTACTCTTTGTCTTGGTGGTCCTGCAGAATGTTGTTGTGGCCCATCAAATTTGCATTCTTGGTGTGCCCTCAGGGATGTGTCCTTCTTCCCAAGCTTTGCTGGCCTCTGCTGGGGTCTGAGATCATTGAAACATATCAAGCCCTAAATGTTAACAAGGCAATTCTACAGTCTAGTAATTAGTCTTTCTAACACAAAGACCTCACTGTGAACTTGCTTGTTACCTGCTATCCATTTCATAGATTGAATCTCATTTATTGTTGATTAGGCTTGAAAGTATACAAAGATGAAACACCAAAGAACATCCTTTCTTAAGAAAATTTTTACAAATTTCACATTTTGCAACAACTGTAGGAAACTGGAACCAGGAGCATAGGACTAAAAACAACTTTTTGAATCAAGTCCTGTCTTTTTGCTGTGTAACTTTTCTTACCATGTTGTACAGATTCCTGCACAGGGAAGAATTATGACTTAAGCAGAAGGAATTAGAGGTTTCTGAGTTTCTGTGTCCAGCTAGAGCAAAGTGTCAGGCAAAGTACTACAAGCTGATCAAAAAAACCTGAGGCTTACTTGGTATCCTATGAGGAATAGCTGAGTAGGAATGGTCAGCAAAATCAACTGTTCCTGTGGCCAAGAGTGATGGGAATAAAGAGAGCTGCCAAAAATTAAATCACAGCTACTCTTCCTAAAATGTAGGAAATGGAACTATACAGATGGATTAAAAGGTAAAAAGCCAAAATTATTAATGATATTTTATGTATAGCCTCAAACCAACAAATACTTTATTTCTGATATAAAAAATAAGGATATGGATCTGAGGGGAAAATATAGAGTGACTAAAAGAAGTGTGGTGATGTAGAGGTGAATACAAGCATCTTCGAGTCAAACCAAAAACTGTAGAGTTTAATCTAGAGAAAGGTGTGACTTTATCCTGGAACGGGAATGTGGATAATAGGAAAACACATATGGCATCACAGCATTAGTTATTTTTAACAGATCTATTAACCTTGAGTGGTGTTACAAGAAGGTACCTTGTATGCTACAACTTGCCTTTGAGGAAGGTGTCCAGCTATAGACTTACTAAGTTGATGGGAGCAGTATGCAAAACTGCAGGACAAAATTGAATGGGACATACATTTTAAATTACCAAATACACAATCAAACAAATGTAACAAATAGAAGACTGACCTTATAGATCTTTGAACATGTCCATGAGTAGCTAAAGATGGTAAAAACCTTTGAGTGTGATGCAGAGAAAATAGAGAGTTACCAGTGATATTTGTGAAGTGGTACTAAAGCAGGCAAGGAAATTGAATGTTTCCTCTTTTTTTCCTTTTTTTTTTTTAAGAGAATCATTTAATATTAGGCTGTCAAGTGAAGCCAACATTGACAGTATAGGGAATCTGTAATAGATTGCTCCAATTATTTCATGAAACACTTAGATTTGAAAAAGGAGTTAGACTTAAATTGTAAGTTGCATGTAGTTATCCTAAATTTTAGGATACCTTAGCTTAGTAGGAAATGTGTTGATTGTTTTGTTGTTGGTTTTTTTTTTTTTCATCTGGTTGCAGTTCTTTCATGGATGTGTACTGGAATGTGGGCAATGTGGATTTCTTGTGGTGAGGCACAAAGCAGATGCAGTACTGGTTCTGAAAGTATGAGGAAATTTCCTTTAGAGTGATTTTGTCCCTTGCAAGTAGGAAAATAACTAAAGGGTTTATGACCAAATGAATGACAATATTTTTTCTCTTTGTAACTAATTCCAGCTTTGGCTTACACCTTCTGATATGAAATTGTGAGAGCAGTGATAAATCCATATATATCCAGGCTCTGCATTCACTTTTAAAATCGTGTCTGGATATATTTGATCTGGCTGAGATGGAATTATTTTCCCTTGCAGCAGTCTTCGTCATGCTGTGTTTTGTATTGGTAGTGAGAGCGGTGTTGGCCACACACCAGTGTTGTTGCTGTTGCTGAGCAGCGCTCATACAGGAGTCAAGACTGCCTCTCCAATATCCCCCTTCCCTACCAGCCTGGAGTTGGGCAAAACCTTGAAGGATGTGTGGCCAGGACTCATGGCCCAGGCAGACCAAGGGGATATTCCATACCATATGATGACTGGTCATCAATAAAAGTGAAGAACAAGGAAAATGGGTGGGCGTTCTTTCTTCTTCTTTCTTATTGGTCTTCCAGAGCAACTGCTAAGTATACTAAAACCCTGCTTCCTGGGGAAGTGGCTGGACATTGCTTGCTGATGTGATGTAGAGAATAAATGTTTGGTTTTCCTTTGCCTCTGCATGCAGTTTTTGCTTTTGCTTTATTAAACTGTCTTTATCTTGACACATGAGGTTTTTTACATCCTATTCTCTCACCCCCATCTTGCTTCAGGAAGGGAGAGAAAGAATGGCTTTGTGGGCATCTGGTGTCCCACCATGGTCTACCCACCGTGTTGCCTTTCACTTGTTTGAAAGTTCACAGGGTTTGAACTTGGAAGGTCTTCAGAGTTCTTCAGAATATTTCCGGTGTCTCAAGTTTCTATCTACTTTTATCTTTCAGTAAATCAGGCAATCTAGATGTTACAAAAAAGCTGTTTCTTCAAAGAATCTTTTTTGTAAACCTTCGTATTCTATAAGTGCAGTTAGACTGTGATCTGTTTACTTCTAAAAAGCCAAGCAGGATGAGGTTTCTTATTAGTGACAGCTAATAAAAAGCTGTATCTACAAGAGAACATTCTTATTAACTTGATATTTTTGTGAGAGAATTTTATTTCAGCTCTAAAAAGTGCTTGGACACTGTATGTGTCTAATCATCAAGCTGTCTTAGTCCTACAGCTGGTAGAACGTACTTCAGTCCTGAGGCTTTTAATCCTTAGCATAGAGGATAGCAAATTGCTATCAGAAAGGCAGGTAGGAGCACAAGGTTATATCCGTGATTCTTAGTGAAATTCAGAGCATACTGAAGTTTGGATTTTTCAGTGACTTACATAAGCTGATATTATATTTTAACACAAACATGCCAACTTCTAGTTGTTACATCTGGCCCTCTCTGGAGGACAAGGGAGAAGTGAATGAGTTGTTGGTTTAAACTAAGCTCTTCTTGTGCTTTAGGATTTCAGCCTTCGAGACAAGTTCACTTAACAGCAGATTGAAGTTGCATCGTCTTACATTGTTTTTAGAATCTGGTACATTCTTTTGCTAAACACTTCATTATACAGAGTAAAAAAAAAATTAAAAGCGGGGAAGAGGGAGTAGTGCTTCACCAATAAGTTGCTGAGCTGATGCAAGCCTACAAAAAGGTATTCTGGTTTCATTTTTTCAGCTTTTCTAATTGATGCTTTACTGTATTTTTACCATAGGAATGAAGACCTAAAACAAATGTTGGAAAGCAGTAAAGATTCTGCAAAGCTGGATGCAATGAAAAGGATTGTTGGGGTATGTGAATTTTTTTTTTGTTACAGTTTTTATTTGTTGGGGGATATGGAAGTTTATTATTATTTTTATTTCTTGGATGGGAATAATGCTTTCCTTTTACACATTCTTTACCAGATTAGCATTCAAGTCTTCAAATGATCTCTAAAAGTTGTGGTGAAGAAATGGTAAAATTCTTAACTTGGAATTGTGTGTAGAAATTGGTGTATTTGGATATATGCAGTCACATGCTTTAAAAATATTTATGTAACAGTGCAAATATACCTGTAAACAACTATTTTCAGTGAGACCTTGAACTGGAAATGGCTTCTCAAGAGATGCTTCAAATTCGTCAGACTGGAAACAACAGAAATGTGCAGGAATAAAATGACAAGTTGCATTTACTATTTTTATTTTATTATTGTATGAGGTTTTTCTTTTTTGATTGAGCATCATCCCTGAATATTTGATAACTTATTTCAGGTGAATGTGTGTGATTGAATAATGTTTAACACTATTATATGTTTAAACCCTATAAACAAAACTTCATGAAGTGGATGGAATCACTTTATTTCTTCTTAAAAGCATGGGAAGAATGTACTACAGGTGATTGTTCAGTGTTCACTTGGCTTTTTTGTTTTGAGGCTTTTGAATCTGCTTTCTGTCATTGTTTTTTCAGTCTACTCGGGATGTGCTTTATTTTTCTGCTTGGTTTTTGCTTACTTAATCCTGTCCAAGTACATACCAAAGTGAGTAGGTACAGGTGGTGTCATGTGATCGTGTTCTTTCCTCTAACTCCAGAGCTGGCTTCCCCCTTCATGATTGTCCAGTGATGGGAATTTTAATCAGGATTGTTGTCTTTTTTCATGTAATCCCTTAGTCCTGCCAGAGACACCATTTACCTGTGAGGTCCGGGTAACCTATCAGCTGTTGTTTCATAATGTCTTTCTTGGGTTTGGGAAAGGTTTTTTGATTCATCTTCTCCAACATGATGTGGGATTGCTCAAGGGTTTGACCAGTCTGGCATACAGATGTACTGTTGCAAAAACACATGATCTTTATAAGTGCCATGGTAAACTTACATTCTTCTGCTTCCCTCAGAAAGTCATTTTTTTCTGGTTATTGCTGTGGGTGGAAGAGTTGTGGCAAGTTGCCTCTTGCTCCCTTGTTTTTGTTTTCTGAATAGCTGGCCAAATCTTTTTTGTATTTGGAAACTGTTGAAACTGAACGTCATTGTGTATTTATATATATGGGGGGAATTAAAAAACATTAAATTGAATCAGCTTTAAATTTTAAACCAAGGCTTTACTGGGTTGGTTTTTTTATTTTCCTTTTTTCGTACAAAAAATGCTCTCATTACAAATGAGTATGCAATAAGCAAACTCTGTAATTTTAGATACCTGCTCCTGCTGAACATTCAAAAGAGGTTTTAATGGCTTCTTTAATTTCCTGGAAGTGTGTGATACCATGAAGTTGGAGATGTGTAGTTAGCAGTGATAGCTGTGATCCTTGATGGACTTTGGCTGAAGTGATCAGGCTCAAGAGGTCTTCAGCGAGGGAAGGCAGAATTTACTGCACACATTGTTTCTTCTACTCCCCCATTTTCCAATTCTGACAATTCTCTACAGTTTCCAATAACAGATTTCTGTCCTTTCTCTAGTTCATGGTTGTTGTTTTCTGTTCCTGTTCTAAGCACTCTGCACTGCAGGAAGAGCACTACTTCCCCAAATGGCAGTGTGCAACCTTCTGATTTTTGGATATTTTTCCCTTGCTTAGCTGCTGCTACTTGAAGTAGAAACAGCCCTCTAGCATATAGGGCTGACCATTACTTAACGGCAAGTGAGTTGTTTGATTTACTGAATCCTCTGTTTCAGTTCCTTTCATATCTTCAAGGTATTTGCTGTTTCCTGTGCTATGTTTAAAGTGGGTTTCACACCAGATACCTGGCACTAACCTCTGGCTGACATAACAAACTCAAACAATGAGCTTGACAGGCCAAGACTGGGACATTTCACAATATGAGCATGAGGCCTTGTAGCAGTGGCGATAATGTTCTTGTGGAGCACAGAGGTACTTTTGTGCTTACATGCAGAGGGAACCTTACATCTCTCAGGAATGAGATGTGTTTTTCAGAGATGAAAGGCTTCCTCTAGCCTTATTATTACAGGAAAAAGGAACTCTATTGTCAGAGTATCACTGGAATGCTTATTTTCGAAGTGTTAGATAGTTAAAAAAACTTAAAGAATCCACAACTTCTCTGGCCAACCTGTTCTACTGCCTCACCATCCTCACAATGACTTTTTCCTAACATCCAGTGTAACCCTATCTTCTGTCAGCTTAAAGCTGTTATCTGTTGTCCAGTCATTACATGCCCTTAGAGAAGTCCCTCTCCAGCTCCCTTTTAGCTCCCTTTACATACTTGAAGGTGCTCTAATGTCTCTCCAGAGCCTTCTCTTCTCTAGGCTGAAGCCTGTCCTCACAGGGAAGATGCCCAGTAAGGTGTCCTTAACCACGCAAGGTGGGTTAGTCTTTAAGGTTCCTGCCAACCTAAACTGCTCTGTATGACTATAATTCTAGGATACCAACAGTTGTCTTAATATTTTAGTATTTAAGAGGCTTAACTTTCATTTGTTCATATAGGTGTGATAGCAAAGTAGCAGGAGAATGCTGGTGCACTTTTTGTGGTTGCTTCCTCCATTAAGATAGTTCGTGAACTTTCTCCTAGGGAGATGGAGATTCATTACAAGTAAAACAAAATCTGTCTTCCAGAGAGTGACTTAAAACAGCATTGTTTCAAGCATAGGAGTAGTCCAGTTTTGATCTCACTTCTCCCTTTATGCATGAAGGTACCTAAGTGTACTTTTAGCTAAAATATGACTTTCGTGATCAATGACCTTTTTTTTTATCAGTGTGTTATTTTGCATGCTTCTTCTTCTTATATGCATGCAATAAAATAATTGCAGTCTTTGGAAGAATATATGCAACACAGCTGGTTTAGAAATAAATTTTTGTGTACATATTCTACTATATACATGAAAACATAAAGCTGATATTTCTTTTAAAAGATTCACTGATGTTAAAACAATGAGTACTAGATAGTGAAACCTGTTTGAATTTCTGGGGAAAAACCAGAGAAATTTCACTCCTGAAGATTTCAGAGCATAAGTTTAGGAAACTGTCACATGCCTGAGTTCCCTCAGAGTATCATCCATGCCTGTGTGTCTTCTCATGTGGAAAAAAAAAAGGTACATCTTGACATTACACAGCACTTGCACTAGAATGAATGTTTTTATGCAAGAAATCCAGGTGTATAAGACAACACAAATGGCAAATGTCTAGGCACAGCCACAAAAGTGATTTGATAGACATTAGTCTTGGAACGAACCTTTATGTTCTTTCAGGTTAATGATCCATAAGCTAAGGAGGGTCTACACAAGTTGCTATGCAATCATGAATCAAAATACACTCTTTTAAAAGGCCCTAAATACATATTTACATGATACACTGGAGCTATTATGGTAGATCAATTGAATAATCCCAGTAATGCATAGAGTCATACCATTACAATGTATCAGGGACGTCTGAGGATCATCCCTGTTTTTGAGTATTGTAACTTCTGTTGCACCAAGATAAGATGATAATTTTTCATTCTTTCTTACTTCTCTGCAGTGCATCTTGTTGCTAAGTTCTGCCTTGTCATTTTGAATTTGGCATTTATTGTGGAGACCCCCCAGTCCTGAAAGTAGTAAATCTATTTTAGATTCTTAGTTAAAAACCCCTTGGAACTCATTTAATGTGCTTGCTTTTTCACAGTACTAGTGTCACTTCCTGTGTTTTAATACAGGTGCAATGAACAGTTTAAGATGTTAAATGGGTTAGATGAAAATGTCATGCTGGACAGCTGCTCTTACTCCCTTTTTGAAAGACTGAATAATAGCTTGGGCTACAGCTGCCTTCTTTTTGGCATCCTCCTTCTAAGCTTCTCAGAATATGCGGTTTACTAGATATTTCCTGGTTTTGTGTGTTCTTGCTTTTGTTGCATGAGATCCTAACTCTTTATGCTTTTAATCAATGAAATACACAAACAGATCTGTGAGTTGAGAATATGAAGTTTAATCAGCTGTATAATGTGGTGTAATGGTTGGAATGTAATGGTCATGGACACGAGTAACTGCAGCTGCAGAACTCCTGTTTCTTTGTTGGATCCCTGGGTATTTTTTGTAGCTTATGTATCTTGGACCCCAGTGGACATTGGTGATAAGAGATGTTCCTCAGGGGTCTGTGCTGGGACCTGTACTGTTTGATATCCTCATTAATGACATAGATGATGGGATTGAGTGCACTTTCACCAAATCTGCAGGCCGCACAAAACTGAATGGTGCAGTTGACATGCGCGAGGGACAGGATGCCATCCAGAGGCATCTGGACAAACTTGCAGTGTGGACCCATGGCAGTCTTATGGGGTTCAACAAGGCCAAGTACAAGGTCTGGCCCTTGGGTCAGGGTAACCCCCAGTATCAGCAGAGTTTGGTGGATGGAGGGATCAAGAGCAGCTCCGACAAGAAGGACTTGGGCATGCTGGTGAACGAAATGGTATCTGTGACCTGACAGTGTTCATTAATAGCCCAGAAAGTGTTGCCAGCAAGTTGAGGAAGATGATTATGCTGCTCTATTCCACTCTCTTAACAGAGTCCCAACCTGAAGAACTGCATACAGTTCTGCATTCCTCAGGACAGGAAAAACAGACATGTTAGAGTGGCTCCAGAGCAGGCCACGAAAAGGATCTGAGGTCTGGAGCACCTCTCCTGTGTGGGCAAGCTGAGACAGTTAGGGTTATTCAGCCTGGAGAAGACTCTGGGGAGATGTTACTGCACCTTCCAGTACATAAAGGCGTCTGTGCGAAAGCTGGAGAGGGACTTGCCAGTAGGGCCTGTGATTGCTCGATGAGAGTGGATGGTTTTAAACTAAAAGACAGTTGATTTAGATTAGATTAGATTAGATTAGATTAGATTAGATTAGATTAGATTAGATTAGGAATAAGATTTTACAAAGAAGGTGGTGAAACACGGGGACAGGTTGCCCAGAGAGATGGTGAATATCCCATCCTTGTAAACATTCAGTGAGGGGCAGCCTGATCTGTGATTATCTTGAAGATGTTTCTGCTTGCTGCAGGACTAGATGACTTTTAAAGGACAATTCTATGATTTCTTAGTGAGATTTTGTGGGTTTTGATTAATGTGATGTTTGGCTGGCTGAATCTTGACCTTGAGCAAGACACACAAATTCTTAGAGATGGGAGTGCTCTGGGTCTATATCAGCAAGACTGAACCTGATGTAACTTGATGTAACATTGTCCTGAAATTCCAGTATTTGCAGTTTAGACATAAAGCACTGCCAGACATCCTACTGGAATTATATCTAAGCAGAACATTGTGCAGCTGTAGTGTATATGAAAGTATTTTATTCCTTCTTATGTACCCGGTTTCCTACAAATAACTTCCTTCTTAAGCTATTTGAACAAGACCTGAAGCTAAGCCGGGCTTTTGATGTTTATGATCTTTATTGTGACAGTTGTATTGTTTGTGACATGCCTTGTTCATGATCAAACACGAAAACTTTGTTTCAAAAAAAAAAAAATTGGTGGGTTGATTGATCTTGTTTTACTGTGTGGCTTTTGTGTTTTTTTTTTTCTTTTTTGTTCTGTATAAGCACTTTATGGCCTTCTGTGTTTAGCTTGCTTTTGAAAATAACTTGATTTTGTTTTTAAAGTGTGATGTTTATTTTTATTTTTCTCCTTGGTTCTGTTGCAAGCAACAGCTGTTCCAGGCAAAAGGAGCAGGACTTAAGCTTCTATGACTTCTTGGATTTTGTTGGGTTGGCCTTTTTTACCCCCCTCTACCACCCAAAAGGTCATTCTGCGGGGCTTTTTGGGTTAGAAAGGTCGTTGGTTTTAGTAATTTTGAAAGCATTAAAAATTATTTGCTGTCTTATGTGTTAAAGTCCAGTTCAAGTCCACTCCAGCAAAATCATAACCAGACAACACCCAAGAGTTTTTATTGTATGGATTGTATCCTTTAAGGTCTAGTAATTAACAAAACCCCAAATCCTTATCCTCAATTTCATAGAAATGAGATTTGAAGTAAAGATCTGTAATAAACCAACAAAACCCAAACCACATTCTAAGAATTTATATTGTTACATTACTCAGATTTGTCTCTTCTTTTTTTTTCAGATGATTGCAAAGGGAAAAAATGCTTCTGAGCTGTTTCCTGCTGTTGTGAAGAATGTTGCCAGTAAAAATATTGAGGTATTCCTCTAACTTGTTAAACATACTGTTGTGGAAAATCTGTTTATGCAAATTTTGTCTATAATTGTATTAGACTTCAACATAATGCATAAAATCTCTAGTATCATTAATGGAACTTCTTAGGAGTTTATTTCAATAATGTCATTGTGGTAATAATTTTATGCATAAATGAAGGAAACCTGTTGGGTGATTTGGAGGAAGAAATAGTAGCTCTTTACATTTAAAAGAAAAATTGCCTAATTTTAGAAAGATTATGAGGTATGATGTAATTGAGGAAAGTTATTGTAGTTCAGTATTTGAAGTGTGGTGCTTTTTGCAAAGCTTGGGTTTGTGCTACATTGTATCTTTAAACATCTATTGCAGATCAAAGCTGAAAGGTAATGTCTGGGTAAAAAAAAAAAGGTGTGTTCTTGCATCTGTATTGGGTGTTATTAGACAAAAAGTAGCTTGCTCCTGTATCTTTTTTTTTTGTCATTGTTTCTTGTAAGAAAGCAAGGGAGGAAAGTCCATCCTGGACTTTTGAAAATTCAGATTTCCAGTATGCTAAAAAATTGAGGTTCTGTTAAAGTTTAAATCCGCAGGGTTACTGTTGTATAACCACAGGGTGTATGTAGAAAATGTAACTCTGATGCTCACTAGCATTACTGCGCATACTCTGACAACTTCTCCGTAGAAGTGTCACAGTTACAGTCGACTTTACAAATAAGATTTTGATAAAAATAGCATCTGTAAGTTTGTAGTTTGAGACCTCATGGTGCCTAATAGACATCATTTTGATGAAAGCAGAGTGAACATGCAATGACTTTAGTTACTTCCAACTGCTCAGGATTGTAGTTTTTAAAAAACGTGGGCAACAGTTGTTTGAAGTATTGGATTTTAAGGAGAGAAATCATTTGAATGTATGCTTCAGTTCTTCTGTCCTCTTCTGAAAATATGTACTTCAGACTTTATTATTTATTGTTATATTTTTATTATTAGTAGGAACAAAAAAATATTTTTTCCCTGGCTTATGGCACTAAAGGTTGTATTTCCAATAGTAATGGCCTCAGCAAACTCCTTTCTCACTCTAACATGCCGTGATATAATGGATGAAACATCAGTTTTCTTCCTTAGTTACATGGATGGATATTAATAGTCAACTTTGAGTTTTATTTTAGCTTTGAAGAAATTATTCTTTTTTAGTTACTACTTTGAAATCTTTGGGTTTTTTTGTTCTTTGAGAGAGAGGATTTATTTGGTCAAGGCCAAGTATTGAGCTCTGGTAAGTCAAGGAGGTGCAAATATGCAAAGATGCTAATTCATAGTCTTTCAGGAATTTACTGTATTAAAATAATTTTAAAAGTTGTAATTGTACTTTTAGTGACAGGCAGTAAAAACATGTGGGTAAGAAATCAGACTAGTTAAATATTCTGTTCAAATGTAATTTATGTTTGTAAGTTATGAGTAGTCTTAAATCAAATTTTTAACAGGGAGACCTTAGACAAAGACAAGTGCCCTAAACAACATTATTTATCTGGAGTTCTTTTAACTGTTAGGGCTGGAGCCTCTAGTCTGATAGAAGCAAGACTGTCCTAGCTCAAGGCTTTTAACCCAACCAGTAGTGAAGCTGAGACTGTATTCCTGGTAGGTGTGCACATACATGTAAATATTTTATCTGTACTTACACAGAACAAATGTGCATGTAGAGAGGCACTCATGTAAATTGCCACGGGATATTCAGGTGAGCACAAACAGTATCAGCAGCTTGGCAGTTCAAGATGGTCTGCTAGTGGAAATATGTATATATACAGTGCTCATCCTCATGGAGTCTGCCCAGTGCCTGGCCCATGGATCTCAGTCACCCCTGTTGATGGCATCTGGACATATGAGCCCCTAAGGCTGTAGCCCTTTCTTGTTTGCTGGTACAAATGTCTTTACACACAGGAATCCCTCTAAACCAGGACTCTTCTGCTCCCTCATGGACTTGCCGTTGGACACACAGGTGTGTGCACCTCTGCGCACATACAGGTAGATCTGGCCAGAACTTTCTTGCTCCTCTACTAACTAAGCCCCTGTGGTTGTGCCCTTGAAGAGATGCACAAAAATCGTGGTTCTTGCCCCTAGAGACCCACAGGCCATGGGCTTTCCTTGCATCAGGATGGGACTTCACTGGTCTGTGGCATAGCCAGCTCCTCCTGTGGTCTTGCCCATAGATGCTCACACCCACACCTACTTCCTTCCCAGACCACTTCACCCACTTGTCTGCTGGTGCAGCTTGGTGCACCACAGACAAATTGGCTTGTGCTTGGTTTCACATATTCTGGTCTCTTCAGTTACACACATGCTCATGGGGCCATCTAGCTTGTGGTTCCAGCCTAGGTGCTGGCAGCCAGACCCTCACTTTTTCCAGATGCTTGCCTCCTTGGGCTTAGAGATCCCTATTGCTTGATCTAACATTGCAGATGCTGGAGTCATACTTTAATCCCCTCACTCTCGTCTCTCTAGTTGCTGGTGCCCATGGACATAGCAGCCCTTCAGCCTGTGGCCTGACTGTAGGTGTAGGCACATGAATGCATCTTCACACCAAATAAAGAAAACAGTTCCAAATGAAATTTAATAAGTCAATGCAACAGATTGTGCTATTCACATGCAGAGAACAGAAGGATAGATGTACCAATTATCAAACTGTTCAGCCCTCTTATCCCTGATGTATTATTTTCCAGATCATGTAGATATCCCTTGCTTCTCCTTCACTTTAGTTCTTCCCCAGAACGTCCCATGTCATGTCTAAAATACTTTTCATCTGTGTCCCATTTCTGTACATGTAAACACCTTCAGTCTGAAAGGTGCTCTAGTCTTTGTTGATTTTTGGTGGTTTTAACACCTGGACATAGGAGGTGCAGCCCTCCTGAGGTTTTTCTGGGAGGAGTGTGATAGGGTATCCTTTCTCTGAGTCCTAAATATGTTTTCCCTCCTATTATTTTGTTTCTTTCTGCATCTCTGAGCTGATGGTTCCTGTTATGGGCTTGGGAGAAACTAGAGGGATGTGTGCACACATCCCTCCATCCCCCGTGTGGGAGGGATGCTTTGTGGGTGTGAATATGAGGTCTTAATCACATAACCAAACACTATTAGTAGAAGCTTTCCACTGTTTATATTTTATGGACCTTTTCTCCTATTGTAAAACAAATAGACAGTTATGTGAACTCACATGTCATCAGCTGTGCTGTAGTTAAACTTCCCTACTTACCCATTTTTCCACCACTTAATGCTAACATATTTGTGAAGGAAGAGACTGTTAAACTGAACAGAGATCAGGATATTTAGTAAAGCCATCTGACAAATTTCTCTATCAATTTGAGTTAGATGACAAGTTTAATTTGTAGTGTAGATGTACTTGTAGCCATCTAGTTAGACGTTTTCTGTCTCAGAAACTTTATCATGGTCCATTACATAGGATGCTTTATGAGAAGTTACTAGATTAAGTCCAATTCTTAGTGCATTGATCCTGTTTCCTGAAAATGTTTTGCCAACTTTTTCCCTATTCCTAAGAATTCTTAACCAAATCTGTCTGTTAAAGTTGCTGCAAGGCAGTAGCCTAAAATACACTGATTTATCTGAGTAACCCTGAGAGTAGCTCGGTTGGCTAGGGCATGGTGCTAAAAACACCAAAGTTGTGAGTTCATCCCTGTATGGGCCATTTGTCAAAGAGTTGGACTCAGTGATCCTTGTGGCCCCTTCCAACATTCTGTAATTCTGTGGATAAAAATTCCGTAATTCTGGATACAAAACATTCTTTGTATCCATGTCATTTTCCTGAATTTTCTGCCCAGAAATGGCTGCTATATTTTTTAAAAATCAGGGCTCAGTGCTCTGATGCAAGAAAATGGAGATGAAGAGGTGGTATAATATGTGAATTTATTTTAAGAGATGCAAAGGGCACCTTATTGTTTACAGAAGTGCCTTATGATTTTTTTGTTGTAATTGCATGCTGACCTCAGCTTGATTATATGCACTAAGTCATGCTTGGTAAGGATACAAAAAGTGACCTAATAAACAATTGGTGGTATAGAACAAAAATTAAGTCTTCATCAATAATTCATGGATTTATATGTACTTATATTGATAAATTAATTAAACAAATCTGCCTGTGTTCCTCAAGCCTAATGTGCCCCTGTTATGATTAGGTTTATAGAACAGAGCATTTTAACATTGAATGAAGGTAAATGGTAAAAGAATAGTGTAGTCACGGAGCTCTGAGTGCTTCCATTTCTAGTCACAGAGTGGTTTCAAGGAAAGGAGGCTTTCTTTGCACACCTGCAGTCATTCAGTGCACAGGCCTCTTGTGGTCAATGTTGATTGCTACTTCTCTAACTGAACAAAAAATAATTTAGCGTGGTGTAACCGTCTGTGATTTAATATTATGGGTTTTTGCCAGAATTGGCACAAAGATAGGTCTTCTGATAGTGACAGCAATTATTAGCACAGCTGTAGTTGAGGGTCTTTCAGAATTTTCCATTATAAACCCCAACAGTCAGTTTACTACTCAAATGTAAAAAAATGTTTTCACTGCTTCCTGGATATGAAGTGAATTAAACTTTCCTGGGGTAAAGTGAATTAAACTTTCCTGCGGTAAAGTGAATTAAATTGAATACCCTCCTCCCCAAAATCATACTGAGGTTTTCTTAATCTTTGGACATTGTATCCTTTGTAGTATGCTTTGCTTATATTGCATCTTTTGAATGCTTGTAGTCATGCAGAGGTGAGTCTAACATCCTTTGTTTTCATCCAAGATAATCAGATTTGAAAGTAAGTTACCACAGTTAATCTTTAAGTTATATTCGCTTTCAAATGTGTTAAAGTAATTTATTTTGAGTTTCAAGGTAAAATAAAATGGTCTTGTTGAAATTCTTGGTTATTTCACTTTAAACTACTTTCTATAAGAAAAAAAAAGTATGCTCAAGTGATCAGTTTCCCCATGTCAGCATCTTAGTTTATTATAGTCTTAATTTACTAGTTAATAACATAAAGCGGAACTTTGTGTTACTACTCTTCATCTGACTGTTTAATTAATTAGGTAGCATGCAGCACCTCAGGCGTTTCATAAGACGTTGGGAGAAGCACGTGGGTGCTCTGGGATCTATTAGATTTTTCTTAGAAGAAAATGTTGGTAAAAATGTGAAATCTAGAAGCTAGTTTTATAGAATTATAAAACTTGCTCATAGTGAAATTCACTGTGTTTTTTCTTTTCAGATAAAAAAGCTTGTGTATGTTTATCTGATGCGCTACGCAGAGGAGCAGCAAGATCTAGCATTATTGTCCATCAGTACTTTCCAGCGTGCTTTGAAAGTGAGTGACTACTAAATAACATTTTATGGGTAATTTGTAGCTGGTAGCACAAAAAAAATATATCTGTGTAAGTGTAGTATGGTAAACTAAAGCATGTAAATATCTACATCTGCTAAAGTAGTTTTAAGTTACGTGATCGACGTATTTTTTTTCTTCTACCTCAAACCTTGTCAAGCAGCTAAGTAAGCCTGAAAGACTTAAAATTGCTTCACTTAAGAAAAACAGCAGAATGGTGCTTTCAAATCGACATGCCAAATATTTAATTTCTGGAATGACTTTTCTCATTCCAACGTAACTTGTATGTATGGAAAAAAGACCCGTTATTACCGTGAACCACCTATATTCCTTTTAGTTTAGGTCAAAAAATGAGCTTTGTGTACAACAGAGAATTGAAACATAAGGAAGACAGTAGTACCTAAATTAAAATTTTCGGTGCCTTGCACATGATACTTTTTCATTAAAAACACAGAAAAAGTAGCTTTTTGTACTCTTGTTTCAAATGAGATAACAATGAGAAATGGGATTAAACAGCAAAGTTTAGGATTGACTTTGAAGTGTGACTGTGGAGAGAAGAAAGATTTATTAAGTTTCTGTTCTGAAATTTGGCCAATTTTTATAATAAGAAAAGATTGGGCTTTTTGTGTACTCTTCTTGTATTCTAGGTTCATTTCAGTTATGTTACTTAACCCACACCTTGCATCTTGTTGGAAAATGTTGCGATCAGAGCACCAGTTGTGCAGCTGTAGGAGGATCTCACATCGACTAGAGAGTTTTCTGTCCCCTTCCCTTGAACTTTCATCCCAATGTCATATGTACTGCCTTCACTATCTGATAGCCACAAAAAGCTAGAATTCAAATGGCTTTGTATCCAGTGTTTTTTGTGATATATGTATACAGTGAACACTCCTCATGGCATGACTCTTTTAAAAGCTGTGAGTAATGAGTGCAGAGGGAGGAGTGATAATGTTGTGGCTGAGTAGCAAAAAAAGAACTGGTGCTGAGACAAGGGGGTAGACACCAAATAGTGGAGATTGTCAGCAACTAAGGAAATTACTAAGCCTGCTATGAAAGATAGGTCTCTGTTTGGTTTTTGTAATGTTTTGTTTCTCATTTTATAATGATTCTAATTTGGCTTTATGTGTGGAGATTTTTTTTTTTAACTCCCACTGTTGAAGGAACTTTTTATTTTAAACTAAAGTGGCTGCAGATGAGCTTTGCGGACTCTAGTAGGAACAAGATCTTTTTCCAGAAATAGTCAAATAAAGAGCTTTCACCATCCAGATATTTAGTACTTAGAAGCTTCTAAGATGCAGGGATTTTGAGATCTTAGTTTAATTGATAATTAGGTAATACCAGTGTGAAAATATGTGTTGCCCGCTGTCGGTCCTTGGGAGAAATGATCTTTGGGAGTTTACCTTATTGCAAGACATTGTACAGTATGGTGAATTAGTAATGCTGTAATTTCACTTTTCTAGATTTCAGGGGATTTAGTACTTGATTAAGCAACATTTTTCCCTTGTGTTCCAAACCTCATGATTAATGAATATGTTTACATAATAGTTCATCCAAATACAGATGTGTTGGATCTCCAGGCTAACCCCTAGTATTGTAAAATTGACCAAAGGACTGGCGCAGAAGAAGAGAGGATAAGAAATAGAAAGAAATCTCAAAACATTTAGCTGAATATTTTGACATGTTCTTTGAAATTATTTTTGTTACTGACTTCAATTTATAGCTAGCAATAAAGCATAGAATGGATATTTGTCAAAAACTTGAATGGGAATGTCACAACTGAGAATAACATTTTTATTTGGCATTTTGTAAATACAGGCACTAAAATTGAGTTAGTCTGTCTCTCAGAATATCTGAATTCCACTTGAATTGCAGCAAATGTATGAGATTATTAAATAAAATATTCATATTTTTATCTACAATTAACATTTTTTTTCTGGAAAATTCCATGATGTTAATGTTTTCCTTTGTAAAATTTTCATATTTTCTTAATGTTTAATGTTCTATCTCTTTATTTGTTTTACTTTTTTTTGTTGTTTTGGAAATACCTTTGTGTGAAGAAGTTGTTAGCATGACCTTCACTTGCAAGTCTGACTTAGATTTGCATGTTTTAATGTGTCATCACTAATTAGTGTAAGCACAGCAGTGTATTTAATGACTTGTTTCTGCACTATCTTATTTTATTTCACCCCTTCACTCCTGTTTTTTAGGATCCTAATCAGTTAATCCGTGCAAGTGCTTTAAGAGTTTTATCCAGTATACGTGTCCCAATTATTGTTCCTATTATGATGCTTGCTATTAAGGAAGCCTCTTCTGATTTATCTCCTTATGTGAGAAAAAATGCAGCCCATGCAATCCAAAAACTGTACAGGTAAGTGTTTCTGGCAATTACTGAAAAACAATTTGCAATAGTTGTGGGCTATGTTTATAAAGACTACTGTGAATTTAGCATGTCTCAGATGTATTTCTTTAAAATTGTGGGATGGATGTAGACATTCTGTCGCTCAGCTGGTTTGGTTGTAATTCAGGTAGTTCTCTTGATTCCTGGACTTAACAGGCTTACTATAAAGAGATACAAAAAGAAACTGATGCACTACCTTTTGTTTTTTAAGATACTAGTTATTTTCATCTGTGTAACAACTATTTTAGTGGATATTCACACAATCTATGAATTCACTGCTTCACGTATGTATCTTTCATCCTTGGGCATTTGCCTGAAAGTAATTTGCCACACATGTGACAAAAGAATGCTCACGTCTAGAAATTTTATCTGTGCAAGTCAAAATCTTTCAGATCTTCTTACTTCAGAAATTCTTGCTTTGTACGAGTTCTTATAAAGATGTGGGTACTGGTTTGCAGAGGTGGTGTCAATGGAACCCGTACCTTTACAAAACATTTCCAGGCATTTATTCTACTGCTTCACTTTTATTTCACCAATTCCAAACAGTGGAGATTAAGAGATGTTAGAGGTTCTGAATCAGGTAAAAAACACAGTAACAGAATCTGGAGAAACTGGCCTATCTCCTTCTATTTTCCATGTATTCCTAGTGGTAGTGAAATGGACATGGAGCTAACATGACAAAGGAAAACTAATGAAACTGATGTTCTGTTTCCTTAATGGTTCAGACGGTCTCAGAGGGTGCATCCTTCAAAAGCTGTCTTCATGCAAGCATCCTAAGTATCATGATACAAGATTTTGAGCTGCTGTAGCTGGAAATTCCTCCTTACCTGGACTAGAGTAAGCTTCGTGATTACTTCTGAGTGGAGCTGGAGTTAAAAATTGTGTCCTTAGTAACAGGATTTGGAAGCTGTTTATAAAAAGCGTGTGAACTTTTATTTTCACATTTTCAAAACTTACAATACAAATCCTGTATCTCATAGTGCTAGTTAACTATGGAACCAAGGGAGAGAATATAATTTTCTTGGTCACTGGAGGAAGCAACAGTATAGGAAACTGGTGAAGAGGCTATCAAATTAACCTGCCCGCAGGCAGACTCAGTTGGCTTGACAGAAAGTAAGAATTAGGTAGTAGTTAACAAGCTGTCTTTGTATACTTTGTTTAAAAAAGTTAATGACTGATAGCTAGACAATTCAGCAATACTGAATCATTGCATTACTGATCATACATTGGTGGCAAGGCTGACTTTTGGCCTACTGCAACAAGGAAGTCATTTCAGAATACTAATTTTTGAGTTGGTTGGAATCAGAATCCAGAAGGAATGGGTTTTTTAAGTAAAACTCAACAGATAATACACTCTCCTGCATCTAGCTACTCCATCTTCTGCAGCCATTTGAATAAGAACTAGTAACTATTTATTCTAATATGTTTGTATGCTCCATTTGCTTTTTGGTTTTCCCAGCTTCTCTGCCTGTTTGATAGTTCTCTATTTCAGTTAGTACTCTAGTCAGGGTTCTGGATACAAGTTCGATACTCCAGTCTTCCCTTTATTTAGTGTCATAACAGGAGGAAATCACAGACCTCTTTGGCCTCTTCTTTTATTTTCTCTTTGAAAATGGTCCCCTCCTTGTCTTAAATATCAGGACAGTGGAGGGAGAGGAATGTAAATACATTCATTCACAACTTTCTGAAGTCTTTCTTGATCACATAAATAAATGGTTTTGCTGAAGTTTTTTTAGCTTTAAGTATTACTTTCTCTCTAAATTTTCTGCCAGTTTTTAAAAATTTGAAATAAAACCTTTTTGAGAGACTTTTCCTCTGAAGGTTTTGGTCCTTAACAGAAGATCCAGTAAAACTTGCTTTACAAAAATAGAAGTTGGAATGAAAAGTGATCATGTAAGTACTTAAAAAACTAAGTACGGTTGTGTTGATTATGATGATGGTGGCTTCTAACAAATTTTTGTTACTCATTTTGCATGTTCTGATGTTGCTAAGTGTTAGAGTCTTAGTGAAGTAGTACTCAGCCAGATAATGACTTTGTGTATCTGTACCTGGAATGATATACTGTGCATTAGGGCAGTCGATCACTCAGCATTAAAATTGAAGTATGCAATGATGACCAAATACTCCCTCATTTACCTGTAGTTGTATCCATGTTGAAATGACTTTTCAAAGGCACAGAACTACACTTCTCTAAGGGTCTTTGTATTCATTTTCTATTTTCTTTTGACTTGGCTTTAAATTCTTCTGTGCTGTATAGATCCATGAAGGGGAAGCAGCTGGAATGAAAAGTTTGTCCTTACTTGCCTAAGAAGCAAGTTTGACAGTAGTGGACATCTCTGGCAAATTTTTCTCTGCTCTTGTGATGTGAAAAGATACCACAAAGGTTGTTGCTTGCAAGTTTTGCTTTTTCTCTGCTTTTGCTATTCTAGACTTCAAGCAGTCTGTTTTCCGTTAGCTTGCACACCAGCTTTGTACAGGTACACTTGAATATCATGTCCACATTTCTGAGTTCCAATACTTCTGACTAAAACTAGTGTTTAACTTAAAAGTGGTTGAAGTGTATTACTCAAAGCTTTATGTTGATAATTAGATAATAAAAGTATATAAAAAATCTTTGTCCTGATATTCATTCACCTCTGAATTATATTCATGCTGAAATTAATTTCTGCAAGAGCAGTAAGAACCTTGTCACGTAGCTTCTGAAGTTCAGTCACGTTCTCTGTGATGTTGGTTAGCCTGTCTTAATGATTTTTTATGAGTTTTAGTTTCTTATAGAATACACATAAAGGGTCTAAGATAAAATTATATTTTTAATTTAATTTTATACTTCTAACTTACTTTCAGTCAAGTTCTTTTACAGTGCGTTCTTTGGAATACTTGCTTTTCTGGAAGTGATTTCTTCAAAGTTCTTTGTTGCTAGTTTGTGTCTAAAGGTCAAAAATCAAACCTGCTTTAATTTTGGGTATATCTGACCAAGTCAGTTAAAATAATTTTATTTTTCCTCCTAGTCTTGATCCAGAGCAAAAGGAAATGTTGATTGAAGTGATAGAAAAGCTTTTGAAGGATAGAAGTACGGTAAGAAACAGATTTGTGACATACACATTTATTTTTATAGGGTTTACTCCTGAGGCTGTCATTCAGCAGTAAGTAATACACTTTCCTAACCCTTGTCAATGTGACTTTGTGTGTTTTTAGACATAAGTATCATTGTGTATTTATGCATTTATAGTATGAATGTAATAGTGACTATCCTTTAATAAGATGTAGTTTTACTTGCATCATGAGGCTGTTAATTAGTTTTTTTAGCATGTGTTTTATGTGTGCTTCTTTAAACTTTATTTTGAAAATCAAAATTATATAATAATATGAATCAGTGTGCGAGTGTTTATAAATTTTCATATGCACTTTTTTTATTGGGAAATTAGTTTGATAATTTCAGTTAGTTTGTAGTAGTGTAGGAATAAATTACTTGTGTATGGTGCCCAGTGTGCCTATTGACATCCATCTATCTTGAAGTGTGCATGAATGTTAAAAATTATATTTGCTGTGCAGTTTGTTCTTGCCGGTATCTCGATTTCCACTCTAGTAAATAAGAGATGTTCTGACATAACTTCTGTAAATTTAACACTCCTGTTGTATTTAACCTGCCCTATATAGCTACAGGTTTTTCATATGTACTCCTGAATCTACTCCACAATCTTCAGTTCATTTTGTTTTGCAGATAAGTTCCCCACTTGTGAACTAGAAAGGTAATTGACCAAAGAATCAAAGTTAGATTTCAAAGAGAAACCAGATTTGTGAATTAAAACATTCTCATGTTCTTCTTGTTCAGATCACTACTTAATCCTTTTTGACTATGTGAAAATTTTACTAGATACCAGGTAGTGTATTGCTTCATCTGCTGTTTTCCAAGTGTTTTTGTAACTCAACTGTATCCTCCAGGTTACAGTATCCAGGGCTGTATCCTCTTCTAGCGCAGTCAAGGTGTTCAGAGCATAAAAGGTGCTGTTGACTAAAAGACATCCTGTAAGTGTCACCGAAGGGTTACTGAAAGAGGTGTGTTAGGGCATAGTGGCTGAACAGACGGTGAATCAGTTAGGTCTCCTGACTGCATCTGTGCTTGATTTGACAGAGGCCTTTGAGCTCCTGTGAAGCTGCGCCTGCAGTGGTTGTTCATGTATTTTATTTCATGGTTTGTGCTCATAGTATACATGCAGTCTGTGAATGTGGGATTAGGTTGTTAGTACCAGTGGAGGAATAAAGGGCTAAAAAATACCCCAAAAAAAGTAAAATCTCTGAATTTGTACTCTATATCCTGAGCCTTATAGCATAGGGTAAATGGTTATCCTATGCCTAGTCATTTACACATTTACTTTAACAAAAAAGTACAGAGTAGATTTGGATCTTTTATCTCCTTGGAGTTTGGAATTACTTATGGGGAGATAATGGGCTCATTGCCTATTGGGCGCATACACTGTGTATTGGACCCTGTACTTATAAAGATATCAGCTGAAGCAGTAGCTGAAAATGATAGACTGGACTTAGGTCTGCTGGATTTGTTTGGAGACATACTTGGTTAACTGCAACAACTTTTTGCTCCCTTTGATTCCTCTTTGTCTGTTCGCTAATGAGACCTGATTCCTGTCTGAGCTGACATCTCAGCTTCAGAAGTCTTACGATTTTGAGAACTAATACGAAGACTAATTATTTCAGAAAGAAAACATACATACCTCTTTTTAAGGCTCTCTGCATCTAAGTGTGCTCTTTCACCCCAGACTCCACAGCTTGTGGTGGTCTAAAATGGATCAGTCTCTATTAATCTTTCATCGTTTTGGAAGCACTACTTTAGCGTGGCAAAGCTTTATCTTAAGTAGTTCTCTTTTGTCATGTACCACTAAATATTCCCAGAAAGCTTCCATGTTTACTAACAGAACATGCATAGTGCACAAGAGTTTTGTTAGCCGGTAACTCCAATCTGAATAAGCTTATTCTTTGCCCTAATTGGAAAATAGCAGTTTGCTCACAGTGTGGAAATCAAGAGTGACATTTGTTGCTAGATTCAGACTTTAAAATTGGAGGAGATGCAGCTGCTTATAGGTGGTGGTCCTTAAGTACAGGTGTGGCCTTAGGCTGTCGACTTTATAGGTTTAATAAGGATGCATCCTGGGGAAATTTGTGTTAATTTGATTCATCTTTTTGAATTCTTTGAGGGAAGCTTTACTTCATACACTTCTCCTAAAAGAGAAAGCTCCTTCAATATACTTTCTAAAAGTGTTTGTCATTTTTATGTATTTTACAGTCTTGCTGAAGAATTGATTAGTGGAATGTCTCAGCTTTTTGCAGCTCATGTTCTCTGTTTGACAGTCAGAGTGCCTGAAATCACTAGGGTGATAATGTGTAACTGGAACCACAAATATTTGACACTGACCTTTGGATTCCTTCTACTTAAATGCAGAGCTGTTCCCTTACATTAATATTAGTTGCCATCTCTTGCTAGCTCTAATCTAATGTCAGTGAATCAGTATGTTCATTAAATAGTTTTTTACCTGACTTGGAGAGTCCTAGTGACTTAGTTGAATATCAATGGTTTTCCACTTTTGTTCACTTGATGGAAATGTCAAGTTACTTTTTGTATTTCTATGTATTTAAGGGCTGATAATTCTGAGACAAGCCATAATATGTTAACCACTGGTATGTTAACCACTGTATCTGAAATAATCCACTGTTGATTGATTATTGGTTATTTTGATTATAATGTTTTAAATATTTTTTCTTTTAATCAGTTTGATTTTTTTGATCCATGTTTGGAGGGAGAATGTAATTAGTAATATTAACTAGGTACATAACAGTCTAATATTATTCAGGTGATATTTGACACTGTATTTTATTGAAAAGTAAACTTTTACTCAAAATCTGTTCATTTTCCATAGCTATTTGACCTCAAGCAGGATTTTTGAAATTTACTACCATAATCTCTATGTTAGAGATAAAATAGCTAATACGTGTAGATGCCTCTAAATTTCTGTAAACCAGGAAGTTTTTTCAGAGAGAACATGCTGTTGTATGTCTCTAATGCAGTTTTTGTTGCACGGAAAAGACTCAATGTATTTCAATTAGCCAGAGTAATTTTACATTCGAAATAGCAAGGCATTATCTGGAGGAGAATATTACTATAGAAAAATTAAATAATTTTTAGACAGCATAAGATGTGGGGTTTTTTTGGATCTCAATCGGTAGTAAATTTTAATATAAGCTGAAGTAAGCAAAACTTAAAATGAGATGAGATGTAACCTTAACCCAGCACTTCATTAAAATTTCTGGTGAGATAAATGAAAAATCACTCTATTCCTAGACTGTCTTAACACAAAGATTCAATTAAAACGCAAGCTTTTGGTTAATCTAAAATGCAAAAATATCAAGTGCAAGCCATTGTTAACATACCCTCAAGGGTAGCTGATTTAGGAATTAGAATCTATCAACAAATCTGTGACTTTTTGCAAGTGTATTTAAATTTTAAACAGATGTTTATAAGTATTTTTATTATTTAGGCTTATAAATTCCTAGTTATGTTTTTACCCTTGGTTAACAAGTACCTAACATATTTATAAGCAGGTACAAGAGCATGAATACCTGCTCCTTTTGTTTTTCTAGTAAATCACTCTAGCTGAGCAGGTGACGCAATTTTATGTAGAAGGAAAGATAAGACTATGCTTGTATTCTATGCTAAAATTATTTTTCTCGGGAAGTAATATGGCTAGTCATATGTGAAAGTATAGCTGGGTGTTTTGGAGCAAACTAGTTCCCTTTTCTTTTTAGTCTATTCTGTATTGCTTCGCTCTAATTCTCTTTTTCTATTCCATGATAACCTAGCTTTAACGCATAGGGTTTAAGGCAAGATTTGTTGCAAAAGTTCCTTTTGGAAGAAAAAGATACTGTGAAGGACTGTAGTTAGCAGCCTGTGTGTTTTACAATGCTAAGTAAACAACAATGAAAATGAAGTTCATTAATGATATCTGAGTTATAGCAGGTTAAAGAAAAATAAAATCCATATTGGCATTGAATATTGGCATTGAAAATTAATCATGCATGTTATCCAAACCTGTAAAGCAAAAAGAACTTGTGACTTGCATTCCACAGTCTAAATTAAAGTATCCCAGGTATATTAAAAACTTCCTTACTAAAGGAAAGGCAGGATGTAGTTGGGATGTAGTTGTATGGAGGATGGGTATATTAAAAATGCCCAAATATATTGCTGATTTGCATCTGTAGCTTTGAGTATATTTTATTTTGTATGGGTACATACCTCTTTAATAATGAATTTATTATTTTGTTCGGGTGTTATAATTTTCTATTAGTAATAACATGTAACTTTGCATTAACATTTTTGGGGTGAAAAGACCTTATGCAAATATGTGAGTATAGATGTAAATATGTGAGTATAGATGCAAATATGTGAGTATAGAGATTTCTTTTGCAGACTGCATGGCTACCAGATAAAGTGCAGATTGTTCCTCAGTGACATTCCTTTGATTAAAAGATCATCCTAGGAATTGGTGATGGCTTTGTGATGAAGATCTAACTCTTACACTAAAGCAGTGTATTTAGGCATAAAGGGGAAAGAAAGCTGGGTACTCTTCGACAGTAGTCTTCAGCTGATAAAGTAATATTTTAGTTTAGAACCCAAATGTGTGGGTAAGACAATGTTTTCTTAACTTATTGATTTTATGATGGTAAATGCTTCAATTTTGTGGAAAAAATTACTGAGTTTGTGCAGATGTTTTGTTGTGATAGATCTATTATCCAGCTATTAGAAGATAAATGACTGATCTTTTCCTCTTTCCTTGCCTCCAGAAAATTGAAATAAGAAGGGGAATATCATTTGGGCTGTATGATTAGGGCAGATGGGGTGGCCATTAATTTAAGAGAGAAGAATTGTGGCAGCATGGGCCAACTTGCACTGTATTATCAATCAAACCTCGATGCACTTCTTGTGATGACCCAGCACTCTCAGGTTTTCACAACGTTAATTAGAATTCATGACAAAAGAGATGCAAGGAAACGTTTTGTACCCTTCATAATTTTATAGAAAATTTATTGTTATTAGAGGAACCATTTGCTTAGTGTGATTTTTTTCATTACCAGCTTGTCAACTAGCATAGATAATCTGGAGAAAATATGAACTCCATAGATTGGGTGTCACTTTTGTTGATGGTTCATATAGTTTACCTTGGAGCACAGCTAATGGCTGAAGTTCATAGCAACAGCACAGAAAAATGTGGCATCTAGTGGAAGACAAATGAACCATGTTTATTGCTTTAATATTAAAAATACATAAATGGAAAGCAGCATTTGAATTTGATGAGCTCATTGCTAGTTTTGTTGGAGTGATTTATATCTTCTCCTTATACAAAAAGCTACTATTGACACAGTGAGATGGAAATTAACTGACTGTTTTTTAGAAACTGATATTTTTTGGTTTTATATTCTGATTGAATCATTTTGTTTTAATTTTAAATACTTTTATGGAATGTTGAGCATTTAATAAACACAGATTATTAGCTGTTTCCCTGATGTTTAGATATATAGTAGGATCATACTATAGGGGAAACAGTGTAGGCTAGAAAATAATCTCTTATTGAGAAAGCCTTAGAAAATTTTCTCAGAGAAATCTGCTTGTTACCAATGCATTTTCAGTCTATCACATTCTTACCTTTTTTTCCACTTTCGGATTAAAAGCCAAATTTTAGAAAAGACAGTAATGGGGAGAGAGGCATGATCTTAATAATGTCATGATGAATGGCAGTTCCTATATTAACTTGTAAATTTAGGGACTTGCCACAGGAATAAAGTGCTTGTTTATCCAATGCACCTCTTGCATTTCATAGCATAGGTTCAATTTTTTTACTAATGTCTAAGTGCTCACAAGTGACAGCATGGTCATTGTAAACTTGAGTAGGAGATAGATGTAATTTGAAATTAGTAATTGTTTCAAATTCCTGTATTCCATTTTGACTCGTTCTTTGTATCAAGTTGTTGTATTTTATTTATAGTAACTGAACTTTTTAAAAAACAGCAGTGTTTATAGGATATATTATAAGTTTTAAATTATCTGAATTAGTGTTGTATGTATTTTTTGGTCAGCCTTCAAGATAAATCATATCCAAATGAAAAAGAAATACAGCAAAATGTGTGTACTGAACTACTAGTAGTAAAAGACAAGGGTGCTGTCTTTAGAATTACTGTTGGAAATCTGTGTTGACCTTCACCTATGAACCTAAAAGGGTATTTTTAAGCATTAGACTGAGACTGTTCTGATAGTCATAAACTGATATGTATCAATCTCCCTTGTCTCTATGAAACAGTAACCTACAAAAAGTCTCTCTGTGTGGTCTTAAAGTAGTATGTCTGTCTTTTAAAACTTCAAGTTTGTCATATTGTCCTCTGCAAGCTGACCTTAACTGTAGTTCAGAGTTCTGCATTCTGATAAAAGGATTTTGCACTTTTCTGATGGGAAAGCTTCACAGCTTCTGTGGCCTAAATGAATACCTGCTCAGGACAGGTCTGGGATTAACCACCGCCTTCTGCTGAGCTTTGAGCACCCACCTTATCATCAGCTCTCCACAGTTTTTAAATACAGATGTGCTCTATCGGTAACCTATTATTAAGAAGAAAGTTTAGTGCAACAACAGATAAAAGAGAGCTTTTGTTTATATGATACAGCAAATTATTTTAGATGTAAAGTATATTTAGCTCTGTCAAATAATCAGATTTTGTTCCTTGGAATGAGTTGCATTCTTGTTGGGACCAGCAGGTACCAGTATGTGGATGAGGCTGGAGACAATAAATGCAACTTCACGTTTATTCTTATTCGTAATTCATAAAATCCCCACAGAGCCTGAGACTTGTTTAGCATAATAGCAAGACTATCTTCTGTGCTGTTTTCTTTCAGTTGTAATGTTGAGCGCATACTAATAAACCACATGTCAGCCAAATACAGGGAGAAAAATGTAACATATGAATATCATTGTATTTAATATTTCTCAAAAAGTACTGTTTCAATAAACTGCACTTCTATTTAATTGCTTACTTTAAGTCATTGGGGAAATTATAGAGGTTGAAATGCAGATCCCTGGTGCTCGGATAGAATATGACATTAATTTGCTGCCAGAAGGCTGTGCTGCATGCATGCTAACTGCATACATATCAGCTGCTTCATATAAAGTATCATCATTTTAGTTATTTGACTTAACATGTACTCTGACACAAAACAAATCTTAATTAAAGCAATTAGAAAAGAAAGAACACTAATCTTAGGCACACAATTATATGTCCTTATAAGGCATGGTCAGCTTTTGATCTTTTCTTGCAGTTAAAGTAACCTGCTGACAGAATTTTAACCGGAACTCCAATATACATTTCCTCCCATTATTTTAAAAGAAAATACCCAGGCAGAAGATTTTAGTTATCCTTGAGGTGTTAGAATGTTGATAATGTATTTAATTTTCTCATAAAAACAAAGCTGTTTTGTAGTCATAGCATGTTGATCTTTATGCCTGAATAGAGGTTTCTTATGAAGGCAAAAAATTGTGTGAGAACATAGCAGGATATAAATGATGCATTCCTTCAATTATGTAACTGTTAAGGAAGTGCTAAACAACAGACAGAAATTATTTGGGGGGTGAGGGGGAGGAGTGTGTTCATGAAACTCTAAATATAAAATTTTCTGTGACAGTTAATTTTGCCATATTGAGAGAGAAGTTTGAATTCCAGTAATGCCCGGGGAACTTGGCCCAGTTCTTCTTTATTTTGACCAGGCCAGTGTTGACAGAATCCCAAAAGATATTGCTGGGCATATATTTTACTTCTTGTTGTTCCCTGTTACTTTTGAGTTAATTGCAAGTTCTCTGTTAATTTATTTAGAAGCTGTATCTGTAAGAAAAAAAAAAAATTATGCTTACATTGCACTGTGTCTCCAGGACTGGGAGCTAAGATTTATGTCTGCAATAGAAATAGCAAGTGTTTTCTCTGTTCTAATAACCTTACCCCAATTCTATTTTAAATAAGATACCATTTCTGTGGGTTTACTTTTTTGTTGTTGTTGTTTTGTTTGTTTTTGCTGAATAGAAATAATTTTAAATTGCTGATAATTGCTAGTATTAATTCTGATTCTCACTTGTGGTCTAACTGTATACCTGATACTGACCTTCTGGGTTATATTTTGTTTTCTAGCTGGTAGCTGGGAGTGTGGTGATGGCGTTTGAGGAAGTGTGTCCAGATAGAATAGATCTGATTCACAAGAACTACCGAAAGCTCTGTAACTTGCTGGTTGATGTGGAAGAGTGGGGTCAAGTTGTTATAATCCACATGTTAACTCGGTATGCGCGTACCCAGTTTTTAAGTCCATGGAAGGTAAGTTTATGATTTCTTAAAATACTGTTGTGAGCCTGCACTCTGAATTATTTCCATTGTTGGATTTACTTAGTCTTTTAAGATGCATTTCTTTGGAGACTTCAGTAAAAGCAGAGATCAAATACATAAGTCAGCTCTCTAAAATTTCACTAACACAAGGCATATACCTTTCTTCAGAGCCTGAGAATTCTCCTTCCAGGGTATAACCTTTCTTATTTACCTGTGGCACAGAAAAGATTCCTTTTTCTGTGGTTCTTTGAGCCATGTTGCTTTTCGCTTTAGACAATTTTACATGAGTCAAAATCAGAAATGTTTGCCATTCTATGCTGAAACTTATATTGCAGATACTCAGTATCACTACATAACAAACATTACACTGCTTGTTTAGGCTTTGTTAATGTGCTGAGGCACTGTGTGAAGACTTGAACATATGTATTTAAAATGTGAAATGTTAAAAATGAGGTGATTATTTTCATTTATATTGTGTAAATATGAGTATACTTCAAAAAATTTATAAAAAGAGGTTGTTCATGACACAAATTCTGTCATTTCTTATGGTAAACAGGGCACAGCTCAAGAAACGTATGCTGTTAACGTTGTTTCAGTGGAGACCTAACTCTGAATAACAATTTAAATTAAAAGATTACTTCTGGAAAGAACTGTTTAAAATTGCTCTACAAGTCTGGTTATTTGTGTTTATTAAAGGCTTGGGGATGTTACTAGTGTTAAGTTTTACCATTTAATTGGAAACTCATTCATGTTTAAAAATGTACATTTTAGTGCAGATTATTGTCATTTATAAGTAGCACGTTAACAATTTTTTTAAGATTCCTTTTTTCAGCATTGGAATAGGGAATAACACCAACTATCACTCTATCACTGAGTTCTTTAAACTGTCTTTTAATATCCTTAGCATGGAAAAAAGCGAAATGCAGTGCCATTCTGTGTTAAAATATGTGTAATTTATTGTGTGAAAATAATTGTATGGCAATATATTTGGACAAGCAGTTCAGTCTGATTTAGTTTATGATTATATTAACTTCTAAAAAAAACAGGGATTATAATGAATATAGCAAAAATAGAAGTCTGAAGTAGAATTATATGTATGGGCTACTAGTTAGATTCTGAAACACCTTTTTCCTTTTTTATGAAAAGTAAATTGGTTGTAAGAACACATCTTCCCATAACATTGCTTAAAATAAGGAAAGTATTTTTAGATAATAAGAGATTTAAGTTATGCTTTCCTACTGTCCTTGAGGCAGTGTTTATTACATGTTGATTATTGGAAGAAGGCAACTTACATTCTTCTCTCTGATATTTAGAGAGAATCAAAATTGATAATCTGCTTTACCTTAAGCTTTAGTCCCACAATACAATTTTAGTCTGTAATTGGACGAAAGGAAAGTTGAAGAGGAGAATGACCTCCTGTCTTTGACTGAGAGGTTTGAGTTCTTGATGGGATTTGGTTCCTTTAAGACTAAATCTTTTTTCACTGAAACTGGGTGGATGGCAGTTGCTGCTGTGGCTTCTGCTCTAGGAATGGGAAAGATTTGTGTGAAAATACTGCCTGTGCCAACCTTAAATTAGTCATCAGTAGTAAAGTATTAATAACACTTTGTTTTCACTTTCAAGATCTTCAGTGTAAAATTTAGTTTGTCTACCTACTCAGCAATTTAATTAGCAGATTTTTTTTGTGGTGCTAGTTGAAATGCATGCCTTTGTCAATACATTCTTAAATGAACTCATCATACAACGGGCCATCTTGTGCAGTAGAAGAGATTTTTAATTTAGTTTATTTGCATCATTATGGATCAGTATTTAGGCTGTTTATATGTAAATGTATGATTTGAGGAACAATTAAGTGTTGACAAAGTAGATTGCAGTCATATCAATTGCAGTGCATTTTCCATAATTTTTCTAACTGACATCTTTGATGATAAATAGTGGATGCCAAGTCAAAGCCGATTATACAGTGCACTAGGAATTCATGGCGCTGTCAGAGAGAAGACCGATTGACTTTAAATTTACATATTAATGAGAAGATTTGTTAAGAGGGTGCTTGACTATAGAAAATAACAGCATATTTATAGGGCACGACACTTTATAAATAAAGCTGATGCAGGAAAATGGAAATTAAACCTATCAGATTAATAAATTCAAGGCTGCTAAAATGCATATTTGCATTTTTATTCAGTAAAATTTTCCCTTACTTTTTGAGGAGCATATGTTGTTTTTGTTTTAGTTAAGCTAATTCCTAACAAATAATGGTGTAATGTTTGGAACTGATTTCTTGAGCATTTAGAAATCTAAACGAAAATTTCGAATACTTACCAGTTATGGAGAAAAATCTTTTTTTAGGTAATATGCTTTAAATTGTTGCAATTATCCATTAACCAAGAATCCTTAGATTTTTATTCCTAATTCTAGATTCTTTGAAGAGTATAATTTTTAATTCTACTTGTAAATGAAGTAAGGAAGAATGTCCTTGGTTTATCCTATTTGTCTTAAAATACTAGGGGGTACTTTTTGGGTAGTTACATGCAAATAGCAGTTTCAGAATAACCTTTTTTTCATATGAGCTGTATGTATTCTGCTTTAACATGTGTTAGCTGAAATGAGACAAGACACTCCTATTCTGGAGTAAAAACACCTGCTTGGGACTAAAACCAGCTAAGAACTATTCCAGGTTTTCTGGGAAGTAAAATACTTGATAGCAGATAAAACTGTGATGCATTTCAGCTTAAATGTTTAAATGCTTAAGTGTTGTTGTAGAAGTTGTTGGGACTGCCAAGCTGTTTGTAAATACCTCCTGAACCATAACAGCATGCTGTCTAATAAATAAAGATGTGTAGAATAATGCTGTTGGTAGTTTTCATGAGTACATTGGGTTGTAGTCTAGCAGTTCAGGAACTGGTTTTCAAGCTGTTCAGCCATCCCTGTTTTTGCAAGGAGATGAGGATCGCAGGAGGTAGGAACTACTTCAGCTGTCCTGGTACACAGTTACCACCAAACTTGTGTGATATTTGTGAAGGCAACTTCTGAAAACAGGTGACTTGATCAGAAGTTTCAACAGTCTTTGTATAAAGCAAGATGGAGCTAGGAGCTGCAGTCTAGCAAAACAAATGAGCCTCTCAGGGCCATTCAGCTTCATTTCAGACAATTGAAGATTACATAAATAAACTTTCTTGGTGTTCAGTAAGGATTGGAAAAGAATGGTGAATTCAGATTGATCATGGGCTTCAGTCATTATGAAGATCCTGATAAGTACTTATAGGAATCATGTCTCAGGCTTACATTGTAGGATTATTTATTGAAGTATTGCTCAGTTTAAAGTGCTCCGAATTTGGCATAATTGTTGGGCTGGGTGGGATTGAAAGGGAAATTAAGCATGAAGAAAACAATCTGAAAGAATAAGGACTTCTTTGAGAAAAACATGAAGTATTTGAATGTCTATGTATCTAAAAGCATGAACCATGGAAAGTAGCCCAGCTCTCAGTAATAAGAGGAAGAAACAGATTGAAAATATTTATTTTGCTTGATTGTTCTGACAAAATATTGAGGTCCCTTCTGGCTCAGCTGTTGTGTGATCTCTTTGTCTCTTGTTAAATGTTTTATTTTGTTAATGTTTCCTGCTCTTGCAGTACATTCTCAGAATCTTTTAGTTATGAGTTCTTACTGTATGCCATGGTCATAGTGTATGCCATGTAAAGGTCATGGTTTTGTGTGATGGAATTCAGTGTCTAATAGGTGCTTCAGACAGCTGAGCATCTGATGCTTCAGCAGCTGAGCTGCTTTAGATGTTTTATTTTTTTCTTGGTCTCTGTGTTGAGGTTTGCGTTGAGGGAACGGTAATTGTGAATGATAAAGTTTCAAGCACAGCACACAGAAAATAGTGTCTATCCTTTACTTCTGTAGAATTTGTTAACAGTAATGAGCATCCTGAATCAGTTCTGCTGGTCTACTGCAGAGCTTAATAAAACTTCTAAATCCCCTTCTTATAAGCTGAAGTGAGGGGTGTATTCAGAATAATGGCCTCCAGTTAACTGGGTTACATAGATAAAGCAGTAAAAATTAAACATGTTACAATACTTTAAAAGTATTTTGTATGCATATCATAATTTAATAATGAATCAGCCTGAATACGCCTTTTCCTTCTTTTGTTTTCCAACACAGTAGGAGATCTACAAGTTTTATTATGGTCTTCTGCAGTAAGGAGGCATAGATGTGTATTTGAGAAATATACAGAATATCATTAAATCTTTAAGAATAAAATCAATTATGATATGGTATGTATTACTTATTTAACTTGTCATCTCAGTGAAATTTCTTTGTAGATATACCAGGTGATATTCTTGCTGGGTTTTAAATTTTATTTTATTTTTTCCCCTGCCCTAAAAGATTGTGAAACCAGAGAACTCTTGACCATAAGCTGGCTGCTAAGAGCAAAACATTATATTAGGAAAACTAGTTTACAGTGAAGTTTCTTATGTTGCTTATTTCTTCCTTTTTTAATATATCCATCAGAATCTTCAGTGTGAATTGGGGCAGTCTGGATTCAGTTACTGTTTCCCTTTTTATCAGAGGGCAGTACTCTCTGACCAGCTTCTTTTAGATATGCACCAGGTGGGGTTAATGTTTAATGTAAGATTCATTTATTTGAAGATATTTAGTGAAGTGTTTGGGGCATATAATGGACTAGCTAGCTATTTTACTGTCAGATCAATTTTATTGTTTCCTTTTGTGTGCCCTACTTAGTAAGATGAGAATAATTAGTGCATAGATTTTTAACAGAAAAACTACCTCAAGCTGATTGTGGAAAGTTTGGATTAAAAAAACTCTTCCAGCAGAAGAAAAGCTGACAAAAGGGTTAAATTTTGGGTGCAGTAATTTTCTGATTTGTTTTGTTTTGTGGCTGCTCAGCACGTACTGTTGGTATCAGAAGTATAATCTGCAGATAAAAATGCCATTTGTCTTTGCAGCAGAATGTTTTGCTGTGGTTTCTGTTAGTCCCATGACAGAGTTGCAGGATCAACTCGAACTAAGAAAGGAACCCTTTGTTTTTCTACAAATTTGCCAGCGACGTTTCCATGTTTCCATGCGGTACTGTAGTCTCATCTTCTTGATTCAGGCTGAGTTTCTTTTTATTATGTATATATACAGGATAAGAGGCATTCTAGCTATCTGTTGCAAATAAGTTGTTAAAATTGGTTTTATCTCTGTCTAGGTAATTTTCTCTGACTTAGGGAAACAAAAATTAATTAGAAGGAAAGAAATATTTTTTTACAGAAATCGAAATATCAACTGTGTAACTGCTAATAATTTTAATTTAAATATTAGATGTGACAGATCCCCATCATCTCATGAGCCACTAAAGTTTCTAGCTTTAATTCTAGCCCTTTGAATTCTACTTGGTCATAGAAAATTATGTAAACTGTATGAGATGAACTCTGTGTTAACTTTGAACTCTGTATGAACTTTGAGGCCTTCTTGGGTGCCAGAATACTCATGAATTTTGTTCTGGGCATCTGTTTTTAAAATATTATCTCTCTGTCTAGTAACTTTTGCTAATTGTTATTTCCTTTTCATAATTGTACCAGGATTTTCTCTGGATAATTAGAAGAATTTTAGAATAAACTTGTTTAGCTACTTTGTGAAAATAAACCTTTATCTGCTGTGTGAGGAAGATGTGTGTGAGGTGAGACCTCTGCTCTGAGAAAGCTTTAGGTTCCTGACTCTGAGCCTGTACACTTCTGTTTGTAATATCAGGTAGAATTCTTGACTGGTAGCGGCAGCTCTCTAAAGAACCATGGGGTATAGTAAATGTGCAAAATATTCAGATTATTTGGATCATTCTTCTCTTTGATAGTGTACGCACAAGTCTGTTGCACTTTATTGTTGGGAAAGTGCCAGTACCATGTACCGAGAAGAGTGGGAGTAACTGAGGCTTGAATTAGAACAGCGTATCTGTTTATCAGTAGAATAAGTACACTACCAGTTGTTAGTGTGAGAATCCCACTCATGTAAATCAGCAGATGTTTTAAGATGCTTTCATCTTCTTTGCGTACTTAGGCATTGCATAGTTACCTACTTGCAGCGGAGGGGAAAAAAATCTGTAATGAAGTATTTAATGGCTATTGATGTTGTTTAGATGAGTATGTCAGACTCTCTAGTAAGGGTAGCAAACTGCCACCTTTCAGATTGCCAATCTAAGTACAAGTACAGTTATCATTCTTCAACAATTTAGGATAATTTTGTGTTTTAAAAATTTGAGTATCCTAATTAACATATTGAGCTATGGCTGTAGTTCCAATATCATTTAAATACTGAATAAACATTTTAGTAGCTGTAAACAACCCTAAAGCTGCATGAAAATTAAAAGAAATGTATGAGTATGTTTCCATATATGGGAAACGTTCTCACTGACTTTACCTTTTAAAATCATGTATCTTTTTCTGAGAGGAAAGGCAGTTGAGTTTCTTTAAGATATATACATGGTGATGTAAGTGGAATGTGTACTCAGAACAGTAGCAAAGGAGGAGCGCAGTGGTGGCTAACAGCTGACCTGGAGGCCTCACAGTCATGGATAACCCTGATTAGAACTCAACCAGTCTCGGCCATTAGGGATGCAGACAGCTATTGGCCAGTTAGCCAGCTGGCAGCCAAATTCAGCCAGTCAGGACTAGCCGCGCGGGCTTTCGACGGCTGCATAAAGGGAACTGCGCTCTGTAAAATTTGCTGTTGCCTCGTGAATCTCGAGTGTCATGTGTCTGTCTCGACTGCAGTAGAGCACTGGGAGCAATTGCAGTTCTATACAGGAATTGCAGCATGAGTGATGTGCAGTTCTGAAGCTCTGGGATCATCCCTGTCCCTGCATACCCTGTCTATAAGTCATGAGATGTGGTGGCTACTAATTCTAGAGCATGTAGTACCCTTCTCCTGGTTGCAGTCGCAAACTAACAAACAATTAACTGGTTAATAAAGATAAAGGTTTATTAACTGGTTTTCTTCATGGTTCACTTACTTTGCAACCCTGTGGAAGAATATTTTTGCTTGGCAGTTGGTTCACATTTGCTTGCTATCTTGATGTCTTATACTGCCTTTTCAGATACATAAATTGATACAAAATTTTAAAAAAAAATTTGAAAAACAGGTCAAACATTTAACCAAACATCTGAATAAAAATTCCAAATTCCACTTTAATTTTTGTATTTGAGAGTAAAAAGAGTGAACTTTCAGCTAGAAGCAAATGCTATCCTTTTTCTTCCCTTAATCTTTTCTCCTTCTTAGTTTTATTCTGCAATGTTTAATTTATCCTTTCCTGTTCTTTCTTGTACTTTCTTCCTCTTTTCTTATGCTCTAAATATTTTTTCTGTTCTTTGCTTTCATCTGTTAGTCTTTTCATTGTCATTGGGCCTTTTCCCCAAAGGGAGGAAGGGTTTTTTTCTTGGTAAGACTAAGCTGTTTTATATCTCTCTTCTGTTTTGAGTATGGAATTGTTTTGAATAAATGAAAGTGATCTAAAAATGATAATGGATTGTTTTAGTTGTATCTGCAAATGTCACAAGACTATTACAACGCCGATTGCACATTTGAGGTTGCTGAAGGAAGATGTTCATTACTGCAGCATATTTAAGTCTTAGCCCCTCTTTTCAGACATCAGTCCTAGGTTTAATTGCTGGTTCTTAGAGAAATGAGAATGAGCACTCCTTCAGTTTTCACATAAGTTGCTATGAAACTACTTATCAGAGATGTTACTGTAGTTGTGATATAGTGCAAAAAATTAATGTTCAGTTGTCCTCAGACCCCTGCTTCCATGCATGTGATGCTCTTGTCTCAGAGGTGTAGTATAAAACTTTTGTGAATATGGGTTGTCTTAAGGATGTTTATAGTTTTGGGGTTTTTTGTTTTCATTAAGCTTTTATTTCATTACCTTTTCAAGTTTATATTTAGAAATTATGTTATTAGCTAAGTGAGTTTTTAAAAGCCTCTGCAAGGCTGAGTTGAAGTATTTTAAGTCTTTCAGGTATAAATGTGTTTACATACTCATATTGTTTCAAAAAATTTTACTAGAATGAAATAAACATGCTCATCTGAACTGGTATTATACAGGGTATTGTATACATGATAATATTATTAGTAGACTACAAATAAAACTTGATTTATGTGTTGTCGACCATGTAACTTTTATATATGCTGAAGGAAACTAAGAATTATGTAAATGAAAATACTTTAATGTTAAATTTCACCTGCCTTAGTCAGATTCTCAAGACTGAGTAGGTGTCTTAGTTCCTTTGTGTAGCTTAAGTATCAAAGCTCACTATTTTTAAAAATTGGAAGTTTTTTATGGAGAAAACTTTTTTGAATTGCAAATGAAATTTTCTCAGACTGGTAGAATTTTATTGTGTGTCCTTAGCTGCAAAAAAATTTAGCTTTTCTTAAGAAATATAAAAATGTTTTGCTGGGTATGCAACATGGAACTCCAGAGGTTAATATCACAAGGTAAGCTGACTTGAAATACAAGTCCTTTTAGTGAAAAAGGCCTTGCCCTTGAAGTTGCCCATGGAATTTCCATTAATACTTTAATTTTTATTAACTGAAAGCATGTTTATCTCTTTGTATAACTCAACTCATTCCATTGTTTGCCTAAGTGAAAATGCTTTTAGACTTGCATAGGAACAACAGATCTAGTCTTTGGAAGACTGACAAAATGCAATGTTAGGTAATGTGATAATTTTGTATTGATATTTTGTATGTATAATATAGGCTGTGCGTTATTATTTATATTGTGCACTCCTTGATCATTGCATTCTGGAGATCCTATAACTGACTGTTTGTTCAGGAAGCCTTCTTACAAATTCTTCTGGTCATATACCAGACCACTAGTTATTACCTGAATATTTTTATATTCTGTGAGGTAGAAGTGATAAGTTAAGTTTCTAAAATTCTTATTCACTTTTAAGTAACTTTGTTGCTGAAAGTTGTAAATGCGTTGTGTCCAAGACCACACAGAACACACTGTTCTGGTCTAATGAAAGCCAAGACACTAGCTTTCTGTCCGTTCAGGAATAGGCACAGTTTGTAATCATTTCTGTAACATCCTGCATCCTGGTTCTGTGACTCAGTGTTTCTTATTTGTCTTGTAATCCCCAGCCTGTTCCTTTCCAATGGTTCTTAACGCATGAGCATCAGGAGTTTGTTAGGTGTTGAAAATTGTTTTCTTTCAATGTAACAAGAAAATGTTTCCGTAACTATTTTTAAACAGGAAAATATTTTGAGTATTACTGGATAGTTTTGTCCTATGGAAGGCTAAGTATCTGAAAATTTTAACCTTTAGACAGACTAGGTTAGGATAATTCTGTAATATGTCTGGGTGTCCAGTGTTGTTCAAAATGCTACAGGATGCCCTTGTCTTCAGTTGTCTTCAGATGTCTTCAGTTTTATGGATTCAGTTTTATGGATTTCCAGTAGGCTCCATACTTACAGAGTCTTCCCAGTTCCATGCAGATTTTTTTTCATGTTCAAGGGAGCATAAAATGGCACTAGAGGCTTACACTTAGGCATTTGAAATACTTCCCTATTTCTACAGGGACATCAGAGTCATTACTATATTCTGTCAGGCCATTCACAGTAGCACAAGTCTTTATCACACAAGTGGTTATAAATTGCAGCTTACCTTAGAATGAGTCAGTATACTTTTTGCTGGCTGTTTAGTACTTGAAAGAAAACTATTACTTATGGAGCAGAGGATCTGGTCCCTTTATTCTTTATCTCTTCAACTCATTTTGGCTTAATAAGCCAAACTTATCAAACTTTGCTTGTGCCTTCTAAAGCCTCTCTCCAGCCAGGCTGCAAATTATGTCGGTTACACTTTACTTTCTCTACTGTCTCAAGTGTTTTTATCATGTGAGGTTGTGCCTTTTTTTAAGACCGCTAACAATTCTTGTCAAGCTTTATCTCTGCTGAGAAACCTGAATCATATTCAAGGTTTTGCTGTTGTGGAGAAGATGAATACTTCTATTAGCATGTGTCTGTTAATAAGTGTGATTGGTTGAGGTCTGGTCTTCTGTCAGAAACTTCTCACAGCTAATATACTAAGCAACAGCAGATCTGTTCTGGTGTTCTGAAACTCATCTATAAAGCATGTGGAAGGTTTTAGGTAGGTATGTTCACATACAGCATCAAAATTTCAGCTCTATCTTATGAAATGCATTAATGCTTTAAGTAGCAAACTGTTCATAGATTATCCTCCATTTTCCCTTTTCAAGGAAACTGTTTTTCATTCAGCAGGTGAATACTGATCTTGGAGGGCTAAAGTAGTTTGTGGTATTGCAGTCAGTCACCAAATAGTGACTAGTACCAAAATTATTCTTATTTTCAAAATCTAGTTTATCCAAAATTCGCTTAAGAACAGTTCTTGGAAATATTAGAAAGGTCTCTGGAAGACAGTGATAATCCTATTTGCTAAAGATTTTACTACAGGCATCAAAAGAAAGCTGTGAATGTATTTCTGTATGAAACTGAGGAAAGAAACTGAAATTTGTAGCTTCAAATAATTTATACCTAACCAAGGAATGCAAATATTTGAATCATTTTTTCCACACAAGATGGAGTTAAGGCTGGCAAAGTGGGAAAATACTGTGTGTTCATGCTTTGGATGTCATTGAAGCTTTAACTCAGTCTGTGGGTGTATGAAGCTCTGTTTGGAGGTAATTGTAGTATTCACATAATACTACAAATGTAGTATTTTGACCCTAAATGGAAGTCACATTCTCAACTTTTATGCCATATTAAATGTAACTTCTAGCAAAATCTCAGTTAAATGTTAGCAAATTCCATTAGCGTTTTTTTTTTAAAGTCACTAAGTAAATGAGCTATCTGCCTGATTCTTCATTTAAGCTGTTAATACTTTATGAGGATGTCTCTGAATTGTATGTCTGGAATAATGTAAAAAAGAATTATGCATGTTCTTCCACACTAAAATACTCACTTCTCTGCTGTGAATAAATCATAATAGATGGGGAATGCACAGAGTCTACTTGCAAATTCTAGTCTGGAATACTGTGGTCTCAGTTTTTAATCATTTTATTCTCCCAGGGTTCTGAACTTTTTAGTCATTTTGCAATTTAGAAAAGCTATTAACTGCACAATTAAATTATGTGCTACTACAAACAGTTAAGTGTATTTAATGGAGTTTAACTAAAAACTGCCACTCTTCTGTTCTTCCTTTGCCACCTAGTGCTTTTGAAAATCCAGTAGTTCTAGTGATCCTATGACCACAGAGTTAGACAGATCATTTTACTGCTCTTGGTGAAAATAAAACATCCTTTCAAAAAGCAAACAAAACAATAAACTTACGTTGGACTGATTAGTTTTAAATCAGCTGTGAAACTGCATCTAAAGGGATTGAAATGACAACAGAAAGCATTGGAACATTTGAATCTACTTCCAGAACGCTCATGCTATCTCTCTATTGTCAAAAAGGATTACAGGATTGGTTTTATTTCTGATAAAGGTGCTGATATATACTGGTTAGCATCAGTCTGAGTTCTAATTAGACATCTGTGAAAGTAAAATTTGTGTGTTGCCCATATTTAGCATTTCTTCAGGGATGTGTGAAGAAGCATATTACTCAGTCTAGTGTAGTGCACTATAGACAGTGAAGATTACAGAATAAGTGCATAGGAAATCATCTGTCAGTTGTTGATTCAATAGTTAATTACTTAGTTAAAAAGTTAAAACAGACTTTCATCTTCCAGTGTAAGAGTCTTACTTTCAGTCCTCTGCTGACAGGAAAAAATATTAACATTAATAGTATTTATATCTCCATTATACTCTACCCATGCCTGCTTTTTCTGATTGAGATTCAAGATGAAGGCCTAGTATCAGTGTAATGCCACTGAGGTCGCTTTTCTTCTCCAGAACACCATAGCACTATTGTTGAGCATGAGGTGCTTTCTAAGATCACTGTGCAAAGCTTTCCCTTTTTGTTAGAACCAAGAGGCTTTGCTTGTGCTTGCCCTCCAGCAACTGGTTCTGTGCCACTTCATAAAAGAGTTACTGCTTGTCCCAATCTCTTTCTGTAGTACAGGCTTCAGTACTTGTACTGCAAGGTTTGTCTGGGGACAGAGCAACAATTCAGCTAGATGTCTTAAGATGAGGTTTCAGCTTGGTGGCCTGAAATTTTGGCAGTAATTTATTGTGTCTGAGTTTAGTTTCAGATTTTCTGCCTAGGCTTAGAATGAGTGAAGAGAATCCTAGAATTGTGTTCTATTTAGAAATAAGCTATGCAGTGATAGCAGAAATTATAAGTATAACCTAGTGCATGTCTAAACAGACTTGCTCAGGTAAATGCAGACTTCTGAGCTAGTTGGAAGAGGAAGATGAAAGAAATGTTGAAGAGGCAGATAAAATAGTCTGTGAGCAGGTGAGAGATGTCTCACAGCCGATAGTCTTCATTATCAATTTACCAGATGCCTGCTGAAAATACAATACAGTGGAGAGGAACCAGTCCAGGAGGTTCCTGGAAGATAATGCGCTGACACAACTGGTCAGGATGTCAACAAGGTAGGGCACCCTACTGGAACTGTTGTTTGTGAGCAGAGAAGGACTGGTGGGTGATGGGTTATGATGACTGGAGGCTCTCTGGGCCACTGTGATGACAAAATGACAGAGCCTTTCATTGTCAGAGAAGTAAGAAGGTGCTCCAGGAAAACTGCAGGGGGAAATAAGTATTAAGGATAAGGAAAACACAGGTGCCTTTTCTGTAGTGAAGAGGGCAATAATTGTAAAACCAATTGTTCTTGAGGTACCCAGCCCCTGATCTGTAAGACAGAGAGGATCAGGAGGAGAATGAAGCCCCCATGATCCAATGGGAAATAGTGTGCTACACCACTTACACACAAAAAAGTCTGTGGGTTACATAGCATCCATCCATGGGTACTGAAGAAGCCGGAGCCTGAGCCACATTCCATCATTTAGCAACAGCCCTGGTTAACCATGAAGATCCCAGTTCATTGGAGTTGGCAAAAATGACACTCATCTACACAGAGGGTTCAAGGGAGGATCTGGGGAAGTCAGGCTTGTCAGCTTGACCTCAGTGGTGAGCAAGGATATGGATGGAGCAGGTCATCCTGAGTGCTGTTACATGGCACATGTGGGACAACCTGAGGATCAGGCCTAGCCGGCGTGCGTTTGTAAAAGGCAGGTCCTGCTTGAGAAACTTAAGCTCCTAGGGTAGCTCACTTAGTAGATGAGGGAAGGGCTGTGAATGTTGTCAAACTGGACTTTAGTAAAGCCTTTGAAAATATTTCCACTGCATTGTCCTGGAGAAACTGGCAGCCCGTGGCTTGGATGCATGTATGCTTTGCTGGTTAAAAGAGCTGCTGGATGGCCACTCAGAGAAGAGTGGTGATGTCTGGAGTTATATCCAGCTGGTGGCTGGTCACCTATGCTATTCCATGGGGCTCATTACTGGGGCCAATCTTGTTTAATGCCCTCATTGATGACTCATAATGAAGGGCATTGAGTGCGCCCTCAATCAGTTTGCAGGTAACACCAAGCTGGGTGGGAGTGCTGATCTGCAGGTGGGCAGGAAGGCTCTGCAGAGGGATCTGGGCAGGCTGGATCATGGCTGAGGCCAATGGTGTGAGGTTCAACAAGGCCCAGTGCTGGGTCCTGCCCTTGGGTTACAACAACCCCAGGCAGTGCCACAGGCTGGGGCAGAGTGGCTGGAAAGGAGCTGGGGGTGCTGGTGACAGCAGCTGAACATGAGCCAGGCTGTGCCCAGGGGGCCAAGAAGGCCAATGGCATCCTGGCCTGGATCAGCAATGCTGTGGCCAGCAGGGCCAGGGCAGGGATTGTCCCCCTGTGCTGGGCACTGGTGAGGCCACAGCTGGAATGCTGTGTCCAGCTCTGAGCCCCTCATGATAGAAAAGACATTGAAATCTTGGAACAATTCCAGAGAAGGGCAATGGAGCTGGTGAAGAGTCTGGAGCATGACTCCTATGAGGAGTGACTGGAAGAAAAGGAGGCTTAGTGGGGACCTTATCACTCTTTGCAATAACCTGAAAGGAGGTTGTAGCTGGGTCAGGGTAAAACAACATGACAAGAGGATATGGCCTCAAATTGTACCAGGGGTGATTTAGATTGGATATTGGAAAGGATTTTGTCAGTGAGAGTTGTCAAGCCCTGGAATGGGCTGCCTGGGGAAGGGGTAGAGTCAGCAACCCTAAAGATATATAAAGGACTTGCAGACATGGCACTTCAGGACATGATTTAGTGATGAACTTGGCAGTGTTGGGTTAACAATTGGACTATATGAGCTGGAAGGCCTTTTCCAACCCAAATAATACTATGATTCTGAACTTACACTTGTATCATTTTGGCATTAAATATAGTCAGTAGGTCAGCGTGAGACTTTAAGGGGTTTTTTGTGATTGAGTGTTGTCACATTGTCTGGTAACTTTTCTCCATGTGTGGGATGATTAATAGAATTTGAAATAACAATTCTTGTACACCAAGGAGTTGCAGGTTTTTAGCCTAGTCTTCTGACTCTTTTGCATAATACTTTGCTTTTCTATCCATCACAATGTGGATAGGAAAGCAAAATCATGCACTATTACATGTCCTGTTTGTCTTAGTGGGTCCTTTTGACTACAGATTCTAAATAATTAGGAGTTCATCAACTTGATTTTGATGAATTTCAGTTCATTAAAATAATTTTCCTGGGTATTGTCATCATCCTTGGTCTGGAACATTATTATTTCCTACCAGATCTTAGCAGATCTGAGAAAAGAGTAATATTTTTAAATTACAATAAAATACATGATTAGTAAAGATCATGTAAATACTTCTGCTTTTGTGGTATGAAGAAGGACCTTAATCAGATTTAAAATAAAAGTGTTTTCATAATAGGCATATGCTGCTTTTTATTGGAACTCTGCTGCTCCAAGTATGTTCCAAACAAATAATTCTTTAAAAAAAAGGAAGTCAGAAATTTGAGAGCTCAAGCTGTTTCTTTGTAACAGTTATTAATGAGTTAAATACTTTTTCAAACTCAATATTCTGTTGAATTCAATAGTACTGATCTACATGCCTGTTAGCAGTCAAGGTGAGGATATTGAAGACTGAATCAATGCAGATTGAATTATCCACCTCCTGTTAGAGGAAGCTTCTTCAGTGCAGGTTGTGGTGCACTGGGATCGGGAAGTTTCCTTTCACATTGCCTGTCCTGCAGGCAGGGGAGGAATTCAGTTACCACAGGACTTTATATAGCATCCTGAGTTTATAGTTTAGAATGTGACTGCCACAAAGAATTGTGGGAAGAGAAGTAAGGAAATTAAAGTACTTCAGTTGCTATTGCATAAAATATCCGAGTTTGCTAGGCATCCTGTAAAAAACTGAGAGCAAAATTGGCATAAAGTAATGAAACTTCTCTTCATATTACTTCTTCTTAAAAAAATTTCAGTGTCCGTCCAAATTGTAATAAAAACCAGAATAAAATGATGGTTTTAATTCATTGTTACTTCTTTCCTCCGTCCCGCCATCCTCCTACCTCTACTAAAGACATTTTTATGGATTCTTTCACTACTCCTGAATTTTGACCTAGGCATGCAGCCTTTCCAAGTTTTCTGAAGACCTATATGTTATTTTAATTTCAAGTTATTTTCTAGAAATTCCAATTTTAGATCATAGGCTCTAAGTCCAAAAAATACCTGAAATAGTTTGTTGAATAATAGTAAAGATATTTCATATGTCAGTACAACTTATTTTTAAGGAAATTTTGCTTATATTTTTAATGAGGTTCTCATGTCAGTGCATGTACTGTTTAGAGCAAATGGGTAGAAAAGCCAAAAGCTATTTTTAAAAACCATACATAAATGTTGCATGAAACTGTGGTGCTGTACGTTACTTCCTTAATGAATAAAACCTGTTGATTCAAATATTCTATGTATGTCCGTGTCTTTTTGTCTTTTGATAGGTTGATGAAGTGGTGGATGAATACAGTGAAAATAATTTCTATGAATCTGATGAAGAACAGAAAGAGAAGGAACAGAAACTTAAAACCACCTATACTATGGATCCAGATCACAGACTGCTGTTACGAAATACAAAGCCCCTGCTTCAGAGCCGAAATGCTGCTGTATGACAAATTCTTTTTTGATTAAAATGTTAAATCACAAATGATATAATTTTTAAAAAATTTAAAAGATTGAAGAGTAAAATCTACACCTCTGTAAAGCTGGTGAAAATACCTTTTAGTAACTCTAGGAGAAGTGTGATGGATCTATTTTGAATTTAATTTAGGTTGTAAGTGTTACACCTAAACTGATTGTAGTGCGTGCTGCAAATAACACCGACAAACAAAATACTAGAAAAAGTATGAGAGCATTTGAATCCAACTTACATAGCATGTGATGACTCTACCAGAGTTGATGCTAGCTCTTGATGCTAAAACTCTCAACAGTTAGGGTGGCACAAACTGGTGCAGTTTATTGGTACAGTTTTATGGAACAGATCTACAAAGAAAGTCATACTTGTTATTGATTCATTGATTTGTTCTTTCTTTTGAGTCTCACATTTTAAAAGTAGACAACTATACACCACATTTCTAGGGCTTTTGCCCCGGCAGGGTTCCAGGATAGATACGACATTATAAGTATGGTATGCTAGATTATTCCCATCAGATTTTAAAATACAGGTAACTTTTTAGAATGACAAAAATGCTGAATCATTGTGATGTTAATCAGATCACAGAATATTAACTTTCTAACCTGAGATTGTCGTGTTAATTAGGACTAGATGTCTTTTGAGAGAAGTCTTCCAATGATAATGAATATTCATATCACTGCAAAAACAGTTAGTCCACCATGATTAAGTCACCTTGCTACCTAATCTTAATAAGCTAAATAGAGGAGATTATAGTTGTCCTTTGAAACATACTTTGAGATTCTAACTCATGAGTGTGACTCTTCTCAGAATCATTTATGGTCTGCCAACCCAGCAGACTTTGGAAACAAGTTGATTAAATTTTTACAACTTTTTGCAAAAATCACTGTTCAATGTCTGTGATATTTCTTAATTTCATGTAAAGAACAAGTATGTTTGATATGTTTCCTGTCCCACTTCACTAAGAGGTTCAGTTAGTTATTACCCTCATTCCATAAATAATTTTCTTGATTAAATATGACTGTGAGAATATTGATTCTCACACTTATGATCTTTAACTTTCTGATATAAAGTTAATTGAGATGTTAAAGGGCATAATTTTGGAAGGTGCTATCAAAATTATGCTACTTTGAATTGCTGTTACAGGGTTATTCATACTGTTCACAGAATTTACCTACAATTAGTTTAATTAGTGGCTTTCCATATGTTTTTTGTCACCAGTAAAAGATACTTGTGGTATATTGTTAAAAAATCTTAAAGTTATTTCCTGGCTTTAGATGTTTTTAATTGCTTTTTATTGTTGAATAATAATTTTCCTTTCATTGGTTCTAGGATTTAAGATATGAAGTGAAGTGTTACTATGAGGGCTTTACTTGGAGTCTCTGTGATTTGTTTTATTTGAAACAGAGAGTTGATCATGACACTGGTGTAGGAAAGTTTATGACATGACAATCACTACCATAAAGATCATATTTTGTTTTTTATTTATGAGAAAATCTGAGAAGAAAAAAATGGGTTTTAAGTTGCTTATGTCTCAGTCTTGTGAATTTTGTTACCCTGGATATTGGTATACACCCCTTTAGCTTTTACTTTCTGTTGGATTTGATACTTCAAAATTTTCCAGTAAAGACAGCTGTTGTTTTATAAATTGCATAATAGAATAATAGAATAAAAGGTTTTGAGTGGAAACTAGATAAAAGGTGACACTGAACTTGTAGTAATAAAGGAAAAGAACATTAAAAAAACTAGTAAAGAATATTTCTTCATTACTTTGTACACCTGATGTTAGCAATAGTGATTTATCAAGGATGGTATGACTATGTTTGTGATTTAAATTACCTAATGCTTTTTCTTTTTGTGCCTATTTCTATGACCTTCTATGTATTATAGCATACAGTAAATACTGGGAGTAAGTAAAGGTACTTAATTTGTAAAATTCTATTTATTCCAGTGTTTTCTTCCTCAGTCTACTTTGCTGATTTCAAAGACCACAGGTGTGCACTTTTCTTTCTGAAGGAGAGTGACCTGGTAGTCCTGCAGGTCTGAAGAAAATGTGGTAGATATGAACGATGATTTGAAGTTGACATGCTGCTCTGAATGTTCTTCCTTTAGGTGGTAATGGCAGTTGCACAGCTTTACTGGCATTTGGCACCAAAATCTGAAGCTGGTATTGTTTCTAAGTCACTGGTGCGTTTACTCCGTAGTAACAGGTGGGTAAAGTCCATACTTCACATCACTATGTGTACTTTTTTGAGCATATTTGTTTGGCTTATAATTAGCCATGACTATAGTTATGGCTTATAACTAGCCATAGCTATAAGAATGTAACTATTACAAAATTAATTTGATTTTGAAATTGTTCTGTAATACTCACTTTCACTCAGCAAATGAGGATCACTAAAAGTCATTCCCTCATTTTTGGTATCCTGTCCAGGGATCATTGGTTATTGTGTTTCATTCATATGATTTTTGTTCTATCAAGAACATGACTGCCTAGTTAGTATTTAAATGGAGTCAGTACTAACTGGTTTGTAGTTGTAGTCTTGATGTTGTTTAAAATATTGTAAATTTAGTTCTGTTGAGTTCCTTACTGTCTTGCTAAGCACTGTCTTGCTAAGCACTAAAGAAGTCTTCTGATGAATATTTTATTTTCCTGCACTGTAACACTGTAACACAAATCTCAAAATGAGTAAGTTTAGAAGGGATCACTGTGTCCAGTCCAACTTCCTACTCATGGAGAGTCTCCTGAAGCATAGTACTCAGGACTGTGTCCAATCAGCTTTTGGGTGTCTCAGGGGAAGGAGGCAACATATGTGTTAAAATTAATATTGCCACTTGATACTGCTGTATCTTCTGTTTCCCTAATCCTTGGACGGTTTTTAAAGAACAAGTTTATGTTTAATTAAGAACATTCTGTTTTGACTTAGTCATCTTCAATAGTATTTTGTCCATTTTTCCATGAAAGGTCTTGTTAGCTCCATTTCATAAGAGTATTGGTGCTGTTTTTTGTATTTCATAGTTTTTGTGTAGTGTGCTAATATTTTCTGCACACTTTTTTCGTTCCCTATTCAGTTTTTAGATTTTGAACTTCCATGTATTTGTATGAAAAGCCTTAAAGGGTTTACATGAGACAATATAATTGTTTTCAGAATAACTTTTTGACTAAAAATGGTATTTTTGTCTGGAACTTTGCTGTGAGAATAATTTACTTTTTAAATAATTTTTGTCAAACAGACACAAAGGTTTTTTTAAAAAAAACTCAGTTTTGTGTGTCTGGCAAGATTGCTCATTCTAGATATACCTTAACTTTTGTCAGCTTTGCCATCAAAGAGCTGTGTCTCTGTAAAAGTTCCACAGCTCAATATCTATTTTTTAAAAGTTGGCAAAGAAGTAAAATGGGACTGTGTAGACTATTCAGTCTTTTATTTCAGATAAATCCCTATTGGTTTTGTGTTTGGCTTTATAGTACAGTATGCTTCCCATTCTCTTTATGCAAAGATGAGTAAAGTGCCTAAAGCAATTAGCAGATGATGTATAAACTCGTAATCACAGGTTGAAAGGATCACTTGTATGTGATTTATTGCTTGTTTATACTCAGGTTTCATTAAAAGAAAAGTCCCTTCTTTCCTGTATCTCAGCTAGTACCTTAAATAACACTAGTCTTCTCATTTTTCTGTCTTGAATGGCTCTTCTGTTTTCTGTTACCATTCTGGGTGAAACATTTTGCTTTTGGAGCCACTTTGAAATAAGCTTTTGCTGTTTGCCCTTGAAGTTATTTGCCTGTGGCCTTCAAATTAATGTCAACTAAGCTATAATCTAGTTAGGGTGAGAGTGCCTGAAAGTGCATCTCATAGCAATTTCCAGTCTTGTTTCATCATGTGTGGCTGACTATTGCCATGCACCTATGTAAGAATTGCATAAAATTGGTTTAAAAGATCTTAAGTACTTCTCTATTATCACTTTTCTTTGTAAGCAACAGCTGTAAGTATCTTAGGGCTATTATACAGTTTTCAGTAAGAGGAGATAATAGGTATTATGATTTCTCATTAGAATGAGATTTGCAGCATGCAAAGATTTGAGCACTTATGGTTCAGAAAAATTGTGTGTAAGTTATTGCTTAGTTTTTAAGCAATTGGTGACACCAAATCTGCACTTTAAAAGCTTCAGAACTAGTATCTAGATTTCTCTTTGCTCAGTCATCTCGAGGCTTTTAAACTCATACATTAATGATTAGAATGCCCTTTCCAAACATGTTTAATGTTTTTGTATTATATTATTGTCTATCTCTTGCAAAGTCTATTATGTAAAAGTATTAGTTTTTTATAGATGTATATATCTGCCAATGTTTACTGGCACAGAAGATCCTGGCGCATTTTGAGAATTTTCATAAAAATTCTTAAGAGTAAAGTGTCATAGCATTTCTTGCTAATTGTGCAGGGATTAACTGTTCTTGTAATTAATGCAGTTATTTCAACTCTGCAGATGAAGCTTGTGTGTTTTTATTCTCAGCTGTATCATCCTGAAATATTTCTTTCCAGAAGGTAGATGAAATGTAAGGCTTTTGTAAGCTATTTCCATTATATTAAAATGATAAATGTAATTCTGATTTGAATAAATTGCCTCAGCCTACAAAAGGTACCATTGCACTGGTGTCAGTGAGTATTTTTTGCGTATTGGAGTTTTAAAAATTGAGAGCCTGGTTTCATCAGGTATCTCTCTTCTGTGAATCAAATTATGAAGCTGGCAGTTGGCAATAAGCTTTGCCTTCTGCGTGCCAAAACAAATGGATAACTAACTTGATGTTCAAATAGAATTGAATTTTCTTTGCTGTATTGAATTATTCTGTGTATCAGTAATTTTGTGGAATGACTCTTATTTTTCTTTTCACGTTCTAGAGAGGTGCAGTATATTGTCCTGCAAAATATTGCCACTATGTCAATTCAGAGAAAGGTATACCCTATTTAGAATTTTTTTAATCACATTGTAAATGAAACACAGGAGAGTTACTTAAATATATTCTGATTTTCAGGGCATGTTTGAACCTTATCTGAAGAGTTTCTATGTTAGATCAACTGATCCAACTATGATCAAAACACTCAAGGTGAGTTTATTAAAGGCAAATTTTTCTATATACTACTGGACTAATCACTTTGCAACAGAAAGGTAGAATGTTTTTCACTGATATTACCCAGTCTATCTGTGCTGTTTCTTTATCTCACTCAGAAGTGTAGAGGTCATTAGTTGAGTCACAAGGGGCCTTCAGGCTTGTCAGGCTATCTGAAAGTTCCTGTTACTGTGTTGCAGGTGGAAGAGTGGCTATATTTTCCCCTAGAGCTTTTAGGACCTTTCAGTGATAGAAGGCATTATATTTTTTTTTTTCAACCAGGTATTCTAACATTGAGAGTTTGACTATTTCATGGGAGGAAAAGAGTCTTTAATACTGTTAGCTTAAAAAGAGGTTAAATCTCTTCCTCTGTACAAAATGGGGCAGTGCTTGAGTCCCAAATTTTCTTTGAAGTCAGCATTTGACAGGAGAAGTACTTTAGGCTTTCCTCAAGGCCACATCTCAATGCATGTTTCCAGCTGTTGCCTTGTTGTTTTCTCTATAGTCATGCTTTAACAAATGTGAAATCCTTGACAAAACAATGGCTAAAAAAGGGTCTACTATTATGTGCCTTTTCTCTTGTTTTGCTTTAGATTGTCATAGGCACTTATGTTTAGGAGTGGAAGGTAGTTTTCTAAAAGAAACAATATTTTCTTTTCCTTATCTGCATTTTACATGCATATTGCACTTACATGTTCAAGAGTGGTATAGTACAAGATGGCTATGCCAAAACTATCATGTTTAGATACAAAATAAATATTTTTTGTATTTTATACCAACAACAAGACTGAAGTAAATTTGAGGCAGTTGGAAGTAAAAAGATATTCTCTAGATTTTGGGAATATTGTGAGGAGTGCCTTACTGTTATCCAAGAATAATCAGTCCAAAAATAACAGAAAGCTGATGAATTTAAATTCCCATATTAATTGATAATATATTGGAGAAGAGGTGGAGAAGTAGAAATTGTGGTTTGTCCTTTCATTGTTTCATTTGTTTCATGATAGCTAAAAATTTTAGAAGTCCCTAAACTTTTACATACATAAAAAAGTCTTGTCGTTTTCTCCCTCTTCTACTTCTGTAGTTCAAGCCTACCTATTTCAAAATAGAATGGTGAGATTCATGGTTGTAATTAATATGTAGGAGCGCCCTTGAATTATCTCCTGTGCTGTATGGATTAACTGTTTTTTTAAATTTTCCAACATCAAGTTTACTTTTTTGATCACTGATTAGCATTGAGCTTTCACAGTAACCTATTTTAATCACAAATTCTCAGTTATAATTAATTGTCATCATCTCAGAGTCTGTAGTTTTCTAAACAGTTAAGGTTTTTTCCCTATTACAAGCATTACTTTGCAGATCTGTGCTGGGTTTTTTTTCTCTTTTATTAATCAGTCTTCTATTATTTGGAACTCTTACACAGATTTTCTTAGTCAGCCTTTGTCTTCATATCCCTGGAAACTGTAGCATCAGTTGAAAATTTTGTTGCCTGTCTTCTTACTTTCACAGTTCATATGTGAAAAAGGCCAGTGAATATATTTGTGATGTTCCATTGATAGCCACCCTATGCTATAAAATAATCTCCTTTTCTCTTGCATATTTTTCTTTTTCATTTATCCTCTTGCTTTCTATGCTATTCAAGATGCATATCTTTCCGAGCCTTTTGTGATGTGCCTTAAGAAATTGTTTTGAAGTAGAGGTGGACTATATCATTTGAGTATCCTTTTCTGGATGCCTCCAAGTCAAAAAATACCAACATATTTCCGAGGCATGGCTTCCCATTGGAGGGCTGTGTTTTCAGCTTACTTCATTCAAAGTTGAAACAGCCTGGAAGCATAGCATCTTTAAAATATATGCCAAGTGTTGTATATAATCCTCTTATATTATATATAAAGAGAAGGGCTTCCAGGTATGATGTTGGTGTTGAATAAGATCTGAGGAATCTCACAGATGTAAATGTTTCATTCCTAAGTTTAAAGCTCTTTTATTACAGTTTATCTGAATATAATGGCCAATTTATTTCTCCCCTGATGCAGTTGTGACTTTTGTTATTTCTTCTTTTACTGTTGTGTGGTTCCTATATGTTAAGGCCTGTTGTGTGGAAAAGCTGACCAGAAGTAATTCAAGCCCATTTGATATGCAATGAAACACTAAAGCTCAGGCTCATGAAAAATGTGTCACCGAACCTCAGTCCTGATTTGTAAACTTTGTAAGTGCTTGCAAGGAAAATATGCCTCCTGAGTGCAATGGTAGTACCAGTTAGTACTGATATCTGGTATACTCTATTGAATTCTGAATAGTATTTTTAATATGTATTTTATATACAATAAAAGTATAGTGTACATGTGGTACTGTTTATAATATTTTAGTTTTAACTTTTGACAATACGTCTGGCTTTTTTTTTCTTTTAGCTTGAAATCATGACAAATTTAGCAAATGAAGCCAACATATCAACTCTGCTTCGAGAATTTCAGGTTTGTGCAAAAGTGTATTCCTTTTATATTTATGATCTCTTTTTCCATTGTCAGATGTTTCTCCTAGGCTTAAATTTTTCAAGTTTAAGTATTTTCGAGGATGAAATGTTCCAAATATGGAAATTAAAGCATCTCATACCATAATGGCTAAAGGAGCTATTTGTATATGGAAAGGAATCCAAATATTTTGTTTCTCTCTCATTCCAGCTACCAAAAAAGAAAAGAAAAAAAATGATGAGAAAAACTCAATCATTCCATATACTTAAACACAAATTCCAGCAACTTGACTTACACTATAAGTCACTGTATGACAGGGTCCTAGTTTTAGCAGTATTTGGCCATTAGTATTTGTTGCCAAACCTTACTTCCATCAATCATTTGATGAAATTGTGTTTATTGTCTCCAATATCTTTACGTATCACCAAGATCTTCTGCCTATATTGAAAAACAGTGTCTGTCCTTTCTTTCCTCTTTGCTTGTGACATCTATTTGCGTTGCTTCAATTCTCTGGCTGGATTTCTGTGGAAGGTACTGGTTCTCAGGCAGGTAGGGTTTTCATAGTTTCGCAGATGCTTCTAGTTAAATAAACTGAAACCTCTCTGAAGATAGAGCTCATCAACTCCAACCTTGCACATAAACAAATGGCTGTTTTTTGGTAACTGCCCCCTGCCCCAAGCTTTCTTGAAATCAGAGGGTTTCATGGCCATGGGTGACCAAAGCGTGCAAGAAATGTCTTCTACAAGTGACAAGGAGGTGAAAAATTATAGCTTCTAATGTGCATTATAGCTTTCTAAGTTTAATTTATTATACAGTATGTTTCCCTCTTGAGAATAATATGGTACATCTTTGTTTGTCAAGAGTTATATACTGACTAGCAAAAATCCCGTTTCTTTAGACTTACGTGAAGAGCCAAGACAAGCAGTTTGCTGCAGCTACAATTCAGGCAATAGGCAGATGCGCTACTAACATCACCGAAGTGACTGACACGTGCCTCAACGGCCTCGTCTGTTTGCTCTCCAACAGGGATGGTAAGCTAAAGTCCTCTTCATTTTCTGCATAGCTGATAGCATGAAACATTTTCCTAGAGAGAACCACGCAAAGTTTCAGATCACATTAGGAAGTGAGATTTGACTTCTATAAGAATTTGGCTGACAACTGGATAAAAATCCTGCGCTTCCAAGGGCTCTGGTATTCACTGGGTAGTTATTTTCTCTTCTGATAAAGAAATTAATTCATCATGGCCCTCAATTACATGTTTGCCTACTTTTTCTTAAAATGCTGTGTTTATTAAAGTGTACTGTTTTGATTATCATAGGTAGCAATAGTTAGTTACAAGCTAAGTTGCATCAAAGCAGTTAGCCTGTAGAGGGTGCTGAAAGCTTGGAGTTTTTTTTTTGTAGTGCATCAATGCCTAAATGAAAACACATACTAAAGAGTTTTAGGATAAATGGCCCCAAATTTGGCTTCCTTTTGTACTCTAGCATTCTGTTATTTTTGGATAGCGAAACAAAATTTCAAAGCATTAGGGAACACAATAAGGAGCAGATAAAGTCAAAGAGGGTGTAGCAGCACAGTAAGTCAATACCTAATAATAGTGTATTTTCTCATTAGTTACCAATGAATATGTCAGTCTTATTTTATAAGAATTCAGTAATGTGTGTTAATAAATAATGTCAGGAAGGAGCAAAAGCATAATTGTGGAGTGTCCTGAAGTAGTTCAAATAGTTCAAAGAACTTGGCTGATACTGCTCTTGGCTTTGAAAAGCAGCATTAATGCCTCTGTATATCTCCTGGACATAGGTTTCATGGTAATCATGAGAAGGCCTTTATTCAGGACATCATTTTGGCAGCACATAGAGCTTTCTCTTACTTGTTTTATGAACTGAGTTGTCATTCTCAACCGCCTCATCTTAAATCGGAAATTCTTAGGTGGCCTCAGTGTATAGCTTTGTATTTTTAATATGTGTAGCTTTCTTAGTGATTTCTTAGTGCTGCAGATCTTATTTTTGTTTAAGCCTTTCTGATTATCAGCTGCATTTAAAATATCTTCCCATATTGTGTTACAAAGCCATGTCTGCACAATGCACCTTCTTGTATTATATTGAGCAACAACCATAGTAAAAATACAAGCTTCAAAGGTTGTTCTTGGTTTTACCTGATTCTTCTAGCAACCTTCCTCTGAGTAGGCTTCCTTCAGCATGTACAATCTCCATGTTTCTTCTGTTTTAAACTAAGTAATAAAACTGTCACTTCAGAGTACAGATTTTGTTACTTAACAATCTGTTTTCTTGCATTATTTTTGTTCTGCTAAGAAGGAACAGAGATAAGAGGAAGAAGTTTTTTCCTTTTATCATAGATTGTCAGTTTAATATTTTCTTCAGTGTGATTCAACATGTATATATATATATTTACATACACACATATATGCATGTGTGTGTATACAAAAGTCTGTCTCAACAAGATTAGTTTTCATGTCTGTTTCTAAGTAGTTGTCTTGCAAATAAAATTATCTTCTTGTGCTTACTGTTCTGAAAGACTGCAAAGGGTATATTGAGGATCTTTTAAACCTGGCAGCTGGCAAATTGCTTTACCATAACTGCAGTGTCTTTATTCCTTCTTTCAAGGAATGAATAGAGTGGCATAATTTACATGGTACCTTTCCCCAGGTGGCAGGAAATAACTGATAGTCACAGCTTACTGAATGTAAGAGTTTTGGCATGGTAATGGAATAAAAAAGAGCTTTAGCATAGTGGATGAGAATAGATTTAAGAGTCTTGGTTAGTCTTGCTTTCCCCCAACTTTTACTGTTAAAGCACGCAAGCAATCTTTTTGCTCTGCTGCTTCTTTCATGGTCATTTGAAGCCTGGAAGTAGTCCTGCTGCTTTGTGTAGCATGAAGCACAAGCTGGTAGGTGCAGCAGGTTCTGAGGTTTGTGACACCAGTCAGCTGTGCTTTCTCTGTACCATTTTCTTATTATGAAGAATTCTGCACTTGAGTGTGAAGAGAGGTGCTCATACTAATTTTACCAAACCATAACAGAATCCTGAGGTACAAGCTTGTGGGAAAAGTGCCTTCTGATTCCATGTGCTTGTAACTGTAGATACCACCCAACACTCAGGATATCTTGGTTATATCTGGTGCAAGAGCTTTACAGTTAATCATTCTGCAGCTTGGGTGATAAGAGTCAGGACCTTGTTCCAGAAACAAGGATATCAAGAACTGCTCTTGAAATTTTCTTTGGTTGCTTAGAAGTGACTTAAAGTCAGATTTTCCTTACTCAGAAAAGCTGTGGTATGTGGGGCAAAAAAAAAGGACAACATTTGAGCTACAGAAGTGCAACAGACTCTAGAAATTTCAGTGATGAGTTGCCTTAGTGAATGATTATCGCAAGCTAAACTTGACTGACTCCTGAAGAAAGTGGTTTTGTGAAGCCATGTTGAGGACTGAGAATTATTTTCCTTCCTCATCTGCTGAAGGAAGGAGAAAAAGAAAAGTTGCTTTCTTTCTCTAGTGTGACATTTGGCATTTGATTCATTTCCTTTAAACAATTGCATTGATAGTTTCAACTGACTGTTTGGCCCATAAAAGTAATTTTAGATGTTAGAGACACATTATAGGAATTATATAGGGATTATAGGAAGTCTCTTGTCTGACTGTGCGGCATGTACTGGAAATCCTGCAGGTTTTTCATAGATGGATGACTTCCATTTTCTGTTGAAAGTTGCCTGGTTGTAGAATGTATAGCTAAAATATTTTTTGCCCTGCAAATCTATATGAAATCTCAATTCATAAAATTACTGAAACTGTTAATACATCTGGTAACTAGTACATATCTCTTCAAATTACTGTTAGAATGCCATTAAAGAAAAGCAACTTGTAGCATCCAGTTTGTATCTATTAATAGGGTTCCTGAGATTTGTTATTGATGTTATAAGGATGGAAAAGTTAGCAAGGTAAAAGCTTAAGCTTTGGCTAGTTCTGAGGAGCAGAAAATTAGGTCGTCTGGGTATTTAGCTATAGTGATTGCCTTTTAGATTGTTTTCAACCTTAATAGCATTGTTAGTATCCCTAATAACAGAATTATTTGAGTTAGAAGAGACCTTTAAATTTCATGTAGTCCAATCTCCCTGCCATGGGCAGTGACACATTGTACAGACCAAGTGGCTTGGAATTCCATCTAACCTGACCTTGAATGTTTTTGGGGAAGGAGCACCAACCAAAATGGCATACTATCCAAAACCAGTTGATGCAGTTCTCCTGCTTTTAGAAAAAGTAGTTATACAAACTATATACTGTGGATAAATTAGTCTTCACTTGTGTGTTTTAGTTGCTGTGAATGTGGGTTAATGTAAGTGAAAGAAAATTTGATGTAACATTATGATTTCAAATGTTTTATTTCCGAATTCACTTTTTGAATGCTTTCTAGTAATATACTCCATGCTGAGATGATTTTCTAAGGTTTTATTATAATGCAGCCAAATTCTCAATTATGGAAGAAGTTTTTAATTTAGTTCTACAGTTTACTGTCTGCTTCATTGTTAATTTTTTTGCGTACATCATTATTTGACAAACTGGAACAGTGTATGACTTGAGTATATTTTAAGTTTTTGAGAAGTTGTCAGGCTGCACGGTCTTCAGAGATTGTTCTATTTAATCAATTCCACATCAAAATACACATCAATTCCACTTCAAAATTGTTAGAAGAAACTAAGATTTTTACTATGACTTGAAAATTTAAACTGCTGATACCCTGTGTAGTCTTTCTTGATAAAGGCATTCCTGATCAGATTTTCTGTGATTTTCAGTCTTTATTTTAAGAATTTAATTTACTTTTTATAATCCTTTAGATATGATTTAGAGTGTTTCAAAATTCTTGTGTCTGTTTTTCATTGCATTGTATGGACTTCCTCTTTGATAATTCTAGTAGGAGTTACATTTTAAAATTTTCTTACTGCATCTTCAGAAGGGGAGTTTTATCTCCCCTTCTAGTGTTTTGCTGGAGCTTATTATGGTTTTGAACATAAGTGTTTCTCTTTTATTTCTGCTCATTTTTGTATCCTTTATGTGCACAAAGTAAACCTCACAGAGTATGACTGTGCCAGTCCTTATTCTGATACAAATGCATTTTGATTTTGTTTTGTATTTTTTTCCCAGTATCTAGACTTTTGTAAAATAACCATATTAGTCAAAAATTGTTTACAGTTGTGATTAACAAATTGTTTACAATTCTGGTTTATTTTCTTTTAAGTTTGCTCCCACAGATAGCATGACAGTAGTTCCTATGGTGACGTCTCATCTGCTGCAGTTGATATTACCATAGTCAGTTTTACATTGTCAACAAGTGTTTATAATAATAACTTCATGTGCACTCATTTTTTAGGGTTCAGTTTTATTTTTCTTAACTGTTCAGTGTTTCAGAAAATACTGAATGACGAAAGTTGCCATTCCAATGTTCCCCACTATAAATATTCCAGATTGTAATTTTCAAGTTTCAAGAAGTAGCTTCCTATTTTAATATCTGGCAAAATACAGTGTAAATTAAATTGATCTGTAGGATTGTGCAAGACCTTGAGATGTTAACCTTGCTTCAAGAAGTTAGTCTAGAAAAATGACAGATGTCATGTCAAATAAAAGATGACACAAAAAGCTGCAAGCTAAAATCTAAGCATTTCAGAGGCAAATGACATAATGATATGCTCAGAGCTCTTGGAAGGCCTTTCTCCATAATGAAGTTTGCCTTCTCGAAAAAACCCAAAACAACAAGAAAAGCCCACAGCCCCACAAAATTTAGACATCTCTGCCCCATACTGTTCTATTGAAGCTTGAGCATGTTGATTGCTGAATGAATGGTCCATGTGTCAGATTAAATCAGACAGAAATGGAGGAATACCTCTGTTTAGCAAATGGTAGTTAGATTTCTTCATCTTTCCTTACATGAGTTTACTCTTCCATGGAAGCTTGCCTCTGCTCATGTGGGGTCTTTTTAGCTTCAAAAATTGTACATTTCATACAAGCTGATCAGGCTGTGAATGTTACTTGTTGCAGTAGTTAAGCACTCCAGTGCATGACTTTGGCATGAATCTTACAACAGCTTGCTATTTAGAAGCTTCATTTGAATGTACTAGAGATTAGGTTACAGACCTGAGAGAAACTGTTTATATGCAGAAACATTCTTTGCATTTAGAAAAAATGCAAAGGAGGTGTTTAGATATTTCTCTAGCGTATGAATGAGCTGTTACTTTTAATACAAGCATTTTTATTCTCATTGCAGACTGCAAATTACTTTTGAATATGCATCATTTTAATGAAAATCAGAGTTTTTTGCACTGGTTCCTCAATTTTGTAGGAAAAACCTGAATTGCAGCCTCACTAAAAGGTAGTTTCATACAGTATGTACTAGGTTGGTAACTTTACATTTAGAATGTTTGTGTCCTCTTTTTGCTGGTTGTAACGTGATTCAGGAAGCTGAACTTATATTACGTAGTAGAACGGTTTACCTCTTTCTTACCAAATTATTATAATTCAGTTCTGCAAAGCGCATTTGGAAAGCTTTTACATCTTTTACAATCAATTATTTATGCCTTTTTCTTTTGCATAAATGCTTTTAAAATTAATAATTTGTTTTGTCTAAAACAGAAATTGTAGTTGCTGAAAGTGTTGTTGTCATTAAGAAACTGCTGCAAACTCAGCCGGCACACCATGGTGAAATTATTAAGCATATGGCCAAACTCTTGAATAACATTACAGTGAGTATTTGTTTATACACTCTTATTTGCCCTGTCAACTGATAATGAGATTTTTATCTCCTTTGAATTTGTGCTGTAAATGGAAGTAGGTATATTAGAGAAATACAAAATAATTTTTTTAACATAAAATATTTCTTTTCATGATCTTAGTGGAAAGGAAGTAGAAGCTATCAGATGGCTCCAATTTGTGCCTTAGATCTGGGAAGCTATTTTTAAAGAGATCCATGGAAATGCTAAATATTGCTAGTACTATTACTCCAGGATGAATATCAAGTTTAGAATGTGGAGTGGGTAAATTGAAATGAAAATCGTGAGTTTACTTAAGGATTATTCACCAGTTGTCTTCATGATCTGGAGAGGAGTTTGAAAATTTTATTTCAAACCTTTTTCCCCAAATTACATGACCTTTCCATGGTATCAGATTTACTGCTGTGAGTGTGTTGCAATGTCTTGAAGTTGCATTTGTATCTTCTGGGTATTTGAGATTCTGTAGTATTTAACATTAAAATTTGAATTATTCCCCATTATCTGTCTTTAGACTTAATTGACCTTTAGGTATGCAAATACTTAGCTCTCAAATTCTTCTCACAGGCCCAGTAATTGATAAAACATTTAGTGATCTGTCCTAAATTAGAGTGTAGCTATGACATCTAGTAGCTATCTATTATATCCTTAACCAAAAATGTCAGATTTGGATCTGTCAACAATTATTTTTCTGTTGTGAACTGTTTAATTTCATAACTGTTGATTTTCACAAAATTACATATGTGTTGATAATGGAGCAGTTTCTAAATCAGTGAACCTTCATTTCTCCATAGTCGAATTCAGCAAAGTGTAGAGTATTAAAAGAAAAAGAAACATGGTATTCTTGGTTCATACTTATGGAAAAATTAAGTAAATCTTTGGCTGCTAAGAGCTGATGATCAGTTTGTAACTGATATAAAGAAAATAAATTTTACTGAATTGCTCATATCAAAATAAGATACTGTTGCTAATTACATATCAAAGTAAGTAATACCTCATGTATAATAATCACCTGTATTTTCAGAAAATTTGTGCAATATTTTGATGGGATATTACAATTTCAAAAACAATGTTCTGCCACTTTACTAAATGAGTTTGGCATCTTATTTCCACATACTCTACAAGAGAAAATAGTTGCTTCTCTAAATGTACTGTTTAAAACTTAGAATAGTTTTGTAGCTACTTTATACAATTAATGCTTTCAAGGAAATACTCCAAGTTTTGTGGAAAAGAAAATCCTTTTTTAAGTCAAATAACGAGGATGGGGAGAAGACATGCTGTGCTTAAACTACTTTAACATTCTCAGGTTTTACAATATGAGGTTATATAGAATATCAGAAAATGTTAAGTGGTAGGAGAACAGTCTGTGGGATAGAGCAGTCATTGGAATAAAGTAAAAATCAAAATCTGATCCTGGCTTTTTTTCAAGAACAAAGAAGTGGTGATGAAGAATTGGAGTCATGTGGTCATGAACCTACAAGGAGCTGTAGGTTCTCCAAAGTGATTTTTTGACATCTTTCTATGACATTTTAAATTACAACTTCAACACACTTACCCTTCTTGGTGTGCTCAAGACTTTGAATTAAAGAATATATTTTGAAGAAGTTCATAATTATAAATTTGAGTGCTGTATCATTTTTCTGACTGCCCTTAAAATGCCTGAAAATGAATGTATTCCTTCACAGAATGATTTGGGTTGGGAGGAAACTGTAAACATCATCTTGTCCAAACCCTCAACTTCTTACTTCTGTAAAGGATAAGTGTATAGATTTCAGAATGAGTATGTAATTACTGGACGTGTTAGTTTGAGATGTCAACACTTAATATAGTATTACTGGAATTCCTGACATCTGCACTTGTACTTTAAACACTGATCTTATTATGGTGAAAGTGGTTGTGAGTTGACATAACACAATTGCCTTGCGTTTTGTCTGGATTTTGTCAAGGATTCCTGACCATTTTTACACTGACAAATGATATACATACTTACATGCATACACGCATGTGTACATACTTACTTTTCACAGGGCTTTTTGGCATTTTGGTTGTTTTTGATTTTTTCCCTTGGCCTCTCTTCTGTTGATGTAAAGTATTAGGATCGAAACATGGAGTACCTACCCTATGGCACTATACAGGCATATAGCCCTGTTTTTAGGGTACTCTTGCATTTGCCTTTAGGAAAAGCAGCCAAATGTGAGCTTGAATGGACTGGAAACTGAAGGATGAGGGAATGTAAACAAAGAAATTCTTTGTTGCTTTTTGAGTTGAAATTAATTTAGTACTAGGTATTACACAGATGAAAGCATGAAGAGGAAATTGTTAACAGAATTAAATACTATTAAATCAAAAAGCCTGTACTGAAAAAAGAAGCTCTTTGATTGTTCTGTCATGATTTAGTTTAAGTCAATGGTAAAGAGCCACCAAAATAAGCAAAATTGTTGTAACCTCAGGAATAGACTTTTGAATTTGTGCCTGATTTTTTGTTATTGATATTGTTATAAATTTCACTTGTGCTAGCCTGAGATTGTGATGGCAGTGTTGAGGTGCCTGAATATCTTTCACAGCAATGTTTTTTTCAGGTCATTTACTTTTCTGAAATTTACTTGTTCTCATCTTCATCCACAGAAGCCATTTAGAAAGAGGTGGGATATAGAATATATAGAAGATAACAATTTTGCCTTGTAAAATTAATTAAATAAGAAGCTAAATATTAGGACCATATATGAAAAATAGTAAGACCAACTATAAGGAATATCAGGAAGGTCACCTAAAAATGCTGAACTGTTGTAGATCCCTGTCTCTAAATTATGATAAAGATTAGGTCCATTTCATTTTGTCCTTAGATTATTTCTTACATATCTGAAAATAGTGGTTACTTTTGTTCCTTTACTTTTGTGTATTTTCATTTGTATCTTAAACTTTTATCCCAGGTGTGCCCAGGCAAAGATCCATGAGGTCTATTTTGTGTGTGGTGCTTGCTGAGTTCTTAGAGCTGTGTATAGTACAGCGTGATCTAGCTGTGTTCCAGCCTCCTTTCCTCACACCCATCAAAAGCTGTAATGGAGAAGTACATGTCTGATGGTGTCCTGAAGGCATTAAACAAGAGAATAATTGGATCTCTTTAAACTTCTGTTTTTAAAAATCATAAAAACATTTCCATTTAGTTGTCAATGTGTTAATAACATTGTCATGCTTTGCAATTTATTGACTTGCAAAACTGTGAGCCAGAGATTGGAGTAGTGCTTATTTGTGTTAGGCGTGCACTCTGAGGTAGGCTTAATTAATTTAGTGTGTACAGCTTTTATACTGATAGAAGTTTAGAAAATATACTTATGGGAAGGAGCCATTTAAAGAAGGGTCAGTTCAAAAACTGTTTTATGTGTTTTATCTCCAGCAGCAACAAAATCTGATGCTTTAGGGAAAGGGTTTTAAAGCTAAGAGAAGTTCATTGGGGTGCACCTCCAGTGTATTTTCTGGAATAAAGTTACGGGAAGCTTCTACTTACTGTCCACATCATCATGCTTACTAATCTAAAAATTCCAATTTTTCCTCATATTCCATGTCTCTGATCAACTATTCCCCCCTCTCTTTGCCTTTTCCTGATGTGTGGGTTTTAAAGTAGGGTGACCAGAAGCGTGCCCAGTAGTCAGATATGCTAGACAAATCTTATGCAATGACATCGTGAAACTACTTGTTTTGTGCTTTTTATCTCACTTTACTGGTGTTGCCATCCTTTTGACTTCTGCAGAACACTGACTTAACAACTCTATAACTCTCTGAAAATGTTCGTGATTCCACAATGTATTTTTCCTTAGAAATACCTTGGGAAGTCATCAGTATGTAGAATATGTTTTTGCATTCTCTTCTTAATGTTCCAAGGCCAGTAGTCTCCAAATTTGTTTCTGCCTTTCATTTTTTAGAAAAATTATTATTATGGTACATTGTATTTAGTAAGGACTACTATATGGGTGATGGGAATCTTGACTTCCAGTGTGACTTTTCTCTTACAGTACTGTTAAGGCATGTTTTTTTCTTTTGATAGTTGGTGAATTCTTACATTCTTGTTTTTCATTACAGACTTATTCCTAGTCCTTCTAGAATATGAACAGGAACATTAAACAAGCCTAAAGGGTTTTCTGATCTAGAGATGAGGAAGAATACTTCTTGATTGGATAAGACATTCCAAATATAGAGTAAAAATAAGATAGTGATGTGTAATTTTTAAGAGCTTAATATGCGAGGAAAATCACATCACTTATGGATGCAATTAAATGTTATTATTTACTGTTTTGGATTCGGATTATTATTACAAGACTAGGGGACTCATAGTTTTTAACACTGCTCTGTTCACACAGATAACAAACTTGACTTTCTAGTCTTACATGAATACTGCTCATTGTTTTGTTTCTGATACGGCTTCACAGAACAGGGAGCTTGCTTTCTTTAATTTAGTTCTTCTTTCTTGTGGGGTAGAGAAGGTATCACAAACTATGACTTCCGTATCTTTGTGTGTATTTCAGTTCTGCAAGTTTCAGATTCTAGCCACATTCTTTTACCTTCTTACTTTAATAAATAAATTTTAATCTTTTGTATTAGTAATGATTTAACAAACAATTCTCATAATTTGACATTTTTTTTACTGACTTGGATATCTATGTGGTTTTTTAGAATTTGAGAGGAATATGTTGCCAATGGGATATTGTGTCCAGGGACACTGAACTTGAAGTAAATATTCTGCTTGAATAAAACACAATTTAAAAGGAAAATTGTACATTTTGTAAGAGGTGCAGTCACCAGTAAATATTCTCTTTTAAAGGAATTTTATATGTAGAGGTTAAAAGAATGAGTCCTTGAAAACAAAAATGAATACTTCTCTTTTGCTCCTATTCTTTCCTGTGTACCTTTTCTTCTTGCTGTCAGTCTGACATTTCAAATCAACTTTATTCCTCTTTCCATTTCTGATTCCAAGTGAAATTTTTAAAAATTGCTAGCATGCAAATTTTCTCCTGGATGCAGAAAATTGCACCTCATTTGCAATTTGAGTATCTCTCATTTTGTGACAGATGGGAATAACCAAAACTGGTGATTTTAAGTTGTACTTTACCCTTGTGTTTTGTGTGAATATATTGCGAGCTGAACTACCTTTCAGTAGTTTTTCAATTGTGCTGCTTAGAGCAATCTGTAAAGTCCTTATGGTATCTTTCTCTAATTGCTGTAAGTAACCAGAGTCTTACTTTGAGGGGAGTGTCTGGCTGGTTTTTTGTTTTTCTTTTGTAACCATTTATTTATTTTCCTTGAGACAGGTAATGGGTTGAAATGGCAACAGAAACTGCCTCCTGGTACTAAAGGCTTAAAAAGTGCACTTAACCACTTGCTCGGGCCATATGGAATAAAACATCAGGCAAAGTAATTTACAATCCTGTTTGCCTTTGAGGATAATGCAGAGCAGGACTGAATAATGAAAGTATTATTTCCTGCGTTTTTGTCAATTCAAGGTCCCTACTTAAGCTATACTGGAAAAGGCAGTGAAGGTCTAGAAGGGGCTTCATTTCTTGTTTGCTGTTTTGAGTACCCTGGAAACAACAGCTGTAGGATCATGTATTTGATATTACATGGCTGAGAACTGGAAGACTTAAACAGGGAAAAAGAAGTCTGAAAATATTGTGTGATTTTGACCTCAAATGAATCCAGTGACACAGAAACATTGGGTTCATCAGTTCGACATACACTTTTCATTAAAATGGCTTCTGCTCAGGGTTTGATTCAAAAAGTCTCTAATTGGTATTGATTCTTATGGCACAAAATTGTGTTTAATATATATGCAGTATTTACATAGTAAGCTAACCACCTGGTTAAAAGGCAGATTCTCACAAGAAATTCCTGTCTTCCATTGTCACTATTTTTCAAATGAGGTTTTGTTTAGTTTAATTATTTACCATTGTAAAACTAGTTTATTACTCTAATAAATTTATTTTACAAACTGGAAAAAAGACTTGATGAGTAAAACACTGTGCTTAAATGCACACTATTTAAATATATTTAAATATATTTAAATACATTTAATTGTGGTTTTAAAGTGTAGTCCTGTGCTTGACTAGGAAAATACAAGAGCGATACTTGCAGGTCATTATTAATGCTATTACTGAAATTGGTCTGCTCTGTGAGCTCTGTTTGCTTTATCAAAAGACAACAATATGAAAAAGAATGTTTCTGGTAGGCTCCTGCCCAAACTTGATGATCTCTTGTAGAATTTTAGTATTTTAACACGTCTGTAATAAAATATTTTAGAAAAATAAATCTAGCGTAACTGAAATCTGAAGTTGCCTATATATTCTTATTTAGAGGTATCTATCTGTACAGTAGGCAACTTGAACTGCTCCAATACTGGAAAATCTAATGTACCACTCAATTACTATTCTTTAGCCCAATTTAAAATAATAGATTGGGTGTGAGGTCTTAATGCAGTGTAACCTTTGGAACATTAGAAATAACCTCTTTCCCTTTTGAAATCAGTGCACAGTAATGGCATCAGTCTTACCATTTTGCAGACGAACATACTCTGAGTGTTTAAAGTTTTTATACATAGCAGTTTTTCAGTAGCTTGTTCGTCTCTCTCATATTGTAAATTCCAAGGTTATTTAACTTTTTCAACTCACATTAAAGAATTCATCTGTATCTTGATCTGTATTTACTTATATCTATATATGTTAAATCACTGTGTTATACTACTCTCAGCATATTATGTTGCCTCTATCTTAAATTTCTTCCCCATAATCAGAATTAGCTTTATCTCTAACAGGACTTTTGGTTGCTGTTGTTGGACTCTATTCTGTTTATCCATTATGTGCTTTTTTTTTCTTTCAGTGGAGGCAGTCCTCTGTTTTCCCCATGACATGCCTGTTTATATTTTTGTTGGCATGTATATTTTTAACCATGTCAAGTACAGAGACAAATACTGTCAAGCTGACTTCATTCAGAGTTGTTTCCAAACTTTTTGGAGCACATTTAATCCTTAAAAATTCTTGTGAACTTGATTAGTATTTCTTTAGTAGGCTTAGTAGGCCATTTTACTTTTTTAGAATATGCTTTCATAAGTAGTAGTTTCAAATGTTACGAGATTACTGAGTAAGATACTTAATATTAGGTTCCTGTTGTCATTCTGAGAAATAGATATTCACATATTAATAACAGACATGCTGGAAAAGCAATTAAAGCATATATAAAAGTTACTAAGAATTAATACTTTGAGAACCACAATGCTGCATTTCTAAAGCACGTATATTCTGTGAATCTTATCCAAGGCAAAACTCATCCTACCATTAGTGTAAGCTTATTAATAAAGATTACTGTGTAGTATAAGGACTAATGAAAAACGTTAGTATGAGTTTTTCTGATCCTTTTAGAAAAAGCAATAAAATTTCGTGAAATTGCTGTGGAAACTTTTCTTTTTCCTGAATTACAGTCTCTTTTTGCTAGACTGGAACTTTGAAATGTCAAGGGAAAATGTTGAACAAGAGGATGTAGAGAATGTTAGAGCACCACAATCTGTTGGAGCACCACAGTCTGTTGACACTATGCAAGACATGCTTCTGAACTTTCTCATTACATTCTTTCTTCCTTCTGCTCAAGGAAAGAGAAAAATGTTTTCAAGGGATGTATGTAACATAGATGCAATTTTTAACTTGACTACCAGGTACTGTAGTCTAAGCTCACCTTTTAAATAATATATAAATAATATACACATATTTTAAAAGAATATGTGTATATTATTTCATTTAAATCTTAACTGCTTCTATCTAAACTGCATGTCGCATGAGCTTCTGTTTCCCTCTGTGCTTTTCCATTTCGCCTTCTCTCTGGTTTTGGCATTGCTGTGCTTCTGAACTCGGCATCATAGACTGGGAGTTCATCTGAAAGCTGCTACTGCTAGTTATTTCAGTGATACTGTCAAGCAGCTCCAAAATGGTAAGACCCATTTGAACTTTTTGGTCAGTTTTTCAGTTAAGATGGTAGATCCCATTCAGAAATTGTGAATTGCAGTTTTGAACTTCTGTCTCACCAGTATTCTGAGTTTAACTGGTCTTGTTTGCAAAACTACAAATCTTACTGTCATAAAATTCTGAATAAAAATGAAGGAAAGCTAGAAATAAAGAAATACATATGCTTCTAAACTAGATAGGCAGGTATTTACTATAACCTGGTGGCAGGAATTCACAATCACATCTTGAAGGCTTGGGCTGTGTTCCCAAATCTCATCAGCTTGTACTGTGAATATCAACATATCACTTCTGTGTGCCTCTGTATCATCAACCTGTAAGGCATGGGTTTTGGGTCAGAATCAGTATCTTACCTTTCTATGAATATTCAGTCCTCCACAGTGGCTGTTTTTAATTTCACACTGCATAACTTTTATGTCAATTGTCTTTAAATAGTATTTTGTTTAACTTGTTGTTGAACAAAAGATACATACAAGTGTGCAAGTAGTCTTTGTGACTTTGTTAACTTGGAGTGCTCAATGTTGTCTCAGGTTCCAGTAGCCAGAGCCAGCATCCTCTGGCTCATCGGTGAGTACTGTGAACGTGTTCCAAAGATCGCACCTGATGTTCTGAGGAAGACAGCCAAGAGCTTCACGAATGAAGACGATCTTGTAAAGTTGCAGATCTTAAACTTGGGTGCAAAACTCTACTTAACAAATTCAAAGCAGGTAAGCCTAAACTCAGTATTGTATGTATTCAGAGTCATGGCAGGTTTTGTACAGTCTGCATAGATCAGTAACGATTTCTCCTATGTAAGTAACCAAACCTAGTCGATATTATTCTATGAAGAAAAGCAGAACATATGTTTTCAAGAAATGTAATAGACTAAATCTAATCATGAGTCTTTAAGTGTGTGCTGGATCATAAATGTGAATAGTGACAAGATAAACTCTTTTTTGTATGTGTCTTTTGGAAATTGTGATATTTGTACTTCACATAAATAGAGAAGATCTGTAAATTGTGTTAACTATACCAGGTAGTAGATTTTGATGATGTGATTTAATGTTTTCTGAAAGCAAAACTAGAGCTTTCAAGAAAGTGCTGTCATTTTGAACAAGAAGTTGCCCGTTTTTTTGTTCAGGGTATCTAAAAGGAAATGCCAGTAATAGGCCTTGTTTTCTATTTCAACAATGCTTGTTTTAAAGACAGTAACCGGTTTCTCTTTTTTTTAATTTATTTTGTTAGTTGGTTGGTTGGTTTGATTTAGTTTTTCCTATTTCCTTTTACCTTGGATGAGTTTTAATATCACTAGTAGTAAAAATAATCTAAAAATGTCAGATAAAAAAGACATGAACTTAGATCTCCAAGCAGCTGAAAACAATGGCTATGAGTGGTGCCAGGTGCCTCACTCTTCAAGTGACAACGCTGTGAATCCCATCACTGACTATGGAATGTAGCATTTTGACACTAATTTTTCACTGGAAATCCAATTTTTGCTGTAAAAGATTGTAAAATCAAAGATTTTTTTTCCAAATGTAGAAGAAATACATTGTCTGATATATGTACTTTTCTGGGCTGCTAGACCTCTGTGTTTTAAAACAGTTTGCACAGCATAGGATTTTGCATCTCTGCAACTTTGATGTCTTCTTGTTCCTTGATAGTTATATGCAACTACAGCAGTGATCTATCTTAGGCTTTATTTTGTAGGGCATATGGGACATGAAGTGTCTTTCCATGCATTCACATTGGAGTGAATGCTTTGCTTATACAGTCTAAAATGCGTCAGTAATAAAAGGTGACTTCTCTCTGGCAGTGCTCATCTTAAAGAAAATGCTGACTGAGATAAGAAAATATTTGGGTTTACTGTCTAAACTGTCCTCTTTTAGCCCATTATATTTACTAATTTTCCATATAGTTTTTGTAATTTTGCACATAAATTCTTCCACATCATATTTGGTCAAAAATCTGTTGCATATGGATTTCTGTGATGCATTTTTTCCTGTGATTCCTTCAATGCATTTCACATCTTAATGCATTTTAAATCATCATTGTAAGTGCTCTTCAAAATACTCTTTATTCAAACATGGTAATGATGATAAAGCAGAAGAAACTGTCTCTGAGATGCCTACTAAATGATGAATTTCATCAAAGGGTGTTTTACTCTTGTAGTTTTAGGTTGTGGAAAAATAAGTTATTATCTCAAGCGGTCAAGGTATCCACATAAAATTGCTGACAGTGTATGTCTGGTGACTTGGCTTGATTCGAAGTTCCTTGCAAACTGGAATACCATGGGTTTCCCATTAGAGACTGACAACACTCTTCCTATATCTACATGATTATTTCCAGGAGGAACTCTTTTCTACTCACTCAGTATTAAAATTACTTCCTGGCATTACTTCTCTTCCTAAAAAGTCCAGCCATTTTTCAGTTTCATTTTTAAAATTTGATGTCAAATCTTGGGGACTTGATTGCCCTGTTGTAAGTCTGTCCACCTCTCCTCAGTCACCTGTTTTCTGTCTCCATATCATATCCTATGACGTAGTAATTTTATGAATAATTAATCCGTTTCATCCAAAGTTAATGGTGTTGTGAAAACCTCAAAGATAAAATTTCACTTTATTGAAAACACTCAATGCTGACTGAGTAGATGAAAAGATCTCTTTCACCAGGTGAGGGAAAGGCAGGTTGAACTCATCTTGACTTAACTTCTGTTAAGTCTTGTTTGGAGAAAAGCACAAAGTTCTGGAGTAAATAAGACTTGCTTGTTTTACTCATTTTGTCTAAGTATATTATTTTATTTGCTTGTAGTTTCCTGAAGGATATGGTGAAACAGTGAACACATTCACAGGATTTTGAACACGATTTCTTAAAATAAAATTAAAATGTACTTTAAATCCTGAGATCACCTCATGGACTTTCAAAGACTTCCCTATAATTTAAGGAAGTTTCAGGTTCAGTTATATCTGGATAGGTATGTAGCAAAAACAGACATCCCTCTGGTTGTCTGTATATTTTGATAAACTCGGTTTGTTTTTTCAACACTTAGGGTCATAAAACCCTGAGTGTGCTCGACAGCACATAGAAGAGAAATATGTCATATAGCTGCCTAAGATGCTTCTTGCATGTAACAGAAAAAATAGAGATTTTGGTTTTTGATAGGCTTCTGTAGTGTAATGCAGTAGGACTCCCACCAGAAGTCCCAAGTAGTTGTAGGGTGTAAATAGATATGTCAGTCGTGGTTTAGCACAATAGCCTTATCTTGTGTGTCCAAAGAATCAAGTTATTGAAAGCTAATGATATATAGGAGTGGATAGATAACTGTTTCTGTCTCATTGTGGAGCCTCATCTGTTGATAAAACCTGTATTGTAAAATATTCAAGTGGGGATCTACCAAAAAATTAATTACTGCTAATATAGGATAGGCATTAAATCCTTAAATAGAATTATTGTCACTAGAAAATTCCAGAAATGTTGCTAGAGGATGATTGAGTTCTAGAAATACCTAAACCTAACCCTTCTAGCCAAAACAAAGTGTACAAAAAATAATAATGGCTTCAACAGTTTGGGGATAAAAGAAATTATATTCAGCCTATACAATGTGCATGTAGAGATATCAGGAAATATTGACATGTGATAATAAGTGTCTTAAATCACAGATCAAAATACTTTGTCACTATTCTATGAAGCAGTCATGGTTTGCAGAATCTGTCATGATTCACCAAATCAGTGTGCTTGCTGAAATGATTTTCAGCTTATTTTAGGAACTCCCCTGTTGGAAAAATTTACATGTATTTGTTGGGGGGCTTTTTGTTTTTAATTAAAAAAAATTGTTTCTATCAGCTATCTCCATGTAGAAAAGATCTTCTACTTGTTTGATTGCTTTACTATGAGAAAATTTTTTTAAAATTAGATTTCCTCCCTGTTTCCATGAAAACTATAGTGTATGTGATAATTGCAAAGAGACTTCTTGGAGACACAGAACATTCTTGTTTATAAGTTTGTTGTGTATTTATCTATATTGAACAATATGAAAATTATATTTTAGAGGACAGAACAGGGAAGAGGAAAAGGAAGAAGATCATGGAGAAAATTATCCCATTAAAGGAATTGCAGTCTTTCAGGATCAACTCTTTATCTGTCATACTTGTCTTTATGTAATTCCATCAACACTCACTGAAAAAATGCCATCTGTGACAAGGCCTTCAACTTTTCCCATCCCTATAGCAATTCACAGGTTAAGATCATTGTGTTTTATGAGCCATTCCCCTAAGCTTCCTGCCATGTCAGTGAGGAGCCTTGTCTTGTTTTACAGTGGAGAAGTGATGACAAAGGCTGCAGGAGGTATCCCTCATTTAGTTTAATGCATGCTACCTGGGAACCCTCCCTTCCAATTCCATTTACATTGAACAGCGTAAGTCCTGCATGAGTGCAGATTATGTAGGCTCAGTCTGATGCAGTTGTTTAAAATTTTATACCCTCATACAGAATTAGCTGCCAATAAACTGTGAAATACATATGGGAAAGTTTTACCTTTCCCAGAACTAAGACAGTACCTCAAGGAAAAAAAGCCCCTTTTCACAGAGCCATTCTTGGGTATCAGAGAGAAAAAAGAAACAAGAAATATTTCATTGACAGTTTTTTTAAACTATGCTGTTTTATTATTCTAATGTATAATGACTAATTTATTCCAATCTCTGGTACCATAGGTTATTTTTTAAATGCTTGCATATGTTGCATTGATGGGGTTTAAATTAGAACCATTTTCTATTTACTGTGTGTCTCACTTACAGGAGTTAATCAGTACTCTGAAAAAGCATTTTTATATCTCCAGAAAAAAACTTCAACTTGCATCCTCAAATTGAAAATTATTAATCTGACCTTTTTTTTTTAGCAAATGGCATATACAAAAATTAACTGATTTTTTGGACATGTTTTTCTGCTCAAATGATTGAAACTGTTATAGTCATAGCAACAGCATGATAAACAATATATATATGCAAGGTTGTTTCTTTGTGTAATGTGGATAAGTCTCTCATGATTGTATGTTATTAACCCTGTCTTATGCATCTGTTCTGAGCTGAAGTACCAAAATCTGCTTCCTTAGGATGGTATATTACTTCTGCTCTTTTTCTTGTTTGGTTGTTTATAGAAGAAGTAGCATACATGTTTCAAATTAATCTAGTGGATTCCAGTCTATTCAGCAGTGTTGCAGTGATTACACTACATTATTTTTGTTTTCTGTGTTTCCTTCCTTTCTTTCATTATTTTCTTAGCTTAAAAAATTATCTGAATTGTTAAAATTATTTAAGATGTTAATATTCTCAAACATCAAATTAGGAAGCTGTTATTATGCTGTAAAAACCTGTGATAGTGTAAGTTGCTCTAACATAAATAAATAAATGACTGATATTACTGAAGACTTTAAGAAAAAAAATGGAAGAAGTCTTTTATCCTGGTTTTTAGAGGGCATCAGCAGCTTGCTTTTATGAAAAAGTAACAGCTAAATGCGCTGCAAATAATTTGCAGTAATCCAGTTCAGTGATTCATGTGTCTGCTTTAATGGGTCATAATTCAGGATAAAGTAACTGAGTGCAGTCAGAGTGCAGACACTGCTTATGCCAGGGACAGTATCTCTTCATAAAACACACCTCAGCAGAAGCAGTTTGCCAGCCCCCTAATACCCTCTGATGTTTTGATGTCCTGCATATTTTTCCGATTAAGTTTTGAGTGCCATGTTTTTAGTTGTATTTCCACATTCATTATCCTCACGTAGACCGTTCAGCGGGTTTGCCATATATGATTATTTTTTTAATGATGCCTTTCTTTCCACTTCAGCAGTTTAATAATCTAGCACATGGCTGCTTCTCAGTACTCAGCATTCACCTCCTCAATACAGAGGAGGACATGTGCTTTGGCTGCAGAATTCCATTTGCAGCTTTAGAAATGCATATTCCCTGTGGAGCAACATTTGTTTGACATAACCATTCATTTTTATTACCTCTTTAAATATGTTTATCCAGAGTTATCAATAATCATAAATAACTTGTATTCTGTTCTTGTCCTGTTTTTTTCCACAGACAAAATTGCTTACCCAGTATGTATTAAATCTGGGCAAGTATGATCAAAGCTACGACATCAGAGACCGTACAAGATTTATTAGGCAGCTTATTGTTCCGAATGAGAAGAGTGGAGCTTTAAGCAAATATGCCAAAAAAATATTTCTGGCGCAGAAACCTGCCCCTTTGCTTGAGTCTCCTTTTAAAGGTATAACTGCCAAAATCATTTGGTAAATGTTCATTGTGTAAAGGAATGTGGCAGCTTATTCTATTTCAAATACTCTCACAAATTGTGTCACTTAGCAAACAGAAAAGATTAATATGCAAGGATGCTCAGTCTGCTTACTTGCTTTTCAACAAGCAAGGTGCACAGTGCATTTCTCTAACAATAAATCCTGGCAAAATGATCTATTTCTATTCATGTAGATTTTAAATTTTATTTAAATAACAGAAGGTATGTCTTTTGAGGAAAACTATTCTTCAGTTTAGGAAAACAGCTCTAGGATTTTACCTGGACTTAACAATTAGATGATTCTTAATGTGAGTACTTCAAATGTTATATGAATTTGAAATAAATTGAATCTCTGTAGATATTTTTTTCTCCAAAATAATAATTTTCCCTCTGTATTTTGCCTATTGTTTTACCAGTAATATTCATTGTCTGTCTTCTCAAATTAAAAGGCTATCAGGCTATCTAAATTAAAAATACTCTATTATTGTGACAATTTGCATTTTAGTTTTCATACTTACTTAGGTCTAGTTTTGAAGCTTTAAAAGGAGCTCCATTTTGAAGAAAAACTATTAAAATTCTGGATGTGTTTGTGCCAAGACATGTATATGGATTGTTTAACTGTGCTGTCATTCTTAATATTCACAGTAAAGTAATTTTTAGAGAAGCTACATTTCAGAGCAACACCTCTAAACACACTGACTGATTAGCTTTTTTATTGACCATTATGGGGGAGATTATTGTAATCTATGGACTGAAATCAGTTTTTTGACCTATGAAGAGCTTCCTAGTTTATATTTATTCCATGACATTTGAGGTAATACAATGGCAATTACCTTTAGCCCTGATTAAGATTGCTCCTTGTGGTATAGCTCACAGTGTTTGTGTGTTTCTTCCCCCCCCCCCCGCTTTTTTAATAGATCGGGATCATTTCCAGCTTGGCACCTTGTCTCACACACTGAACAGCCGAGCCACTGGGTACCTGGAGCTGTCTGACTGGCCAGAGGTGGCACCTGACCCCTCTGTCCGAAATGTCGACGTGGCTGAGTCGGTACGTCTGCGTCACTGAAAGTAACTTTGCTGAAGGCACTCGTCAATACAGAGAGTTAGCCCAAAACTAGAAGTATTTAAATACTATCTGTGGCCTGTGTTGAAAGCCATTGATGCGTGGGAATGTCCTGTTGCTTATTTTATCTTAGAAATCAAGCATCTGGAAACTTGCTTAATGCTAGTTCTTTTCAATGACAGAAGTGACTAAACTGTAGCCACTTCCGCTTCATTTTTGGAGTAAGTAGGCTTTTTTCCCCTCCAGCTCACTTCTGATTTCCTATCTTTTATCTCCACTCTGCCGCAGTATGTTAATTGAGTGTAGCTGGACTACCAAAGTCAGAAATGAAGAGGTTGGTTTGTGAAAAATCCAAGGCTAAACAAACAAAAACAAAAAGGAAAAAGGTAATGCAAATAACAAAAAGCAGCTGCAAGGGATTAGATTATGTATGCTTCAAAGTGTCGAGTTTGGAAGAGATGAGGGTTTACATTTCAGATAATCTGAAGAGGATTAGGAAAGTTTATGATAGGAAAATGTCAGCTACTAGTGCGTCATGTGTTTACACATTGGGCTTGTCATCTACTAGCAATAGCTTTTTGTTACTGCAGTGTAAACTCTGAGGGAAAGTCATATTTTGGTACGAGAATTGTGATTTATGTGTTGGGTACCAGAATGCTGCTGGAATGTCAGTGAAATCTGTTAAGTAGTAGCTGAAATGTAAATATATTGGTATATAGTGTGCCGATGGTGCTCCTGGAGGTGTGGCATTGAAACAGATACACAGAGAGAAAAGCATGCAGTCCTGGTAATGAACCAACTTCCTCAGTAAGTCATAGATTAAATCATTTGCTTATGAGATGTTACACACAGAAAGAGCAAGAAAATTTAAAAAATAGGTCTGACTTACAGAAGCCAGTAGACAGCAACCTTGTAGAAAAAGCATTTTTCCTTAGTACTCTAATGTGTTTACCTTCTTATATACATTTCAGGAAAAGTGATATTTGTACAAACTTCTGAAAGTTTTTATGGAAAGAATTTTAGATAATCAGCTCAAGCAGAGGATTATAAATGAAAGGGTTGGCATGAAGGAATTTGCCAAGATGCTTTCATCCATAAGACCAAACCTGTAAGACCAAAAAGTATTGCAGGAAATTGAACAAATGGTGTAACATCCATCCACAACATAGTAAAAAAATCCACCTCAAGTAAAAAAAAATCCACCTCAAACTATTTAAACCTGAAAGCAAACTGGAAAATCTTTCAGCCATGTTGGGGTTTTTGCAAATATTTTCTTTGGAGGGTATCTAATTTTCATTAATTTTGTGGTTTCCCTAATACTGCATGTGCCTACATAGCATATGTGAGTAAAGCTGAGTTAAGTTGCAATCCACATGCAAATTGTCATAAATACCCAAAAGAATATTGGCATTTTCAAGCAGCTGTTGGTGTTAAAGAGGAAGCCAATGTGTCTCTAGAGTTGTTCAGCCTTTCAGGTTAGAGCCTATTTCAAAACTTAAGTCTTATTCCAGATCAGATCAGTCAATGAGGCAGGCCTGTATCACATTGTTGATAATTGATAGAATTGTCTGCCAGTGTGTTTTTCTCTCCTGTCCTGAATTTTAACATTGCTTCTCTAGTAGCGGAGTGGTATATGGGAAGAAAAAAAGTCTGGTAGAAATACTGCCTCATTTTGACATTCTCTTGGTGGCAAAAAATTACTTTTATTTGGAGAATTGCAATGGAAGTGAAAAATAATTTGTCTGTGGCTATCTTGAGTGTCCACATCTGTTTTCTGCAAAAAATAGGATTATTAAGGTGGTGGATTTAACCTTCATTCCAGTTGTAGTCAGCTGGATCTAGAAATAAAACTCTCAGATTTCATGTTCTTTTGGCATAGAAATTTATTTATCATTACTGATGATTTTAATCTAGCTTACTAAATCTTTTTCTGGACTACCTAATAGACATCTCTCATTTTATAGGTATGTACCAAACTTCTAGTTCTCCTAATTGTGTGAAGTAAGAGAGGTTTAATAGCTTCTCTTGACTTGCTCAGATAATTTATTTAGCAACAGCTCTGAATGTTTTTATTTGATGTGTTGTCTGAATACTTTTGTATTGCTGGTTGCAAAAGTAAACTTAAATTGAAATTTATTTACAGGCAAAGGAATGGACTGGAATTCTAGGCAAGCCAAAGAAGGAGAAACCTACTGAAAAGTTCTACTCTGAATCAGAAGAGGAGGAAGATGAGTCTGCCAGTACCAGTTCATCGGGTAAGTGTTTGGAAAGCAACTTGTATTTTTGCTGCCTGGAAAACCGTGTCTTCAGAACTGTCTGGTACATAAAAAGAAAAAAAAATTGCAAACAAAGCCAGAGCTGTGTGTAAACTCAATAAATTGGGGGGTAAATTTTACATTCACCATATTTAATAAGTTAACTTTTGATTTGTTTCCCAGGCGAAAAAGCTGGCATGCTTCTTTTATCCTTTTTGGAGTCTAATATGAGTAAGGAGAGTTTGTAACTCCAGTTAAAACTGAAAGCACATAGCTGTTTGCAGGAGAAGTACCCAGATGCTTGGTTGTCAGAAACCTTAAGTCTTAAGTGTTTTTTGGCATTTGGTGGTGGTGAAGAATTATTTTGATAGCATGTGCTGCTGTGCTGATAAATGGCCAGATCTGCTTAGTTGTGTAGTCTTTCATGAGATTTATTCAGCAAATTGTGTTACATTATTTCTCTGAAGTTCTACATTATGTTTTCTGTTTATTATAATGGGGATATTGATGAAGAGGATAACAGCTACCTATGAAGTTCAGTAAGCAGAGGTTGTTTTAACTATTCTACCATTTATTGTCAGATAGGCAGTTCCCCAGGACAGCTGTTTCAGAAGATGTTAGCATATTTCAGATGTAGTAAAGATCATAATTCTTCCAGGTCCAGACTTTAAACACAGAAAATGTCTAGCATTAGAGACTTGAAAGAATTATCAGTATCTAGTTGAATGGAAGAGGGTCATCTTAGAATACAAAGATGGAGCTGCTTCCTTCCAGTTCATAAGCTGAGGAAATATGCAGAAATGTTAAGAATTGTACCACTGAAATTAGTGATTTCTGAAGTAATGGAAGCATATACTCACTATAGATATTTGAATATTTTGTAACTATGTGATTAATTACAGGATTAATAATTTGTTTAAATCAGTGATTCAATCATAGTCACTATGGGTATTTAAGAACAGATTATCTAATTAAGCAACTGTTTGAGAAGATAATTTTGCAGCTGAGCGAATGTAAAGTCTAGAAAATTTGAGGTCATCTCCAGCTCCTTATAGGGTTATGTAACTTTGAAGAATCCACATGTGATTAATTTATTATTCAAATTTCTAATTTGAAAAAGTATAATACTGTAGGCTGAAGAGGACAGATCTTCAACTAATAAAATTTTGTAGATATAAGGGGAAAGTAGTTCCCTTGCCTGCTTTTGTCACAGGGTAGATAATACTAAAGCTTTCAACTGGATCTTAAAATACCAAACCAAATATTTTAGAAATCAAATTTTGTTTTGTTTAATTTAAAACAAAATTTGATTTCTAAAATGCTAATTATTTAAGCTATTTGGATCAAAATTGTAAGGCTTGTTTTCTTTTCAGGGAGTGGGTCTAACAGTGAAAGTGAGAAGGAAGATAAAGAGGAAGGCAGCACTGATGAGAGTAGTGGGAGTTCCTCTCCCAGTGAAGAATCAACTGACAGTGAATCAGACAGCAAAGAAAGTGCTGCTAAGAAAACATATAGGGCTGTCAATGAAAGGTAGGTAAATGTTTGTCTGGTTTTAATTTTTTGTGATACTATCTTATAAAGCACTCTTCCTGTTACCAGTCTGCCAAGCCTTTAATTAGGCTATTTTGGGTGTGTATTGGCCAAGGAGTGATGTCAGGGTATGAACCTAGTTCAAATTTTCATTAATCAGACTAGTCTTATGTTTGGAATTAATTTCTGACTTCAGTAAAATCTTGGGTGGCTTGTTGAAAATTGATGTAACCTTGGGAGGCTGAATAAGTGATCAAATAGTTGTGTGAAACACTTAATTACCTTTGATGCAATTTTGCTGAGAGCTAAAATTAAGTCCTTCAACACTTTGCCATTATGTAACTAAGACAATTGATTTTTCTAAATAATGTTATATTAAAAAGATTATGATCCAAATATTAGAGGCAAGGGCTGTGAAGGGAAACGGTCATAAGATATTTAAGTGTTGGAGCTTTTAAGATTGCCTATTATCAACAGCATTATCATGTATTAAAGTATCATTAAAATTTTGAGTAATTGGGGCTAATACCTTGGATTGTATGAATCTGTTTCTTCTACTGCTGTCAGCAAGTAGCCTCTGCAGACACGATCGCCCTTTACTTTGTAGTCTGCTGCCAGCTCACTTGATGAGTTTGCAGCTCAGCTCAGTCGTGGCTGACAGCGCTGATTGGGGCGCAGTACACACTCTGCTCCTTTTATTACAGACAGTAATTAAAGCAGCTCGCCTTGCCACTTCCATAACAAACACAGCATAATGCCCTAATTATGACTTTATTAATTTAAGTCAGGATTTAATGATTTTAAAAGTGATTTATATTGTTTTTCCTGTTCAGAACAAATGAAATCTGTAGGTTAAATTAATACAGGCTTTTCATCATCGCAAAGTTAAAAAGCTAGTTACCAGTAAATTCTTTTCATTAGAATAACATCTGAAATTTTAAGCAGTAAGATAAACAATTATTACCCATCAAAACTGGCTGATGTGTGGTAAAGTAACATTTTTAATCTTCAAAGCTAATTTTAAAGCTAAGCTAAAGATAAATTATTAAAAAACAACTTCATTTATGTAATGGGTTCACAACAACTTATTTGTTAATGCAACTACAGCTACTGTTAAATGGCAGTGAATGAAATATGGATGTTGTCATGAAGAAACTTTGAACAGTATATAGTAGTGGATTTTTGTTTGTCATTTACCTTAAACAATTTTTTAAATGTTGTCATACTGAAACATAATTTGCAGAACCTGTTTTTCACCATGATTTTAACAATCAGATGTGCTACAGTACACTGTTTTTGTGACATGTACTACTGTTCCATTTTTAGCTTTGCAGGCTTCAAATTTACTGCTTTATGCTTTTGGTTAAAATTTGGGGAAATAATTTTAGCTTCAGTTACATGGGTAGGCATGGCCTAAACATTATTTATTTGAAATAATTTTGATTAAATTTTATTTAGACAATTCAGTCATAGGAGGTTCTTGAGAGGAGGAAGACTTCACTCTATTTTGATCTCTGTCATTTCAGATTTTCATTTCTCCTTCTCTGTACTTTTTTCATCTGAAAACATTGCAATCTCAGTGATGCAGCATAGTACATTCTTTAGTACTGCTCTTAAAGCTAAGCAAAAATTTGTAACAATTTAATATGAGTCCAGAGGGACTCTTAATAGTTGAGTAGTCTAGATTTGTTTAATTATTGTTGACCTTGTTACCCTTCAAGCGCTTCAACAGCCAATTCATTGTCTTGGGAAGGAAGCTGAATCAGGTGGTGTATGAAACACCTGATTTAGAAGTATAAAATAGTTGTTTGCAAATCCAAGAACAGAGTGGTTTTTTCTATATGCAATATTAATTTTTCTGCTCCATGACAACTGTTAGAAAACAATTTTCATTTCCTGTGGTAGTAACTCCCCCTGAGACAAAAAGGTAATCTAGTAACTAGTTTTTTAAGTATTTTTAGATGTGAACAAGGCAGATAACATAACAGCTGGCTGTTAACACACACCAACATAAACCAACATTGGTGGGTGAACAGAATTTCACTGTGACCAAAGGTGTAGGAATATAACAGCTCTTGTGTATAAACTCTTTAATGTGTTGAACAATTTGTAGACATTATAGGTCTTATTTCTAGGTGATGCAGTTTTATTCAGAAGAATTAACAAAGGAATAAACTAAACTAATTTGGTTTTTTTAAGCCATATTACTGTACGAAAAGATGATACATGAAAATTCTGTTCATCATAGGCGGAATAGTATGAAAGCATCTTTATTTAAAGGGGGGGCTGTACTTCCTTTTGTAATGTCACAAGCTTGATGCATGCAAATAATATTTTTATATGTTCACATTTTATTTAGCTGTTTTGCTCATTTAGACTACATATGATGATGTACTGTGTAGTATAATAGAACAGTTTTGTGTAGCCTTAAACTACTTCGTTCATAGGTGAATAGTTTTTTGTTGTGGAGAAATCATGACTTGAAACTCATTTAATGAAACTTTGAAATGCTGATGTAGGATATTGCCCAAGCTGATTCCTTTGGTGGTTTTACATGTCTCTTAACGCTTTTTTTAAATATGTAGTGATTCGGAGGATATTAAAAAGAAAGCAGAGGGGATTTCCAAAAAGAGAAGCACATCCAGTTCCTCTGATACAGAATACACTTCATCAGATGAAAGTTCTTCAGGATCCAAGTCAGAATCTGACTCTAAAAGTGACTCTGAGCCTGGAAAATCTAGAAATGCTACCTCTAATAAGGTTAATAAGGTAAAATATGTTTTCTTAAGGCCTGCATAAAATATGAGAATGTGTATCTAACCATCTATCCTTGTTTCTTTCTGTTAGAGTGAAGATGGGTAGCAGTTTTATGCATACCTAAAACAATCCAGAATTTATGAAAAACATCTTTTTACTTTTCATAGAGAGACCAGTCAAAAAGTAGTTTGATAGTTTAAGCAAGTAAGAGAGTTTTTATAACAAAAACCATGAATTATAAAAATATAAATTACATATTATTTTATGTTATTTTTAGTCCTTATAGATGAAGAACAATAATAGAATCTAATTATTTTTTATACACAGAATATAATATTTTTCTAGTGGTCTATTATTCTTTTATAATAAAATTAATTGATTTTTAATTTAATTTTTAGGTTATTGTTGAACTGGTGAAACTTAATACATGCATGTGATGGTTATTTTATTAAAATTGAATCTTAAAGTATAGCTATAATACCTGGGTCTGAGAGGAAAGAAAACCATAGAACCAAATGTTAGTAGATTGTTTTTAAGTGTTTAAAGATGTTCTAATAGAACTCTTAGCTTAGTTTTAAATTTTTCTGTTAAAATTGAGAATAGTATAGTTAATGAATCTATAACTGAGACATATATATAGGTAAGTAGCATTAATATTCCTAATGAGAAATCAACTTTTACTTGCTGTCTCTGTTTGATAGGAATATAAAGTCCTGTTACTTCAAATTCTGTTAGCTTTCTTAAAACAGATATGAAATAGCAAGCTTTATAATACATTTTTTTTAATTGGTTTCAAAATATGTGAAGATGCAAGAATGCAGCAGTCATTCATGTGTCAGTTGGGATTTAATTGCTTACCTTAGTGAAGAAAAAGTGCCTAAAAGTTCATTACTCAAACTAGTGTTATAGAATTAATTATTCATGCTATTAGCATTAATTGGTTACTATTTACCCACATACCTTGTATTTAAAAATAAGTAAATGAGGAACTTTTTGCTAAATCTGTTCAGGAAGAAGAGTAAAAGAATTTCTGACACTTATTTTTCTGTTACCAAATACTTCCTATGCAATTCTTTCTATATCTTTACCAAAAAAAAAGTTGAAGAGTAGAATTGTAGCTCAGAAATTTCCATTTAAATTCTGATATGTTGTATTGAAAATTAAGTGAAACTTGATTTCTCTTAATGCATTTTAAATTAAGCTAAGCCATTTTAGTCAGGGCTCCTGTATAGATGGCAAATTAGTCAAAACAGACATCCTTTGTTGCAGTTCTAGCAATTTTTGAATTTGAATAGCAATTTTTGAAGCTGATGAATAGGTGTGTTTTGATCAGTTAAGAGGTAAGGCTGTTGAAGCATATATTTCATTTAAATAAGGAGGCAAGGCTCTGCATTTCTCTAAATCTTGAACTAACATTGTACATGATCTTTGTTTTGCAACTTCATAGGTGTGCCTGAGAACTCTTAAGTTGTGATGTTAACTTTTAATGTGTTCCCTTCTTCAACAAAGTAGAACAAAAGATGAAGTGAGGCTGTATTACTTGAGAAGTGGAAATGTGTTTTGATGTTTTGATCAGTTTCTTGCCCAAATAATACATTGGGTAACACACCTGTGTATCAAAAGGTTTTTTCTTCTAGAGCAGCCAGACTGAATCCTGCAAAAAAATGGTAGCACAAAGAATACAACTTGAATTCACTTAGAAAAAACTGCTTTGATACTAGATGGGACATGAATTAATTGTAACAGTTTGCAGCTCCCCACATCATCATGGTATTTTTTCACCAGAAAGTTATACATACTCTGATGTGCTTAGTTCTGAGAAGGCACTGCAAAGCCATGTTCAAACTGTCTTCTCTCTGCTGCATTTTTCCATTTTTCTCAGGATATTGACACCATGTAGATAATTTCTGTCACTATAGTTCTCTAAACTGTTCGGTTCTTTCACAGGATATGTGAGGACTACTAGCATAAAGAAGCTTTTTGTATTTTAAAACAGCAGAATGTGTGAAGTCAAATACACTGAATATGAGAACTGGAATGTCCAGGAAGCTTGGGGTTGAATTGTTGAAGTCGATGGAAAGTTGTCAAAGCCTTGGATTTTAAGAGAAGAGAGGGAACATTGCAGTAGTTCTGAAGTCTTAGCACGTAAAAGGAAATGTGTTAGGAACAAGAAGTATTTTTAAACAGTTGATAGAAGAGTTGATAAGAGTAGAGTCAAAAGATAGAGGGGAAAAATTGCAAAGCTTTTAAACATCACAAAAGACATTACAACAAATAGGAATGTGTTTATATGCATGGCAGCAAGAATAGTAGCGAGGAGATTATTGAAAAGCGTAGAGTTCACTGTGCAGAAGCTAAATGTTCCTAAAATTCTTTTTCATTTAGAAATTAGCACATTTAATATAAGGGCAACAAACTTGGCTGATGAGCTGTAAACATCAATAGTCATATGTTAAGGTGTAGGGAGCAGTTAATTTAATGTCCTTGAACAAGAAGAACTGTTTCAGTATATGGTATTAATCCCTGGACCTTAAAGTTACTTTCCACTTAAACCTCGATGTCTGCATTCAAGTGTTTCTAGTACTTGTTTATTTTTAGACATATAGTTAGATAAGGTGGTGGGGGAAAAGAAACACAGGTATTTTTTATTAGAAGTGATTGCTATGCTAACTAGCTTAATAAGATTTTTTGTCAGAAAACTTTTTTGAGCACTGTAATGATAGATGAAGGTAACTGATGGTAACACATTCCAAGCTAGAAAAAAAAAAACAATTTTTAACAAACTTTAAAGAAGATTATAGTTAAAGTCTTATATATAGACCCCTTATGTGTCAAGGTACATCTTAAAAGAACCACATATATTTTTTTCTGCTCTCTTCCTGACTTATTTTCAGACCACCCAGGAAACAGATGGTTTCTGCCAGACTCTCAGAAATGCGTGCTTTATTCTGATTGTTTGTCATTAGAGAAGGCATTGCTTATGTTATTCTGTTATAGTGTGTTCTTAATTTGGGCAGTCTATATGGGGATATTATTCATTAGGATTTCCTTTTCAGTAAAATTGAAAAGATTTTCTGAAATGAAAAAAGTTGTGGTTAGTGAGCTCTATTTTTATGATTTCTCAGTTTGCTACATGTTATGAACTACATTACATTGCAGATGTTTTGGGTGATGCTTACCATTCCTTATATATTGTGTTGGGTGCCATTTCCATGTTCTGCAAAATTTTCTTAATAAAAAAGGTTTTGTTACATTCACATTGGAGCTTAATTGCTACATACATCCATGCACTTACTGGCATTAAAATACACTACCAAAAATTCAGATTATTTTCCTGAGTATGTTATTAATGGTTTAGTATTTTTTTCTCCTGACAAATCATTTTGAAAAACCTGTTGTCTTCACTGTAATTGAGCTGCAGTGAATCGAAAAGTCAGTCTCTTGTACTGCAGTCTTTTATATCATTTTGAAATATCGATAATTTGAGGTGTTCAGATACATACTATACTGTAAGCATAAACACTGTAGAGCTAAAATGCAGATTTGAGGATGATGCATGTATAAGTAGGTGTCTCTACAGTGGGATTTTAAAATCAGCTACTGTTGACCTCCTTCTACAAGTATAATACAGTCACTCAGCTGTTAAAAACCTGATCCACTATTTAAAAAATATACAAAAACAAATTGTCTATCTTTCTGCCTGATCTCCTTTCAAGTGCTAACACAATGGAAACAGTGGGTGATCTGTCAATGCATTTGGATTGTCAGTGATGGTTTTGTATAAATATTGGAAGGATAAGAAATAAAATTCGCACAGCAGAATATGATTTCATCTGCCTTTTCTCTGCAGCTCCATGGCTCATGCTGCGGTGTGAAATTCTCATTTTACACACTTTGCAGGCGGAGCACATGAATTATGCATTGAGCAAGAGAAATCTCCTGCTTCAAGTCCTATATGCATTTACCAGGTTCTATCTCTATTATCAAGATGAATTGCAAATGGAGAAATGTTTGATGGAATATACCTTAACTTCTTTGTTTAGTATTCTTCTTTTCTCATAGTGGGCTTTCTTGGTAGAATACTGTTTGGGGTATATTGTAGGCTTAGTTTTAAGAGAAAAAAAAAGGAAAAATTGTGTTACAGAGAAATGTCAGACACGTCAGAACCTTTTTATTGTCTAGATTTCAGATGCAAAGCTTTTTTTCCTCAATTGATATAGATGCAGTCATTGGCTATTTATTGGTCATAGACAGCCAATCAATTTTCTTTTCTTGGACAAAATAAATTGCAAATAATCATGTTTGTTATAGGCAGGACCCACATAAATAGATTTCTTTGGTGTTTTCTACAGAATTGCACGCAATTAATGTGCATACCTGCAAACCTGTATGTAGAAACACATACAAGCATGAAAATATTGGTGTGGTTTTTGTATATATAGCACCCAAACACACATATGAGTAGCCCAGTGTTTTCTTAAGCTTCAAACACTCATTTGAAGTTGGAAATAAGACATGATGACACTTAGACATTACCTCTATCTGGATTTAATTAGCCCTTGATTTTACATTTCCCAGATGGTAGTCAGGTTTGTGCATTTTTTGCTTTTTGTTTGGTGGAATTGTTTACTTGCTTGTTCTTTATAGTAAACTGATACACTTAAATGCCATCTTCTGGTAAAATGTGCAGTGAAATTTTTCCTTGCCATACATTCGTTCAGGAATTATTTTTTTATTTGTGCCTTCTTTTAGGACCATTTTATTTTGGTTTGAACTATAAGAAGTAAATTCTTTTGAAGGATTTTTTTCCCCATTTTTAAACATTTTTAATGTAGTAGAATCAAAGTTTTATCAGTGCAAGGATGAATTTCACCTTATAAAAGTATGCATCAAGCCTCGTGTACTTTTTGTACTTGTGACAGAAAAAGCAAAGTGAAGCATGCTATTGGTATTATTTGTTACTTAGACTGCCCATCTTAGTTGTCTTTAGTAAACAGATCCACTGAACAGTGAGGATTCTTTGGCAGTGACTCCTAATTTTTTAGAAACATGTACTGAAGCATATAGAATTCTCCTTGTAGGACTCTTGAGCCACTTTTTAGAGACTTTTAATTGGCTGCATAGTAAAGGAGATGGACACAACCTATCTCTATGGAAACATTTAGCAAATATAAAACCATAACTTTCAACTTTAATCATAGTTGAAAGTAGAATTGTATCTTAAGGATAAGTGGGGACAGATGGTGAAAGTTCAGAAATTGAGGATATTTTTAATATATCTGCCTTTTGTTTAACTGAGTTCTCCTTTAGTCTGTTTTGATTTCTGAAGAGTTTTCTAGTTCAGGAAAAGGGTTGTGATACATAATTTACGGTAAAGGTGCTGGAAATAACAGCTAAACTTGAGATTCAGGGCTAAATATTCACCAAATGATACTATAAAGTGGCTTGGAGTTCATGAGAAATATTGTTACAAAATTGTGTCTCTGACATGAGTAATTCAAGTAGAACTTGTAGCTTATGAAGTGTACTATTTGTCCTTATTTCACAGTTCTAAAACAAAAGTAACCAAAACAAACTTAGTGACTTGCTAATAAGCACATCTCCAAAGAAGGGTCCGGTAGTTGTGAGCAGAATGGAATTCAAGAAACTTGGTTCTGCAGGAGTCCCTCAGAAATTCTGGACAAAACATATCGGAAGTTGTGTCACTTCAATGCAATTTTAAAGCTTTTTTGTAGTATTTTCTTTGTTCAGAGGAGTTTTAGGTCTCAGATAAATAACCAGTAGTAGAACACTCAAATACCATAAGGATGAGGATCATTAAAGTATCATGATGTAAAAATAACTTTTAAAATAGTGGCTCCTGTTCTTTTCATTCCACAAGATGATTCTTCTCCCAGAATACCTCAAGCATAGGGATCATGTAAGTGACTACTGTCTGAGCCATGGTAATTATAGGAAGATCATGATAAGTGATTTCATCATGGCTGAGGTCAAACCTGGTAGTCGTTAACATCAATGGCTTCAAATAGTGACAATGTTGGCTAGCTTCTTTCATCTTCTTTGCAGGGAACCATAGAATTCCTTGCAAAATTGAAAAAAGGTAAACTCATTATTATCATTTGTTTGCAACTGACTATCAAGCTGAGAGACCAGAAGAAAGGGAATGTGCCTTGAGAAAAGAGGTGTTATTTTATTCTATGGTGCTGGTTAAAGGAAGTGGTTCTAGCTGCTGAGTTCACTCCTGGCTCTTCTAGAAATTTTTGTGTCTGGGTGTCTGAAATGCTTAAGAAATTATGGTCTAGATGGGCATAAAGAGATTTACTGATTCATTTAGACTTGTTAATTTATTAGAAGTGGTAAAATATTTCCTTATGAATTTGGCTGTCACATACTGTTTAAGAGGAAGCAGGTAAACTAGAAAGTGTGACTCCTGGAAAGACTACATTTAAATTACTTGAAATAACTTGGGTAGTGAGCAATGTCTTAAGGTCTAAAGGCAGTTAATATGTTTTATAAAAAAAATTGCAAAGCCTTCTGTTTGGTATGTGAGCCAAAGAGAATGAAGGGAGAAGAAATTCTTCAGCTGAACCAAATGAAAGATGCATTAGGGTGGGCAGGAACAACATGATGACAAAACTCCTTGCTACAGAAGTTTCTGGCTACATCCTAAAATCAATTCTTTATACTAAACCACCCTCTTGGCAGAGTGTACTGAGCTGTAACACAATGAATTCTTTCCTGAATCACCACTGTCTAGACGTGCTCTGTAGGTGTAGCCAACACTTGCTCTTATGAAGATTTGTTTAGAACTTTTTTAGTTATTGAAGCAAATTTTGTTGAAATACTCTGTAATGGTACTGGGATTATTACTTCCCTAGTCTTTACTTCAGGTACGGCCAATTAGAACTCATCTTAAGGTTAAAACTGAATTTTTTTGGTGACAAAACTCAGCTTCCTGTTAAGTAAGTCCCAGTAGATAATTGGACAGAATTCTGTGCTCCTGGATAAGTGCAAATTACACTATATTTCTTATTGAATCGATTTTGACCTGTTTTTCATATGAAAACAGAAATGTTAGTACACAAATCTTTTGTCTTAAAGAGATAGCAGCTTTATTTTTTAATTAGCTCAACAGAATTGTCTGATCTGTCACCAAATGTTTTCTGTGTAGCAACAATGATTAATATTAGATGAATGCAGGGGCTACCGAAATTCAGTTGTGGCATTTAGATACAGTTTAACTATATAAACAAATCTTTCTCAGTAGGTGAATTCTTTGGATGCCACACCCTGAACATGGATACATTCTGTTTTATGAAGTAGTAAAATAAATGCACTTGCTTGATGAATGTACTAAATGCTTTTCTTTTGCTGATATGGTGGAAGATGAAATATTAATCTATTTTGACAGAAAGAAGAAAAACCAGTGCAAGAAAGAAAGACTCCAAAAAACCAAGACATGTTTCTCTTAGATTTAGATGATTGTAAGTATCTTGATTAAAGCCTCATTTTTCCCAAGGCATAAAATCAGGTCAGTTAATTCAATGAAGTTAAATTTCTGAAACATTGATTCTGTTAATTTATTGTACTAGTTTCCTGACAAAATAAATGCTTAGACTGTCAAATTATTTTTAAGCACAGTTATTACAATATTTTGTTTTATAATTGAGGAATTGTTTCAAAATTTAGAATCTCCCACCATGTAAAACATTTACTTTGAGCATTTGTATGTGTCTGGACTTGTTTTCTGTTAAAGTGGACTTATTTTCTCGGGTAATAGTGGATGTTACTTCTACAACCCCTGTGCAGTCTATGGGCCAGTTATGGTATTATCTTAAGATGCTAAGAATCACATTTCTGAAGAACTGTGAAATGGTAGTCTTGGAAGGGTGAGATAAAGCTTGCTCTGGTTTTTTGTCTGTGCTTGTAGTACCCTTCTTAAAGTTTACTTCTGTAGTTGCAGCCTATCAGAATTGCATTAACATGTACTTTGCATGTAGCCTGTAAATGAAAATGTGCTACACAGTATCTATCAGACTGAAGGATAAAATAAAGGAAAAATAGGACAGGAGGAGAAAATACTTCTAAAGTAAATCACACGGTCTGTTCATGTATAAGTTGTATACATATTTTCATTGCTTATTCTGAGTATTGGGGCCATATGTCTGAAAAAGTAATCTTGTATTTAGAAACAAGCATATAACATATTCTTCAAATATTCATCAATGTGAATACCAATGTATTCATCAATGAATATTCATGAAATATAAGTAGAAGAATATAACATTTAGATGAGAACATAAAACTTCTTTGTGCAAAGAAAAAAGAAATCACTGTTTTTTCACAGTATCTTAAATTGTTTTTCCATTTAAGTATCTCTTACCTTTTTTCTTCTAGTTTGTTCTGTAACAACTCCTGTGGCAGTTCCTACGGCAGCTGTTTTGTCCCCAAGTTTAGCAGCAGACCTAGAGGGATTAAGTCTGTCAAGTTCATCAGTCATTGATGTAAGTAGCCTTTAAAAAGTGGAAAGGTGCATTAAGTTTAAGAATTTCACATGTTTTGAGGACATCATTAAAGTGGTTTTTTTACAGTACTTTCACCTGTAGAAGTTTTATATGAAATTATGGTTTACATGCAAGTCTGGCAGCATTTTTTGATTTGTAATTGCATTCTGAAATGTTGATAAAAGTATGAATATTGCATGTCTGAGAAAGATGCCTTCAAGAATTTTTAACCTTATCTTTCAAATTATCTTTTTCTTTGCCTCAGGGAAACTTTAATTCAGAAATTAAGTATCCAAACAACAGAGGTCTTTCTAATAATTAATCTGCTACACTATCAAAAATAAGCTACAAGAGCATCACATACTTGCTGTTAGTCTGTTTGTGTATCATACATGCTTCCAATCATGACATTTTGCTAATGGGAAGTAATTTTTCATAAATATATGAAACATAGTCCATGGGTGCAAATAAAAAAGGGTATAGATTTACAATCAGTGGTGTATCAGTATGTGTCATGATTCATTCTGTTAGTGCTTTGTAGTACTTGCCATTAGGAAATCTCAAAACTATAGGTGTAATTAGAGTTAGCAAACTCATGGAGGTAGAGTGTGTTCTTTATTGTGGGAAGGAATAGTAGTTTGTTCTCTTTCAATTGGGTTTTCTGTAGTATTTTGTGTGTGTCCAATTTTTATTTGCAATTTAAATAGAAATTGCAGTGGTATAACAGGGTGCATATCCCTGTGAAAATGGATGGATGTGACCGGACAAAATACCAGAGAAACAGGCATTATTTTTAGCCTAGCCTTGTTTCTAATGAGGTTGGTGTCTAGAACCTATGCTGAAATAGTCACTGATAACCTACTTGGTGCTGATACAAGAAACAGTAGTTTGCAACATCAAATATTTGTTAAGTAAAGGAGTTACATGAGTGATTGGATTGAATTCAACTTTGCTTATGATTCAGTTTTATCTTTACAGGCTTCAAGATTTGGTATTGAAATGGGAGACTTTCAGATAATTTGTTGGATATTAGCTTTATCTAAGATAATTGGCTTGTAACATAAATTTCAAGCAGGCCAGTAACAATCCAGGGACATGCAGTCGCTACAACTGATATGTAGTCATTGAAGATGCCAGTAATTCTCTTCCATGTTATTTTGTAGAGCAGTATACACTCTTAGGTGACAAGTCTGTGTTTAGCAACAGCTGTGGTGTTACTCTTTGCACTCTGCAGTTGCTTCTTTGCCATCCTTTATGGCTTTGACAGCTTAAAACACAAACTGTCATATGTTTACTTGGCTTTGGGTTAGCTTAAGAATGGCTCTGGTGTCTTTTCTTTACTTCAAAATTATCACCTTTGAGAATAAATTAGAGATAGCAATCTGTAATGCCAGAGGCTTAGGTGTCCCTGCTTGCCAGTGTCTTTATTTCTTTCATTGTTTATAGTACATGAACATATATTCCACTCCCATATTCATGCTTGCTTTCCTCATGATTGCCACTGTTCATTTGCTAAACTGCTTCTCCTTATTCTTCTGAAGACACCTACAAAGAAATAGAGCTGTTAGATAAACAGAGCTAGAAGGTGTAGGCTGAAGAGTAGAAGTTGTTCTGTATGATGACTGTGCAAACTGCTTCCTCAGTGTTACTGAGGTCTGGTAACTAGCAAAGAAACTGGAACATTTCCTCATTCTCTCTGCTCTGTAAAGAACCCAGCTCATGTAAGATTTAATTGTTTCTGCCTGGATGGTGATTACATTTTGGTCTGTATTCAGTTTTCAGATCTAAACTCAGCTCTGACTGCCTTTGATAGTTGCAGATGTACATGAGGTCCTTAGCTGAGTTTTCTGCACCAGGGAGCAATGGAAATTAAATACTAAAGTTAAAACTCATTCTTTCAAATTATATCCATATGTTTAAAAAGTCTTAAGTGTGTGCAAGTAGTTAGATAACTACAATCCCATGATGTTCAGCACTGCCAGATAATTTTCTAAAAATGAAAATATAAAACTGGCTGTTAAGACTTTATGTGGGAATGTGCATCTTCAAATAGTATTTTGAATTTAATCTATGATGCCTAATTCTAAAGATACTTTAGAAAACTTCTTCCTTCAGTGGGAGAGAAAGTGAATATAACTGTAGGGCACATGCCAAACTAACAGTGAGAAATTAATTTATTACTAGGCAATGGAAAGCGTGGAGTAAAAATAGATAAGTACAGTATATGACCCTAATATCAAAGAAATGTAGCAGCCACTTATCTTGGAATATGCCGAGCAGTCTATTATTCAAATCATTCACCACTGTAATTGGATACAGCTTTTAGAAAACTTTTTAACTTCCAAATTCATAGCTGCTGAGTGTTACAAAGAAAGTATAAATACAATAATGGTTTTACAGTTATAGGAAAACCTACAAAACCAAAATATTCTTGAATAAAAACTACACAGTCTAATGCTTTGTCCTGTGGCTCATTTGTTTTTATCATCATGTTTACATACAGTACATTTCCCCCTCATATAAACGCATGCATGCGTATTATAGTTTGTTCCAGGAAAAACAAAATTCTCTTGTAATTCATGAATAACCTTCTTCCAGCTGAATGCAAAATGTAGTAAATCTGTGTGCATTCTTCTGTCTTGGTACATGTGGTTCATCTTCAGATTTGAGTGAACCAGGTAACTGATCTCACCGGAGGTTTCTGTGAGGATTCTCATGGTATGCAGGCAAGTGACGGCAAAATTAAGTGCTTGAGGAAACTGCAGTTGGCGTTGATTGAGTTTCAGATTAATAATTTGCAGTTTTGAAAAATATGTGAAAATGCAGTGCGAATCAAAAACAGGAGGCAAGACAAAACTGCAAGCTTTCAGTGTGAAGCAGTTATTGGAAAACACTGAAAATGGGTGTTTTCCCCAAAAGGGGTGTTATAAAGTGAAAAAAGAGGTATTGAAATCAAAACTCATGATTGACCTAAGGACAGAGAGGATTAAAATCTGCTACAATAGTTAATATTTTGAGCAAAAATGGTGAGAGGAGAGCTATAGTAATAGAGAAAAGCTGAAGAGGAGAGTGATCTGTTCCTCCTGTCACACAGCTGATGAGGAAAAAAAAAAAGCTAAACCATGTGTTTTTTTCGAATTAGGATTTTAAATGGTAAAGATATATCTCCTAAATGTGGAAACCCCTGAGTATGCTGCATAGGATAATTAACTGGCAAAAATGACACTTGCTTTTGTGGGTAAAATTAGTGAGAAGGAAATATTTCTTTGGTAGCAAGAAACCTGTTATGGTTCAGAACAGTGTTAGTGCAAGGAAGAACTGACAGGTCTATATGAACTGTGGTGAGAGAAGAAGTTGGATGAGGAAAAAAATATGTGGCTGTATGGTCTGAGTTGAGTAATATTTAAGGAGAGAAAATGGTTTCCCTGCCCCCAATAGGATAGTTTGGGGAAAAGGTCAGGAATGACTAGGAAAATGTCACCGAGAATGAATGTACCAAATTGGGGAGAAAACTCTTGTTGTAGTGGGGAAGTGCTTATAAAAATATTTGTTGCAACAATTTGGACTTGCTATCAGTTATTCTGCATATAGAATCAAGGTATAATTGAAGTGATACTGCTTTACTCACTAAGGTTTTATTCAATATGTTCAGTGTTTTTTCACTATAGTTGTTGCTGTCAATGGTATGTTTTATTGTTCCCTACTACCAGGCCTTCCAGAGAAACTGTTTAGGAAGGGAGGAGTACATCATCTTGTTTTCTTTCTCATATCTTCTAAAGAACTTTTGACCAATCTACACTTTAAGAGCTTCTTTGGAATTGTGATGTATGAAGAAGAAATAATAGCTTTTGTCAAAAGTCAAGGTCAAGCTGCAGACCTGTCAAATCAGATGATAAATACATTTAATTTTAAATTGAGTACAGACTTAGAGAATTCCTTGAGAAATAGCAAACATAAACTTCCTCAATATTTAATTAAAGGTATTTTCAGACTAGGAGAACACCTTAAATGGTATTTTATTTCTAAGTTGTTGACATAGTCCTTAGAGGGGAAGACTTTCTTATAATTTAGGTGGCTTTGTCCACTTCAGCTATTTCTAATACCACTATAACATGTCTTGAAACTGACTCTGAAGTATATTATTTTCCTGTTTGAAGCATCTCTGCTTAGAAGTACTGGGCACACAAAGGCTGCAGTAATGGGTTATATAACGGCTGTAGTCTCATATGCAGTTTGCAAGAAAGGTTAGCATGAGGTGTTTTAAGAATTTTCAAAATCCTGCAATTGAGAAATAAATAGTAGTTATTCCAAATAGTTATTAGCATGCACTTCATGATTTTTTTTCAGAGCTTTGCTAGCAGAAATTATTCTTTAACTATGTACATTTGTCATTCATATAAGCTCTGGTCTAAGTGCTTACTTCAGGAATGGCTGCGTCAGAAGAAACATTAACTTGTTGTGAAAGAGACATAGTGCAACCACTTATGATAGCAGCATATTGTGGGCAATGGTGGTCTTCTACCCATTGTTCTCAGGCAGATTTTGATCAATTACCATTGTTTTTCAAATAATTAGTTTTGCATTTCTGTAAGTATATCCATGCCCTCTTAAGGATGCTTGTAAAATTTTTTACTCTGTAAAAAGAGGATCCTTTTAAATAAGCTTTCAATATTAGTCACATCTTCTCTTCTATCCTTAGTTTTTGTAATCCTGTATTAAGAAAACACAAGCATATGATAGCATTTTATTATTTTTATAGCTTAGCATTTGCCCCCTTGTTTTTTAACTTCTGTAAGGAGTCTTATCTCTTTGCTGTTTCATCACAACATTTTTCCCATATGTTCAGTGTTTTCATTATACTTCTGAAGCCCATGTTTTAATATACAGATTGAAATTGGGAAGGTTTGTTGTGGGGAGATGAAGGGAGAAAGTGTGCCACAAGGCAGTCTACATGTATCCTATTCCTGGGAATGTTCATGACTTTGCGTGTGTTGCTGACCACAACTGCACATTAGACAGAGATATTTGTGCACTTCTGCAGTTTACAGCTTAATTTGTGAAGGTGGGTTTTTTCCCTGTGGAACAGTCCCTGTTGTGCCCTACAGGGTTTGTAACTGGCATAAGGCATAATTGAAACCATGTTCTACAGTGTATGTTAGTAGGGTGCCTAGGAAATTTGTATGTGTGAAGCAAGTGAAAAGGCATAGTCTTGGATTTAGGAGTTAAAAAATAACTTTGTCTTAGTGCCGCCCAAAATGCAGCTATGTGGCTGATTAGGTGTGACTGATGCTTGTGGGAAGGCAGTGTGGTCCAGTGGATACAGAACTAGGTGTTACATATGGAAAATGAGTTCTATTTTTTGCTTATTACTTGCTGTGTGATCTGGAGGGAGTATCTTAATCTTTTAGTTTTCCATTTGAAAAATGAGGATAATGATGCTTACTCACCTTGGGAAAGCACTTGGAAATCTACAAATGGATGTAGCTGCTCATCAGCAGATATTAACTTTTGCCAAGCTAGAAGAAGAAGAAATGATACAAAGATTCCCTCATACTTTTTTTTTCTTTGTTCCTGTAAAATTGCTGTATAAATGGATGCTCTTATATTAGTTACAGAGAATATGTGTAGCATCAGATATGTGAAAGCTATACTGTCCTTTCAGAAATTGCTCCCACATACTTCTAAAAATGTTAGCTTGGAAAATAATCACTTGCCTTGACACTACTTGTTTGTCATTTCACCTCTGTTCTTTGCTTATAAATGCATTTGCAAATAGTTGTGATATTTAATAATGTTTAAGCCTTAAAAATACGCTTCTTGTGTTTATTAAATGCATTCATTCTTAAAAAAAATTTGCATTTCAAAATCTCTCTCAACTTATTTTCTTCAAATATATATACACTATAAATGAGATACTATTTATAATTATAAAAATTATATAAATATAATTTGTAGTAATTAGTTAGCAACTTGTATATTAATGTGATTGTATTCTGAATGACCAGGCCACTGATTAACTTGATTCAGTCCTATATTGCTATTTTGCTGTTTTGTTATCTTTGAGTTACAAAACATAACCCAGCATTCAAATGTTGTATTTAAAAATAAAAGTGCCAAAATAGCAAAATAGAGTGCAATTGCAGTATTAAAGTCTTATTTATGAAATAGAAATTAAATTGTGGGGATATCACAAAACAGAAGCTCAGTTAAATAGGTTTCTGTGAGGATCACCTTTTGATCATTTTTTGCCTTTCATTAAAATTCAGTACTGTCCTTTAAACTAATCCAACTTTTGAAAATATATTTTTAATATAATTAGATGCGTAGGTTTATGGCAGAGTTTAAAATAATGCTTCTTTTTCTTTCCAACATGAAGAATACATTTATTGCACTCCTTAAAATAGAGCTGCTGTAAACAGGGTTGGTGCCATGTGTTTAAAAACAAGCATGTGTGATGCATGATGATGATTCCATAAGTTATTCTTTAAATGTGTATTGTGGTAATGTGCGTAAAACAGTGTGTCTGTATGTGTTTTATGCTCTGTAACTCAGACAGAAGAGAGAGGTAACCTAAGCTGTATTTTTCTGTTATTTTGTCAATAAACGTAGCTCTTAAAAATTTCAACCACATCTTTCTAAGGTAACATTTACCTCCTCACATCTTTAGCATCTATCAGACATGACATGGGACATATTCATTGACCCTAAAAATTTTCATCAGTCTCATGCACTGGAAGGGGGCAGCCCCAGCCAGACAAGAGGCTCATTTCAATTTTAACGGCTGTAATTAAAGGTTAATTCACTGAGTCAGGATTAACGAGGAAAGTACAAATGATAGGCAAGCAGCTGCCTTTATAATACAGGATTAGAACAATGCAATTACAATAAGAATTAGTAAAAACCAACTTCCTGAAAAGGTTCTGTAATAAATGAACTGCATTTCTCTGTTCTTAATTGTGGTACTTTAACATGAAGTCTCTGTGCAGCATAGTTTTTGTTGTTGTCGTTGTAATAACAGTTGATCAACAGTGTGTCTAATAAGACAGTATGCCAACCACAGTGACAGCAACTGTTATACTGATAAATTTAATACTGTGCTCTACTGAAAACCTTCAGACTTACATTTATATTGCAGCTGTATGTGCTGAACACATAGATGACTGCTTTGAACATTGACATTAGATTTATTTCTCTTATTCTTTTGCAGTTGCTTATTTTAGACACTTTCTTTAAATAACCTTAAAAATATATTGAATTTTACAAAACACTTACTGAAAAGTTCCTGTTTACATTATTCCTACGAGAATTTATGAGAAATTCTAAACATCTGACAAATAATTCTAGTTTATAAATCAATATATATCAGATGCCCTCTGACTTTAACATCCTGCTGTAATTATGTGTATGCTTTCATTGCATTAATTGGTAGAATTTAGAAGTTGGTATAATTCATGGTTTTAGACAGTCCCATCTTGCGCAGTGCCAAGTATATGCATATAAAATACTTTGCAAAGTAAAGTTCTGTCACTTCTAGGAATTTGCTTTAAAATTCCTGACTTGTAAGTAAATATATAAAATAAAAACAGCTTTGTAATAAAGGAAAAACAAAGTAGCTTTCCGAATCAAAACATTAAACTACTCTCTCATTTCTTAAATTCAAAGCAGTTATAAACAGAATAATTGTGCCCAAATAAATTATCAAAATTATTTCTCTATGGAAATAAGTAGTGTGAAATTTCTCAGACACTCCTGTTCTGAATTGCTGTTTTAAAGTCCCTTCACTTCCATTTTCCCTTTAGTTCGTAGATCTACCTTTTCTATAGGTATTTGAGAATTTCTATGTCTACGGTTTATTTAAAATTTTTATGCTACCATATGTTCTTGAATATTCAAAAGATAATATTTAAAAAAGCAGTCAGAACACTTTGAAAACTAAAGTTTCTTGAAAAAACTATGTATTTTTATCAGTCACCTTAGAGTTATGCTGAAATATGATGAAATATACCTAGACATTGTTACTTTAGACCTAAAAATCCAGCAGTATTTTCTTGGAAATCAGTACTAAGATGAAAATATTTGAAAGTTATATTTATGTTATAGAAAACTATAAGCACACAAACACTAATATTAATGCAGGCTTACTTTATAAAACTTTACTTATGTATTTAACAGTAGTTGAATGTTTTATCTATGCTGTAGGGTGAGAGTATATTGTATAACAATGGTATTTACTTTATTCTAGGTATTGTTTGGCTAAAAAGCTGGCCAGCATGTGTTTCCAACAATATTTTGACATTAAAAGCTCCAAGAAAGCTCTTTTTGGTGAGGGCAGTTGATAACTTTTCATTCATAATTAGCTCATAGAGAACCGAGAGACATTTCAGGGAAATTGAACTGTCAGTGGGTAGAAACAAGCATTTGACCTCATCACATTGAGTGGGGCCCATCATAATTTGTTCATTTGGTGCCCATCAGCCCAGCCTCATCTCTCATACGGCACCTCGCTGACCTTCCCTCTCCAATTCCACTCAGTTCAGCTTTAATTATGACTCTGCAGACCCGAAGAAATATTGCAGCTTGCTCTCAAAAACCCTGAACTGCCACTCACCAAAAGATTGGTTTTTAACAGGTAATAAATGCCCAAAGGAAATGGTGCTCTGTCCCACACAGAGTAAAGCTGGAGTGGGGGTGCAACGTTGTTATTTTTTTGAGGTATTCCTGCCTCTCAGTTGTCACTTCCCCAGTGAAAATTTTATTTCATTCAGAGAGCAGAAGACCATTTCCAGTACTGTATGAATGGTTTGAGTCTGGCAATTTTAATCTTCTTTTTGAGACTAAAAGGAGATTTTACTTGATCTGCTAACCCAGAATTGCATTCAAGTAGCCAAATATTGTTTAAAACTGAAATTAATAATTAAAAAAGAAGTGGTGTGTGAGGGAGGGTTTTGTTTGTTTGGTATTGGTTTTAAATGACGGTTACTGAAAAGCTCTAAAACTTAGTCTGACACCTGGAAATTTATTTTCTTCTGTGATAGGAAATTAAGTAAGATTCTCTTATTGGCAAATCTTACTGTAAAAGTGATTATAATGTGAACAATTTAAATATATGACAATTGCAGAGGAGCTGTGGTTTGCCAGTTTACTGGCAAGTATTATTTAATAGTTTTGCGAGATAAGTGTTAAGAAGATACAAGATCTGTTTGAAGAAAATACAAATTGCTACTGATTTTAAATGTGTAGTTCCATCTTAAAGAATGTTCCCACAAATTTCTGAGCAAATAAAAATATTCAAAACTACAGTACTAGAGAGTGTATCCTTGTGGTGAATGTTAAACTGTCAGCAGGATTTTCAGGTCATTTGACAAAAAGGATACAGGTGCTGTAGCTAGCAGTGAAGGTGACTGCTAGTTTCATCAATCACTTTGCCTTTCTTTAAGTTGATACATAATGGACCCCTTCAATCAGCTTCCTTGTTCTTTGTCACTTGTTTAGGAAGAAGAAAAAAGAGGGTGGAAGGGCTGGACTTTAAAGTCAAGGTTATAAAATGAATCGTTACTTATTTACACAGGATAAGGAGGATAAGTCAGAGTGAGAAGGGGCTCTTCATAAAATGTCGAGTTTGTCAATGGGTGATAATATGCAGTTTGAAGCTTCATGCAGACCTTGAACAGTGACAGTAGTTGTCAAAGCAGTGATTCTGAACCAGAATTTAAAATAAGACATTGTTTAGTGACAGAGACACAGCATGTACCAGAAAGCGTGTTAATCAGTGTTCACTTTATTTTCAGAGGGTTGCAGTAAATGATGATCCAATGACAAAGTTTGTTTAACTGCAAAACTGGGATTATAATAGAAGTAGAATGTAAATTTATATGTCACCTAGAATGCTGTCAGTATGTTTATGTAACACACATTAAATATAGTTAATAGTCAATTCAGCTTCATTACAGCTGTATGCCTAATACATTACTTTTTTGAGGTGTGGAGAAAGAATTATTTTTTTAAACTATCTATGTAACTATCAGTTCAGCAAGTTAAAATATTTCAAATTTTTCCCCATATCATACATAAAATTGATAAACATAGAAAACTGAGTTTTCCAGTATTAAGGTTTCTTACATTCCATCACAACATTGTGAGGTTATGATGAGTATTTTGAGGACTGTACATCAGAATAGGAGGGAAAATTTTGAGCTTTAGGTAGAAATTATTCAAAATACAACTTCTCATAGTCTCTGCATTCAAAGACTCCTGCTATTATGGCAAAAATTCTTTAGAAGCCTTCTTCCTTCAGTTACGGCTGTGAATTGTTTGTGGGTTTTTTAAATGACTGATTATGGTTTTGGATTTTTGTACAGAGGGATGACTCCAAAAGCCGTAGGGGTCCTTTGTAATTTTAAGTTGTTTCATTCCAGTTCCACATATATCCAACTATCCAGAGAGTCTATAAGCCTTGAAATTAAATTCTACTAGTTAAATATAGATGGAAATAGAAATAAATGCTTTTTAACTAAGAAACCATCTTCGTCGCTGAAATTTTGATTTTTCTTTTTTAGCTTGGCATACTTGAAAAAATAAATAACCAGGTTTTGGTTGATGCATATGCATCAACCAACAGCATCTGCACTTTTACTTGAGGAATCACCAGGACATGGCATGAAACACCTTGTATTCAAATTATAATACTGAGATTTTTGTCCAAAAATGTTAAGAATAAAACTTTTTTGAGAAAATAAGTATTTAATCATTGAAAGTAAAAGCTAAGCATGGGACTAATTCAGCAAGTGGAGAGATATTACTGCTAATAGGCCATACCTTCCCTATTGTGCACTAGTAGTGTATTGCCACGTGAGTTGTAGGCTAGCAGTACAAAGTGAAATGCAAGGACATTGCAGTTGTTAAAATGGGGTGACTTGGAATGTTTTAAATTATGTAAATGCAGATGCATTTTAATAAGAAGTTCTTGCTTTAGAAGTTCTTGCTAACAGTTGCAGGAAGGGGATACTCTCCATTACCCACCTCCAAACAAGTGTTAAGGTTGTTTGTAAAAGGTTGGTACACCAAGTGCCATTGTGTTCTCAAATCACAATAATTTAGAAGTGTTTCCTGCCCTTCTATGCCACAGACTGTAGAGGATATTGGAGAGACAGAACACTCTAAAAGACTGTTGAACAGTGCTATGATTAAACACTATATATCACAGAGATGGGTTTTAAAAGCTTGTTTTGGTCCAGATTTTCACCTTATTTTTACATGCTTTTCTCCTAATGGCTTGATGAACAGGGCCTTGACATATTAAGATTAAAAAAGGTAGTTCTAGAATCTTCATAATTCATATTGATTTCTGTGAAGTTCGTTAAAATTTTCGTTTTTAACTTCTGTTCACTTGGGTTAAGAAATATTTCCATCTTTATATGGTTGCAAGTGTTGCTTGTTGTTTCTAGTCTCTGTCATCTATATTCTTGATTTGAAAATGGCAGAAGAATTGGGGAAATGTACATTTGTAATAATTCTAAAATACATCTTTCAGTTGCGTAGTGCAGTTTAGGAGTTCATGACTGCAAAAGGTGGATTGTGTAAAACTTTACTATTACTGCATTGGAATGTTTCAAGAAAAAAATGTATAAAAATGATTCTAGTGTTTACACTGAAGGACCTTCAGTGTAACAGCAGCACCATTAGAATGTATGCTTGCTACATGAATCATAAATTTGAGCTACTATGAAATACATTTGTGTACTAAAAGATGCTTTAAAATGGACTAAGTTTTAATAATGGTCATTGTCACAGTCTTCCTGCTGCTGCATTTATGCTCAGTGAGCTAACAATCTGTGGCAGTCTTGGACAATAGTAACAGTAATACTCTACATTAGTAGTACCAAGATAATTGCAAAAGTAGATGAGAAAAAGTTACCTACCTAATTTGCTGTCAGTCATCCACATAGTTAAAGGCCTTAACCATGGCTACAGCTACTGCCTACATTCAGTGTCTGTGTGTGTACAGTGAAGCCTTCATTAGAGACATCCATGGGTGAGGCTTTTGATGGCAGCATGCTGTGCTTGGTGTTGCTTGCATTGTTGTGAGCAGTGTGGGTGGGATTGAGTGGTGTTTCTTCTTACAAGTGTGAAAAGAAATGTCATTGTGAAGGGTGAATATGTCTTTTGACACCACAAATTTTGTTCCTGAGTCAAAACAATAGTGCTTTTAAATTTAAACAAATAAACTGAAGGTAATTTGTTATAAATAAACCTCTTTGTTGCTTAACAGACTACTAACTAGTGCAGGATTTTTTTTCTTGCTTTTTAAGGATGGAAAACAAAGCTTAAGGAAAGCAAAACACAGAAAAACAATGTTGTCATGGCCTCAGGTCAGCTATAATTTTTTGCAGTCTAAGGACTATGGATTTGTTTAGGTTAAAATATTATGTGTATAATTAAATAAAACTTGGAGAAAATTGGCACATCAATATCAAGTATAAGAGATGTAGTGTGGTACACACAGAGATTTTACTCCTGCACTGAAGAAGTGCTGATGCAGATGTCTACATGCAGTGAGTTCAGTGCATATTTCAGGTTTTTGTCCTTGTGAGTAGTCTACTGTGCATTAGGATCATCCTGATAGAAGCCAGAATAGCATGTTGCATTCTTCAACAACAGTGTAGTAAATGAGATTCAAATATAGTTGTATGAAGGTGGAAAAGATGTAATTTATATTCTGGCATTCATAAATACCTGTATTAGATTTTTAATATAATGAATTAAAGGTAGAATTCACTTTGGCTTCTGGGTAATACTGTGTTATTACCCACAAGTGTAATATGTGTTTCAATTAAATTATACACTTATCTCAACAGATGATGTCCTTTTCTGGGGAAAAATTTGAGCTAAATGCTTCTATTGAAAGGAACCAATATGCAGGAGTTGTTATTGTATAAATCTAACTGTAAGATTATACATTATGGCCAGTAGGGTACAGTGTGTTTTCACTTTAGAGGTCTCTGGAGTACTGGCTGTTTGCCAAAAATCAAAATACTGTAGTAGAAACCACTTGTAGGAACTTCTTTGAAGTCATTTAAACTCAATGCCAAAATCCATATTAATCCTTCTCAGCAATGTCCACTATTTCAAATTCATAATTAGGATGCAAGGTGAGGCTGACACCTTACTCTGTTCTTCTAACTCCTGAAGTGCTTCAGGTAATCATAGAATCAAAGAATCATTGAGGTTGAAAAAGACCATTGAGTCCAACTGCAAACCTAACACTGCTGAGGCCACCACTAAACCATACCTCCAAGTGCGGTTCTCAGACTTCACTATTTAGTGGTCAGTGGAAAAATGGAATCACTGAATTGAAGTAAATTACTTGGTTTTGTATTGGGAGAATCCCTTTTATTTGAAACACCTAATGACAAAGTGTTTCGTGCTGCTTGATGAAAGTCTCACATATGCATCAGCCACCAGACCATGTGGTTTTCACCTCACAGAATCATACATAGGACAAAAGGACAGAAAATCTTGAGATCTTCCATACATAGATATGAATTTCACCAGTTGAAGTGTAGGAATTTTCTATTAGTGTTCCTACAAAAAAAATTTCCTTGGTGTCTTTTTAAGCCCTTTTTAGAGTCCACTAATGGTCCCAACAGACCTTCTGGAGGAGAATGTGTACTTCTGAATTTATACCAAGGTTTGTGTCCCATAATTATGTGACTGACTGTAGCCCTTCCTTTCATCCTTGTTTAATAACTTAGACTTAATCATGAGAATATTCTTATTTTGTTGCTAATGGAGTTTTGTCATATGTGGCATTTAAAAAAATTTTTACTAATATTTTCATTTGATTATTCATGTGATTCATTGTGCTCAGCAGAAGAAAAAGGCAAAGATGCCAAATCTCACATAAAACCAGATGTTATTGTAATACAAAGCTTTGGGCTCCATTATTTATGCAAAATGCAAGCTGTCTCACTGCCCCCCCCCCCAGTTACACAGAACAGGTGCACACTCTGTTTTGGAAGTTCCTGACTAGTCTGGTATGGAACTACTAAGATTTTTCTGCTGTTCATGAACTCCAGGTTAAGGCCCAATTCTTGTTCCTTTATATCATATAGTCATATTTATGCTCAAAGAGCAATAGTTTCTATTGATATAGAGTAACTGCAATTGTGTCTAGTTGATTCTATTTTAAGAAAATCATATGAAAAAATGTGAGGGATATAAAAGTATTAGAAAATAGATAATTTAGTACTACGGAAGATTTTGATCATCTCTGGATTCACAACTTATATCTGTGAGCAGGTAGAAAGCTGTGGGTAGGAGTCAGAGACTGAGGCAGCAAAGGGAGCCTTTGGCCGGGCTCTGCTACAGCCACCTGACCAAGGGGAACCCATGGACCAAACCTTCCTGCTCCAGCACAGGAGGCCTTGTGCCCGAGGGTGGTGGCCTGCAGGGGAACTCAGCCACCCCAGCAGCTGTTGGGAAAGTAGCTTGGAGGGCTGTGGCAATCCAGGAGACTCCTGGAATGCGTGGAGGACACCTTCCTGGGGCAGGTGACAGCCAGAGGGAATGTGGTACGGGATCTGTTGGTCACCAGTGCAAGTGAGCTAACTGGACACCAGGACTGGAGGCAGCCTGGGCAGCAGGGATCACGCGCTGGTGGAGTGGGCAGCCCTGAAGGATAGGGCTTGGCTAAGGAGTAAAAGTTCAGCTCTTGAACTTAAGGAAAGCAGACTTCCAGTCCTTTGGGAACCAAGTCTGTGGGATCCCCTGACAGACTGCCCTTAGAAACAAGGGAGTAGAAAAGAGCTGGCAGATCTTTAAGGAATGCTTGCACACAGCATGAGAGCTGGCAATCCTCAGGAGCAAGAAATCAGCCAAGGGGGGCAAGAGACCGGCATGGCTCAGTAGGAATTTGCTGGTCAAAGTTAAGGGAAACAAACCAGGACAGGTGACCTAGGAAGAGTTTAAAGATGAAGCACAGCTGTGTAGGGAGGCCATGAGAAAGGCCAAGGCAACAAAAGTGGAACTGAACCTGGCAAGGGACACAAAGAATAATGGGAAGGGCTTCTACAGGTACAGTAACCGGAAAAAGAAGGTCAAAGAAGAGTTACCCTCACTAATAAACAGCCCTGAAAAACTGGAGAACTGGTAACAACAGAAATAGAGAAGGCTGAAGTACTTACCAGCTGTTGCCTTGGTTTTCAGTGGGAAACTCTTCCCACACCTCTTGACTGGATGGATAAGAGGATGAGGACTGGGAGAGCCAGGTCCTTCCCACTGGAAGAGACGGTGAGGTTTGTGACCACCTGAGGAACCGGAATGTAACCAAGGAGATGCATCCCAGAGTCCTGAGGGAATTGGCTGATGTAGTTGCATGGCTACAGGAAGGGCAGGTCCTGTCTGACCAAGCAGTGGCTTTCCATGATGGGTTGACTGCATCAGTGGGTAAGGGAAGGATTACAGATAGCATTTTTCTGGACTTCAGTAAAGCCCTTGACATGGTCCATTACAAGTGATAGTAGCTGGGAAAAGGGGAGGACACTAGGGTAGTAGAAGTACCATCATAACTGTTTAGATTGCAATGAAGTAGGATGTGGGGATCAGATGGCATCCAATCATGAAGAGGGATAATGGGACAAGTGGGATTTCCCTGTGGTTTTGGGCTGCCTTCATTCTGCCCTCATGCTCTCCCTATTTTGCCTCCCCCTCTGTCTAATTGGAGAGATGTATTTGATGGGTTGACTGTTAGTTGGATAAGAAAGCGTTTGGATGGCCGCATTCCAGAGAGTGGTGGTCAGCATCTCAGAGTACTGATGGACATCAGTGTTAAAGTGGTGTCACTCAGGGACCAGTGTTATTTAGTATCTTCATTAATGACATAGACAAAGGGATCAAGTGCCCCCTCAGCACATTTGCAGATGACACACATGAAGTGGTACAGTTGCCTGACCTGAAGGACAGGATACCATCCAGAGGCACATGGACAAGTTCTCTCATAAGAGGCTTATGGCTATTTCATGCAGTTTACCAATGCAAAATGCAAGGTGGTGCCCGTGGGTCAGAGCAGCCCTAGTACCAGCACAGGCTGGGCATGAACAGATCCCAGCAGCCCTGCCCAGAAGGAATTGGGGGTGCTGGTGGCTGAGAGGCTGGACATGCCCCAGCCATGGGCACTGCCAGCCCAGAGAGCCACACGTGTCCTGGGCTGCATCCAGAGCAGGGTGGGCAGCAGGGCAGGGAGGGGATTCTGCCCCTCTGCTCTGCTCTGCTGAGAGCCCACCTACAGGGCTGCATCAGCTCTGGGGGCACAGCACAGGAGGGACAGGGATCTGCTGGAGGGAGTCCAGAGGAGGCCACAGAGAGATCAGAGGGATGGAGCACCTCTCCTGTGAGGAAAGGCTGGAAAAGAGAAAGCTTTGGAGTGACTTAATTGCAGCCTTCTGGTACCTGAAGGGAGTGTACAAGAAAGGTGAAGAGGGACTTTTTACAAGAGCATACAGTGACAGGACAAGGGGATTCAAACTGAAAGAAGGCAGGATTAAATTAGATATTGTGAAGGTAGTGAAGGTGGTGAGGCACTGGAACAGGTTGTCCAGTCAAGTTATGACTACCCCATTCCCAGAAGTGTTCAAGGCCAGGCAGGAGCTCTCAGCAACCTGACCTAGTGAAAGGTGTGCCTGCCCATGGCAGGCACATTGGAACTTGATGATCTTTATGATTCCTTCCAATCCAAGCCGTTCTATGATTACCTTGAGGTTCTTCTTGGAAGGATGATTTGAAGCCATACAAATATTACAGTTAAAAAAAAAAAGGGGCAGAGAAACAATTAATTTTGGCAGCATTACAGAAGCAGACTGTGAGCAGCATAATAAAAGTGGTCTTTTGTTTGAGATCCATCTCTGGATGATTTAAAAATCAGTGGTAGCTATTTGAGCAGTTTTGGCTTTTATTTCTTTTAATTTTTATTTTTCTTGCAAGGTTTTGGAGACAAAAGTATTAATCTGAAGTATTAATCTATCAATATCAAAATCAAGTAACAATTTTGGGGACTCATTTTATAATGTCTGAAATTGTTTGAGTCCAGTAACAGTTTAAAGATACAATCATTAATATGGTAACTTTCAATTAGCCTCATTGACATGTTAATAATTACAGGAAGTGTGAAGCCTAAAAGTTGATGACAACACAAAAAGAAGGGAGTTAGGATGTATGCTTTTAGAAGATATTTGGTAGATGTAGAGCAGTTAGAGGCACCTTTGGTGGAAAGTGTTTTTCAAAATTCAGCATATGTCCTTGAGTGTATGCCTAGATAAATTAGCCCAAATTAAATGACAGTATCCAGTGCTTTTCTTAGATTGTACAAATAGGAGCTAGCTTGATTTCTTGTTTGGTTTCCTTGCTGCCTGTCAGGAGATTCTGTCATCACTTTGGCAATCCATATTATTGTGACTTAGGTATGCTGTAATGTTGGGATTTCCAAGAGCCTCTTGAAATAATACAAACTAGGAAGCTGACATTCTTTGTTTGCACTTTATTTTATCTTTTTATGAATTAATATTTGGGTTTTTTAAGAGCTGTATAAGGAAGACATTGCCTGCCACTAGCTGACTTTTGTTTATCTGTTTTTCCACCTTTCTCCTAATAGTAAAAAATTATAGTTAAGTTGCTGTCATGGCTTCAGTTGAAAGATCATGTAAATGTGGCTGGACTGTGTGATAGCCCTTCTCCTCTTGGCTGTTGCAGAGTTACTGGAGCATAGCCTCACTGTGAGTGTGAGAGAGGTTATAGCTCTCACAGCTGAGTAGGTAATTCTTGGATTATGTCATGGATATCGCCAGTAGGAGGATTACTTAGATTAAATGTTGTAGTCCACTGCTTTAACAGAATGTAAATTAGAGGAATCGAATTATAATTTCCCTCATCCTTAGAAGCAAATTTATTTTCTCAATAATACATATTTTATCCAAACATATATACATTTATGAGCTATGATCAAAATAAGTCTGTGTTCATTATTGCAGGTTTTTTTATACTAAAGAACAAGTACAAAAGAAAACAAACAGAATTTTGTGTCTGTAGTAATAATAGTATTAATAGTAACCATGCTTCTTTAAGATCTCTCCCAGACCAAGCCATTCTGATTCTTTGTGACGCTATGATACTGCAGAGAGGAATATATGACCACCTCTCTATTCTGTAGTAGGTTTAATAAACCATGTCGTGATTTTTATTTTAAATAATTAGGGAAAATAGTTTTTTGCATCAATGTAAGCTTAATTAATAAGAACTTACTGAGCTGGCAAAAAGAAACATGTTCATATTGGGAGGATTCAGTGGTTTGTAACTAGTTAGCTGAGTTGCAATAGAGAAAGCCACAACTACTACTGTCAGTGATCTTATACTTTTCCCTTTTTTTCTCCATGATTTGGGGGGGGGTGCAGAACCCTGATGTTGCTCTTGATCTTATACAAGAGTTAGTTTAAAAATACTTCCTTTAGGGTGATGAATTATTTTTCAGCGTGTGCAGTCAGCCTTTTGGCTAGTCCAACTGGTACCAAGAAAGTATTACCATACAGTATCAGTGTGGAGTCCCTACGTGTGGTTGCTTTCAGTCAAAATGGGGTGGGAGGGGAGCCTGTATTTTAATTTTTTTCACTGTCTTTCTAAACAGCTGTATAAAAAAAGTTTTGCAAGTTTAATCTTAATAATCTAAACCCAAAAAAGCAGACACAATCTGTCATAAAATAACTATTAGTGACTAGTTTGTATCCTATAAATCTAACTTGAGTTGATAATATGGTCCATTACCAGCTAACTGCACAGAGTATTTTTCATTTTACACTCTTCAGTTACTTTTTAGTGAAGTGTTAAAAAATATGAAGCTTTTCTCCTCTCTAAAATTGCACACTGTCTGTCTGTTATTAGGGAGATAACAGCTCTTATAAATGTTTCAGTAAGCGTTAAGTAGACAGTTATGTGCACTCTCATTCCACGCTTATTTGCTTACTGTAATAAACTGATAAAATATGTGTGGTTTGTCTCTGTGTATCTGCAGGCATCATGAGTCACATAGATTTCCTTTAGAAATAATGTTGTGTCTGCAGAATTGATTGGTTATTTTCATAAACCATCCAAAGGTACACAAACGACTTCTATTATTTAAACATATGCTGTGTAAGATTTGTAGGAGATTATCTCCTGGTTAGTAGATGCTTCTTGTTCTGTTAACTCTGTGTGGTTTTATTTTAACCCTAGAGTGATTGCTAGTACCTGCTCCATGGGTTTTATCTCAACTACTTTAAAAATTTTAGAATTAAAACAAAACTCTGTTTACCAGACTGATGCAGCTGTTAAATACATCACATTACAGTTACATCAGCCTTTTTCAGCTCAAAATCCTTACTAGCAAGTAGAGGTTTTGAAAACTCCAGTTTTCCAGAATTAAATTGCTTTGTTCAACATATGTATGTTTTATTTATTTTTAGCACTGCCGCATTAAATGCAAGTGAAAATTAATGTTCTGTACAAAGAAAGATGACTTAAACATAATGTCATTATTCTGAGGGTCCTGTGTGGTTTTGCTGCTACGTATAGTATGATGTTGAAAATAAAAGTGAATGGGCTCACAAGCTTTTTATTACTGAAAGAAGAAATAATGCAATAATGAAGGGGGCATAGGCATAGATTAAAATCTCTAAAAATTACAGAAGGGATTCAGTAAAACTTGAATCAGTGTTACAATTTAACTATAGTGACAGTTTTTTCTCTATGTGTATGCATTTTAGGGCAGCTCATCCTGGGTGCCATTATGCAGCACAGGTAGGACAACCAGGGGGTCTGGCCTAGCCAGCACAGGTTGGTAAAAGGCAAAGGTCCAAAAGGCTGAGGCCACTAGTGAGAGGTTCAACAAGGCCCGGTGCTGGGTCCTGCCCTTGGGTCACACCAACCCCAGGCAGCTCCCCAGGCTCGGGCAGAGTGGCTGGAAAGGAGCTGGGGGTGCTGGTGGCAGCAGCTGAACATGAGCCAGGCTGTGCCCAGGGGGCCAAGAAGGCCAATGGCATCCTGGCCTGGATCAGCAATGCTGTGGCCAGCAGGAGCAGGGCAGGGATAGGCCCTGTGTACTCAGCACTGGTGAGGCCACACCTCCGGTGTTGTGTCCAGTTCTGGGCTACTCACTATAAGAAGATCATTCTGGTGCTGGAGCAAGTCCACAGAAAAACAGCAGAGCTGGGGAAGGGTCTGGAGCACAAGTCTAGTGAGGAACAGCTGAGGGAGCTGGGGGTTTTTATCCTAGAGAAAAGGAAGCTCGGGAGGGACCTTGTCACTCTACAGCTGTTTGAAAGGAGGGTGTAGCCAGGTGGGGGTTGGCCTCTTCTCCCAGCTAAATGATAGAACAAGAGGAAATAGCCTCCTGTTTTGCCAGGGGAGGTTTAGGTTGGATATTAGGAAAAAATTTCTTCACTGAAAAAATTATCAGGCATTGGAATGAACTGGCCAGGGAAGTGGTGGAATCACTAATCTTGGGAGTCTTCAGAAAGCATGTGAATGTGACAACTAGGAACATGGTTTACTGAAGATGGTAGGGCAGGATAAGCAGTTGGACACAGAACTTAGATATCTTTTCCAACCTCAATGGCTCTATATTTCTGTATATGTACTTGACTGACTTCTGACTACTTTTTAAGTTTTCATTCCTATTAATAAATATCATTAATAAAGCCAGCCCTAAGTAAACACAAAGAGGCTAGTGTACTGCAAAATACTTTTGTTAACATGAATTAAACATAGATCTTAAACTTGATAATGTAAAGTGGGAGAACCATTTCATGAAATAACTTTTCTATTATGCTTGTCCTGCTCAAATTGAATTGAATATTAAAAGCCAGAGGCTGTGCTTAAAAATAAGGTTTAAATTCCATCTTAAAACTTGAGTTTTGTCATTATTTGAGTAATGGTTTAAATAGCATACTAATTTGACTGCTAATAACCTCTTACTGTTATTGTCTCTTTCTGTGTACCAATGAAGTATTCATTATTCAAGGTATTTCCTTTATTATTTCTTGACAACGTAGGCATTTTTTTGAGAGTTTGACCTTGACGGTTATTTCTAGAAAACTAAGATGACTGTTAATCTGTGGAAATTTGGGAATTCTATTCAAAGATGTTTTTGAGTTTTCAGTAACTGTGAAGGTCCATATGAATTATACCTTTTCCAGTCATTTTGTGTTAGTTGTAAGTCTGGTCATGTGATGTCACAGGTCATTATTTTATAAATATCATTTGAAGTAACTCTGATCTTTCCTTAAAACTTGTGTAAAGGATTCAAATTCACTTGTTTTCATATTTCCTGAACTCCTTACTTTTGAGCTCATTATTTCCTTGTCAGAAGTATCTGGGATTTTGTTTGCACACTGAATGTCTTTTCTTTATGCTTTTTCTGCAGGGTAGACTGCGCTGAAACATCCTTAGGATTTTACTTGTTGCTTCTAGCAGCAAGACTATTTAAAAAGTGTCAGCATCTTTCTGCTCTATATAACTGTGTTTTTACTGTTTCAGCAATGTAATTGTTAGACAACATTTTTTGTGGTTTTAACAAGAGAAACAGAAGACAATTTCTCACTACTTTCACCTTACACAATGAGCTTGGGGATACCCTTGAATTCTGATGCACAGAATGTTTTTTTCTGGAAAAAATATAACTAACTGTAACTCTTAAAAAACGTGATAATTTAATAGCTAACTGTAAAGCTAAAAATTGAAAACAGATTTATAGTGGAAAGTGAGATAGCTACAACAAAGGTATTTTCAGCACCAGAAATGGTTTGAGGCTCTGTGTCTAATGTCTATTACTGCAATTTGTTTATGTATTTCACAGGTTTCTGGTTCACTAAAATTCCACCTTAAAAGCAGGTGCTCTAACTGAGTGAAAAATGCAGTATTCAATTGTCATTTTTACTGTTCTTGATTTACAGCATTTGCTAACTATTGTGGTATACTTAACAGGTCACTAAGCAAGTCTCTGTGTCAACAAAAACACATGAACTGCTTCATCGAATGAGTGGGAAAGGATTAGCAGCCCATTATCACTTCTCAAGACAGCCAGGCATTTTGGGTGATCATATGGTACCTGTGCAAGTGACAGTAATAAATACAACTGATCAGAAGATAGAGAACATTCACATTGGAGAGAAGAAATTACCTCCAGGCATGAGAATGCATGAGTTTAATCCAATAGGTAACCATATCCTATCTTTAAAAATTCAGGTTCTTAATCTTCAGCAAAATTTCAAATACAGGAAAGTGGTTTTGCATAGTTACATGTATACTCATATATGTGTGTGTGGTGGGGAGGGTAGGTGTACATATCTACACAGACACTCATCAGCTATCAACTTGTTAGGACCAAACCTTTCTGCATCCCTACAAACTTTTATTCTCTTACTTATTTTAGACTGGCTATTATGGGCTTCCATTAAAAAGGAGGTTTTGATTTTATATTCACAATTATTTTCTTAGTAATCTTTAAGTGATTCTAAATGTATTGTATATATTGGTGGCTCAGAGCATTGCCGTTTCCTGTGAGCTTATCACAGTAGAGTGGAAGCCTATGTTTTGGTTTAGCTTTTGTCTACCATAGTTCCACAAATTGTGTCTGCTTAGATTAGATAGAAAGCAATGTGTAGTCAGACCTGATCTAAATTGTTTTACTTTCTACTTTGTAATCAGGATGGTTTTTTGCTAAATTTCTCTGGAAAAGAGTATAAAACTTCAGAAAGAACACAGAGCACAGCAAGATTTTTCAAGAGTAATACCTATATACACAATCTGCTTTCTTTGCTCAACAATTCTTTATTTTAGGACATTGTGGTATAATCAGAAGTGTCTCTCTTTCATAATAAAAATTCTTTTCCTTCAATGAGCTACACTATTATGTGAATATGTATCATAATAGAAGAATACAGAAACATGTTCTTAAAGCAGAACAGTGAACTAAAGAGTATTCTTTAAGCTTTTAAGCTTTTAGCTTTTAGCTTTTAAGTAGCTAAGATGTTTGTATTAAATGGTTCTAAATATTGAAATTATTTTTTTAACATAGAAAAGATTATGCAGATTTACACCAAATAGCTACAAAAGCAGTTGTCCAGTGCTATAGTTTATATCAGAGTTTAAATTAATAATAATAACTTTTTGCATCTTGATAATGATGTGTACTTGATCAAGGCAGTTACTTTTAGAATTCTGTTAGTTTGAGTTTTTTTAAGTGAACATTTTGCTGCTTATTCCTCAAAATAAGTCCAGCTCAAAATTGAAATGTCAAGTTAGTTTTGCCCATGGGCTTTATTTTATATCCCTATCTGCAAACATTTTAAATAAATAAAGGACAAAGGCTTACAAGTAGAAATCTAGAAATACTGTAAATCAGATCAGGAGATACTATAGCCACAATAGTATAGCAATTAACAGTAGCCCATTGTTACTGTTTCCCACAGTAACCACAGGAGATACTATACCCACAATCCTAGCAATTAACAGTAACATTCACTTGTCTCACATAAAAGCATGGGGGAAAAATGTGGAATTAATCAATTATCCACTTCAGGTTCCTTGACCTCCACAAAGCAATCTTACCCTCTAAAGTATTTATTTCTCCAAGAAAGACATTGCAGTATTTGTCCTGAAAAGCTGTTGGTTTCTTCTGCAGAAAATAAGCTCTGTAGTTCTTCCAAAAATGTTATTTTTCTTGCTTGAATGCAAATTTTCTGTATTCTTTATCATTTTGTGTAGAACTAAGCCTATACACCCTGTTCTTACTACATTTTGTGTTTCCAGTGTTTGGAAAACACATCCTACCACTTACCTAGCAGACCCAACAGAAGAAGTGTCAGCATAGACAGGTATTCCTGCTGGAATATAAGTCTAGTTTTTCTTCAGTCACTGAAAGTACTGTTGGCAATGGTCCTGATTCTTCCAGTAGAAATGGTTCAAATTATTTCACCCAAATCCCTGTGCACAACACTTTCTTGTTCTTAAGTGTGTTTGAAACGCCCTTTGAAAACATTAAGCTCAAAGACTTTGATAGAGTTAATTCTGAATTTGAGCTGGAACCTTTAAACTTTCAGTGCTTTAAATAGACTCCTTGGAATACTTTTTTTCCTACTCAATTCCTAGTGTTAGTTTAGACTTCAGCCAGGAGCATTAACTCCATCTTTTCTGCATTTTTGCAAACCTAATCTTCAAATAGTTAAATTTTGTTACATTTTGTGATGGAGCAGCTGTCTGCTTTTAGTTCCTGAAAAGTATCAGGTACATTATGAATAATCTGTAAATCAGACATTTTGCTGCCTGCGTATTATTTTTCATTTTAATTCCTCTCTTTTAAGTGTGCTTTCAGCTATTTGTTGTAATCTTGAGAAGGCAAAGTCTGCTTCAATGCTTCTTTTTACTTATGTACGAAAGAGCTTACAAGGAAGCTTACAAGCCTTTAACTAAAAGCTTTATCTCTACAACATTAGGGAAATAGTGTGGTGATTTAGCCAAGAATCTAAGAATGAGTATGTCTCTTGATATCTTCATTGCCAAGAGTGTCTCAGTCTGCACTGCTTGTATAGCACAAAGTCATCTGCCATGTAGTGTTCATAGTCCTTCTTCTCCCTTCCAGCTAATGCAAGTAGAATATTGAGGCACAAGTAAACCACAGTAATTATGAACTTTTTAAGTTCAGCTTATTTTCTATTGTGTGTATTAATGTAGATTTATTTGTTGTATTTTGCAATTTACTAACTAAATCTGCAAACCTGTGTTATTGAAAATGAAATCTCAGTGCTGGATCTGTGCACAGTTACAAGGATGTCACTTCAATATTTTTCTTTTCTGTAGATAACGTTCCTTTCTTTGCTTTTCTAATACAAGGCCTTATTCTGTTGATAGAGCTCTAGGACTGAAGTGGCAGCATTTCATGTGCATTAACAGTGTGAGAGGGGGAGTCCAGGATGCTTAAACATGCAAGTGTGACATTTGGGCAATGCCTATTTGAAATAAAACTACAACTGTTGGATTTTTTTCTTACAGAATATTTTGGGGGTTTTAGTTATGTGAAGTTTGGGGGATTGCATCTGATGTCTTCTGTTGCCTTGCATGTGTACTTTCTCTCTTAAAAATCTCTTCATGCAGAGTGTCTTGAGCCTGGAGGATCCATTATTGCTACAATGGGGATTGACTTCTGTGATTCTACCCAGACAGCGAGTTTCCAGTTATGGTAAGTTCTTGGGAAGGGGAAGGTAATTTTTTGCTCCTGGAAGGTAAAACTAGTGTTCATTGGAAGTCTACTTGGTGTTATCAGACTCACTATTTTATTAAATATTCAAAGAATTAAACAAAATTTACAACATTATATATATCCACGATGTTTTAAGAGAAATAGCACATTATTAGTGTTCAGTTTTACTTTTAGAAGCTTTATTTTTTTGTCCCACTCTTCTAGGGATTCTTGTTAACATTGTCTGGAAAGGGGCAGTCATGTCTGACTATTCTATTTTAGTGTTTTGTGTGTGTTCTCCCTTGTAAGAAACAACAGGTCAAAATGACACATAGTGTGAGCAGTTTTACTACCCTGAGTCTTTATTATGGGTGCTTATGGTTCCTCTAACATGACTGCCTGAAAACAACCCCAAAATTTGCCCACGAAAGAAATGCTGTAGATTCTTTTAAATCAACAGTGAGAATGAAACCAAATAATTGGCTGGCCAACTAAATCTTGTCTAATATGCCTGATTTACATTTTTTGTGCTCATTATTGGCATGTGCAGCATCCTCTTTCTGCCTTAGGCTAGCAGGGGGAACCCATTCACCCAGTGAGAGTTCTGTTACAAACTGGCATTTGAAAATGGGTTAATTTCAACATTGGGAAAAAATGGATGGAGAGAAATGGATGGGAGAAAACTTGAAACCTTCTTTTAGGGGATTGTCAGGTTTATGGAGTTTTTAAACTGTGCAAAAGCATATATAGGCCTACACAATTTAATTTTTTTGACATATTTTGAAGTAATGGATTTTTTATATGTTTTGTTGCAAGAAACACAGCTTCCAATATTCAGTACAAAAAGAGGGATATTGAATAGACAGTCATATTGCTGCATTTCAGTTTAAGGGAAGCCCTTTGTGAATGTTCTATACTTCTTCCTTTGGAAAATTTCTGTAGCAATTTTAGTATACTTAGTAGCTGTGCTACTAAGCACAGCTTGTTCAACTGATAAGTTATTGGAGATAGCATGAAAATCCTAATTATAGAGATGTACCCAAGTGATTCCTAAAGTACCACTGCTAAAATAACATTTCTTGTTCTGGGGGCAAGGAGGTTTTACTATTCTTGTACAGCAGATGCTCCTGCATAGTCACTTTACACATAGTTGTACTTCCAGCAAAATCTCTGCTGCATGTAGTTTATGCACATCATGCTGTTATAACTGGTCTGTATGCTGTCTGCTGGAATTTGGAAACTGCTTTGAACTGTTGCCTGATGTTTGTTTAGGAAGGAGGTTCCCTTTCAGGCAGTGCAGTTTCAAAATTGCTTCAAAATCATAGACGCTGACTCTCTTTATCTAAATAAATTTTGAATTTTATAAAATAGTATCTTCTTGATAGTTTATCAAGCAGAAATATTTTTAAAATAAAGCAGCTATTTTTCTTTCAAGTACGTAATTTCAGTCTACCAATGATTTGATTTTTAACTTACACCATTTGTTGCTAAGAATCTTAGCAGTGATGAGGATAAGCAATGTAGCATAACACATTGATTTTATGCAGATCATCACCTTTATGTTTTGGGAGGTCTGCTGTATTAGTGATATATAAAAACTGATTACTTTCTCCAACATTGCCTAGTAATTGTTTATTATTTTCCTATTAGACAAACAAGACAGATCAATATTCCTGAACACCAACCAGACTATGAGTAACATCACTGTAAATAGATTTGCCTCAGACCTCAGTGGTGTATTCATTTTAATGATTTAGACAATGTGAGTCCAATGACAAAAGCGCTCAAGCTAAGTTTAAAATTAAATTAAGAATAGGAATTGCTTGCTTTGTTCGTTTACTAATTGATAGGGCCTTGTTTCTTTGCTGTTAGTTCCTAGAAAATAGTATAAAAATAGGTAAAATGTTATTTGCATTAAATTTGCTATTTTACACTGAACACTTATTTTGTTCAAAATCCTACTGATCTTCATTATCACTGAAGAAACTGTGCGCTGTGATGTTTTGGGAGAAATGTCTTAAAGAACTCAGCTGCAGGCTCTGTAACTTATTATACTTTTCAAAAAGCTTTATCCAAAAGAAGGAATGACTTCCAGAAGTTTGTCAAATGTTGTTGAAATAATGTGCACACAAAGGTGTCTATATTCCTGTATTTCCTATTAACATATCTCTATGAAAGATGTTGTCAGTTATTTTACATTTTTGCTAGAAGCATATTCAGCAGTAAAGTGTTCCTGATCATAAGAATTTTCTTTACGTTGTTCTAAGAGGAGCACTTTATCTTGCATCAAATGTAATTGATCCTGAAGCAGTGTAATCACAATTACTCACTTTCTTAATTGGCCTGCCCAAAATCAGAAAATGGAAACCGATCGGCAGTGTTTAAATCAATAGCTTTGTAGTAAAGCTTGTGGGGGTAGGGACATAGTGGTAATGGGTAGATCAATTGGTCTTAGATGCCAATCATGGACTGTGTGTTTTGCATAGCAAACACTACCCTTCAGCTTAGGGATGTACTGTTGTACTAGGGGTTCAATAAATACAAACTCTATAAAGAAAAAAACTAACATGAGTCATAGAATATTTAGATCTTTTTCTGAATTTGTTGTACAAGTCAAGGACAATGAAGGAGAAACTGCAATATAGAGGTTTGAAGGAATGAGCTTTAAAAGACCTCCTGCTCAAATACTATTTTTGGTAAGCAAACCTTACCAAGATCACACATCTAATTGAAGTAGGGTGAAATGCCTCAACTTGAAAACTGTGGCTAATGCATTTATTTAGAATGTATATTAGGATGTTCACAGCATGTACTTGTGAGAACATCTCTTCATTGTTATTTTTCTTATGCCACTTCCTTCCAGAGGCAGCTATTTCAGCCACACTGGTGTTCTGCATGATAATGCCTTTCAAGCAGAAAGTTAAAGAGGAATAAATGGAGGGATTGAGCCTTTTAAAAGATTTTTGAATGTTACTCTTTGTCTTTGTGTTACTTTGTTCTCATTTTGCAAGCAGGATATACACAGTTTAGGAGTTTAGAGCAATTTGTTATTGGCTAACTCATATGCAAGGTAGGTTGCTACCCTGTTGAATTATAGTTAAAGTTTAGTATATTCACCATCCAAGTAAGAGACCTGAGCCTTAGCTAAGCAGGTAGGCATCAGTTGAGCAAAGAAAAGGTTGGAATGGATTCTTGATATAACAGACTATCTGCAATACTCCACTGACTGTGGAACTACTTCCTTTTTTCCCCATGTCAGATCTTAAAGATTTCCATGTTAGTTGAATCCTTGAGCTCCTAGTGTTCACCATGTCAACAATCCTACCACTTGTGTTATCTTTATTGTCTTGCATGTCTCTGCTTTTCAGATATTCTCAAGTCTTTCTCTCAGCTTACTAGTTTTTTGAGATGTCTGAACAACTATATGGGAGCTCTGCTATGTCAAAATTTTGCCCATGGATCCTTGTAATGAAAATATTTGAATCCCTTAAGATGAAAGACAGGGAAGGTTATAGAGACAGAGAGTTAGAGCCCTTACATGCCCTTACTCTATTTTTGTATGTGTATTTAGCATTATTAATTTCTGTCTATGTTTCTATAACTCAGTAGGCAAATCTCCAATTTCTTGTAGGCATGATGAATAACTAAAGGTAAAGAGATGTAATTTTTATAACATTGAAAGTTTATCTTTACATTTTCTGTCTTATTCTTTTCCCTCCTCTCTTTCCAAATTACCTTAGTTGTTCCCAAAACCATAAAAGAACCACAGCTTTAAAGATAAAATTAAGTTACAGAGAGCCTGGTTCTCTTCTTTTTTCTGTTCTTTTGAAAAGTACGCAGGGAGTTGTTTAGCTTTCTTTGAAACTGTTTGGTGTAGGAGAGATGTCCATGCCATGCATCTCTCTCCCTAGTTTTGATTTTGCATTTCCTCTCCCTAGTTTTCTCAAGGTTTAAGTGTAAAAAAACACAACCAGAGACCCCAAGAAGAAAAATCAAATGAAAGCAACGGCTTTTGTGCTTTTCATTCTTTTTCAAAATAATTTGGTAATTGGAAAATAGTGTGACATGACAGAGGTTTTTTAGCTGGTTACCTTATATTGGCATTTCTTAGTGTCTCAGTGTCATCAGAAGGACCCGCTCCTTCTAATGAGGAGAATACATACTCTTGTATGTCTGTTCATTTAGTCTGTCCTGTCCTATATAAAGAAAACATTTTGCTGATTACTCCAGAAGAGTTTGGTGTAGCAGAAAGAATCTAGCAATTCCTTAAATGAAGTAAATTCTGTGAATGAGATTTTAAAACTTTGTTCAGCCTGTTCTCTGCAGGTTTTATCTTATTTTAGAAGCTTTTGTTCTGAATTTTATTTTCAATGGAAGAGATTTTTTGCAGCATGAAATTTGCTCGCTTCACTCTGTGTTGATGTAGAAATCTTCCCAAGCAGAACTTCTACCTGCAAAGCAAGTAAATGAAGAGGGTTGGTTGGGTAGCAGTCAGTATTTCTGTTGAGTGCAAACATGCATTCAGGTGTAGATGCTTCCACAAAAGCATCTGATTAAAACTATGTAGTGGAATATGTTATGGAATATATTAAAAACTAATGTTAGAGATGCAGGATTTTCTTCGGATCACTGTCACTTGCATTTTCACTTTTTTCTTGCTGTTTCCTTCCCTAGTGCTTTCTCAGCAGATCACCAAGTTGCTTATAAATGTAAGAAAAGCAATCTGGTACTCTTCTCTTTATTTCATTATTCTAAAGTAGTCAGTTGGCCCTATTCCAAAATTATGCCAAGATAAATGGCTGACCTGGAAAAAACAAGGCTGGACATGAACAACTGCTTTCATTTGTTCTATTGCTTTGGCCTTTTTCTCATGCAAAAGCAGGATGCAGTCCTTTCCTTTCTTCAGCAAGACTAAAGTCAAGTCCCCTATACTTTTCTATTCCATATTTTGTTTTGCAGGAAATTAATTCTCTCTTAGTGTTGCTCTTCCTCTCATGTTCTTTTTTTTAACATGTGTGGAGATTTTTGTGAATACAAGACAAAAAAAATAAGCTGGTTTGGGAAAGATATATTCTGGGGCAAGCTGCTGCTAGGAGTGAAACAAAAAAGGATAGTAATCAAGAGCAAGAATATTCCCAGTCTTATTAGAATACTAATTTATTAAAAGCCTTGGAAGTTAAAATTTTAACCACTGCTATTGTGGAATTTTCAAAGAAGTAATTGACAAGTGTTAGCATTATTTACTTCAGTTTTAAAGAAGATTTTGCCATCACTGTTCTAAAGTTATGGTAGACAACTTCTTTACCAGGAGCCCTTCAAAGCCAATTCTTTATAAAAAGCAACTAAACTGAGAGGAGAAAAGGAATAGCCAAGAGTTTCAAATGGCAAGTGCTAGCTACAGACGTGTGCAGAAATCTTTAAACTGTGCATCTTCTGAAGGGCTGAATCTTAGTCTTGCAGTGTCAGTTATCGTGGAGCTAGTAAGTCTCCCTTGGTTCCTGTGGGAGCATTATTGTCTTTGTCTCTCCTTTGTTCACCTTGATGTATGCATCAGAAGATAAATTCATGTGATACTTGCAATTGAGTCATGAAAGTGATGTTAGTCTTTTAAAAATATAATATGTACAGTTTAGCAGTTTTTAAGGAGTCGGGAAGAGTAACGATGTGTAATGTCATTTGCCTGTAAGTTCACAATTAAATACATAACAGATTTTGCAAGCTACTGTTAGAAAGGTACTGTTATAAGACATCCCCAACTGTTTGATCCTTTTAAAGCTTCCCTCTAAGAACTTCTCATTAAGTATTCATGTTCCTCTAAGGCTGTAACTTACCAAATTATTGCACATGCTAATACCAGAAAACACGGTGTTTAATTTTTTAAATCAAAAACCACATTCTGTTGCCCTGAGAAACTTTGGGTATTTTTTCTGGTAAGCTACTTCACCTTTATCTTTCAGGAAAGTTAAAGCAACACTACCTGAGAGATGCTTCAGTGAAGCTTGAACCAGTTGTCCAGTAGATTTTTAAAAGTTAATGTATTTTTTTGTATAAACATCATTTATATTAATGAGATTCTTGAAAAAATAAATGATTAAGTTAAATACACTGAAATTTAGTTCACTAGGTATTGGGGGAAGTTAAGTATTTGTATTCCAAGCCTCAATTTTATTCTCAAATTTCTTCATTAGATATCTGATGAAATCTCCATCTTTGGAGATACTCAGAGCTCAAATGGACAAGGCCATGAACCAAGTGAGCTAAGGTGACCCTTGCTTAAGCAGGAGGTAGAATCAGGTGATTCCTAATGCCCCTTCATATTGTGCTTCTCTGGAATTATGAAGTAACTTTTGTTAAATTAAATATTATGAGCTCTCTAATATAAAGATGTAATAAAAGAGATGCAGATCAACTAACAAAAGCTGTATATTTAATCTGTGAAGTGTCTGATAAAGAGAACCTATAAGGAAGGATGATTTTCTGTAGCTGAGAAAGAAATTTACTGTAGGACACTGGAATTAAAGTAATGCAAAGTAACCCAGATGCTGACTAAAGTGAAATTAAGAACAAAGTGGTTTTGAAGAACAAATAGCAATCAGAATTTCTGTTTGTAGGCTATGAAGAGTTCACGTTTTATCAAAGAATATATATTAGCTATTTATTCACTAGAGGAAATGGAAGTGGAATGTTTGTTAACAGCAGAGGTGTCAAGTGGTCCTCTTAAGCAGTTATGGACATAAAAAATCCAAGCGGTACTCATGCTTTTATTCCTTCTTGTTGTGGAAATATTGTTATAAGCATTAAAGCAATCTAATAATTGATGTTATAAGTCAAGTTTATGTACAAATGGCATCTCTCCAGTCAATGTGGGACATAAATCATTGTACGCAAAATGGTTTATCTGTTTCATGCTGAATTATGTAGAGTACATCTTGCTTAAATATGAAACATAAGATTGGTTGAACAATCAGTTGAAGAGTGTAAATGAAGGTATTGTTGAAAGTGTTAGTCTTATAGTCCAAGTAGTAGGTATGAATAGCAAAAAATTAATGAGGCAGTTGATTAAAGACTCTTCCATCAGCTCTTAAGATGATTGAGTTGTTAATCACTATTCAAAAGAAAAATTAAAGAAAAAATAGTTCTTGCTTATTTTACTGTGCACTTAATTGGGCTAGATAATCAAACAATCCCTGTTCTTTTATTATAATAATGACTTTAGAGACAGATGGCATTTAAGGTAGTACGGGGGGGGGAGATTAGTATGGGGGTAAAAAAGTTTGAATTTGTTAGCTTTTAAAAGCAGCGCTTAATAAATGATTTTTTATAAAGGAAGTACTGGGAGTTTGAAGGGATTGGTTCCGTGTATGTGTACTAAATAGCAGTTCTCAGAGAAGTTAGCATAAATGTCCCATTTTATTTGAATAGCTCATACTTGAGACTGCACTCATAAGCATAATTATAACACATCGCAAGCTAGAAAATAAGGACGTAGTAGTTCCTAAGCATTTCCTTTTGTAAATGGGTAATTACAATAAGTATTAGAATTGTGAGTAGAAGGACTGTAAAATGCTTCTCTGTTTCCAGGTGGCTTGTCTTGCATCTTTAGGAGGGAGACGTGTGTTTTCTATACTATTGATCTGGTGTTTGCTTTCATCAGTCTCTAGTTTCAGAACTTTGAAATTGCAGAGTTATAAAATATCAGTAACACATATTTTAGGTTAATTTAAATAACATGGATGTTAATGGATGAAATGTATTTTCCATTCTAATGATTGTATCATTATATTTAAGTAAGATATCTGAGGCATATCATCAATCAATATATATTGACTATTTGGTACACCAGGAAAAAAAGGAAAGTGTTCTTTTCTAAAAATTTCTCAGGCCTTAAAGCATTAACAAAGATTCTGACTGGATGTACTGATCCTGAATTGCTAGGCAAATCCCTTATGGTACAATTAGTCAATGAAACATAGCAGGGTGAATGTATCTTGAGTTCCTGTAGATTTTAAGAAGTCTCATACAAAATAGTTGGAAACTTAGGGAATTGAATGGATAGTGAGAGGAAGTTCACTATATGATATTTATTTCTTAAGGAGAAATGTGTAACTTTTGGTAGTATTGTGTAACTCTGCCATTTAAAAAATGTTCTGCAGTTTTCCAGCGTGCTTTTACATTAACCAGTATGCTCTGTGATTTTGTTTAAATACACCAAATACTGTGAAACCGAAGTTACCAAAAATATTTCTCCTTTACTAATGTATTTATTGTTTGGCTTGTTTGTGGGTTTTTTTCCAGACAATATCATCCTTTTGTCTGAAATTATATGTTTTCAATGTTTACTCCTATTTCTAGAACAGCTGTAGCTGATGACAGAATGCATAACAGTTCTCTCAAAGGATTTGTGAAATGCACAATAATTTGTCCTTTGCAAGCATTTAGATTGTGTGTGATGCTTTGTAGGTTGCAAATAAACATTGATTTGAATAAAAGTTATATTTTCAGAAATGCAAGACTATGCCTACCACATTTGTACTGGAGAAAAATGGATCAGCTTTACTAATGTAAGAAGTTTGCTTTCAAATTTATAAGTTAGAAATCGTACAGGTTGTTTTTATACTTTATCATGGTTTTACAGAAAATTTGAAACTGATATATGTGTATTTATTAATCAGTGTTGAAGCACCTGGTTGATTCTCTGTAATTTCTCTTTTCTAGCACAAAGGATGATCACTTCAATGTTAACATTCAACCCCCTGTTGGAGAACTGCTCCTGCCTGTCACTATGTCAGAGAAAGATTTTAAGAAAGAGCAAGGTGAGAAATACTTCAGCAGCTTCAGTGAATTTACTTGGGAAGAGAGCTGCATGCATTTCAATTTCCAAGCATACAGAAAGCGCTTCCAGTTGTAAGTGGTTGAGACTGTTAGTATTCACTCTGACAAGTAGTTTAAAAGTATCTTGAGAAGGATGTGTCATGATATAATGCCGTCTTTAAAGATCAAAGCCCACACTTTACCTTAAAACAGTCTTTCGGCTCAAAGCCTTTTGGATTCCCATCATAAAGTGTGAATGCCTTTCCTACCAGCAGTAAAACAGAAACTTGTGATGCCATCTCAAGGAAATTAACCATTTATACAGTGGTATTGCATCGGGTTTTACTGTTCTTTATTCCAATACTAATTTTCATACTTAATGTACCTGTTCCTTAGCTTCTTTGAAGATTGTTTTAATCTTTTCACTTTCAAACACTTCATATATAAAAACTACTCATGTTGGAATACTGGTTTTTATACTTCTGCATTCTACTAATACTGTGTTTTCAAAGAATTTAAGTCTTTTATACTAATCCAGACACAAACCCCCATAAGAGCTTTTAGTGACTTACATATTTTATTCAAAATGTTGTGCTTAGGTTTGACCTAAAATTGTGCTTAGGTTTGACCTAACCATATGTTAAATGGAATAGTCAGTACTGCTGTCCTTAATTTGGATATGATTCTTGGATATTTTAAAATATAAGTGGTTACATTTTGGATGCACTCAAATGTAGTAGTGTTTACTCATATATCTCAATGTATGGGGATTTACATGTGTATGTCTCTTCACATTGAGATGAGAATATGCCCATGGGATCCTGTCTCATTGCTGTGTAAGGCTCAGAAACTCAGTATATCCATCAAGCAGTCAAGAACACCAACGAGTAATGTTATGTATTATTAGTTATTGCCTTTGAGCATTTCTTGCTTTTGTGTTATTGAATTATTAAGAAAGTAGTTTAAATACTGTCTAGATAATTTGCAGTTAAGCTTATGGCTGCAGTGAAAAGTTAGGATTGTGCTTTGTTTTCATAACCAATTGATACTTATTTGCTGTTCTTACCCTTTGCTGGCTAAAGCCTGCCTCTCTGCTTTATACCTGCTCAGCAAACCAAGGTGAGTGATTGAACGAGGCTGTGGTACATTTATTTTAAACTGTTCCCTTCTAAAAATTGTAGCTGGGGTTGTAGTGAAAAAAAGGCAGGTTACTATGCTTCTTCCCTCCCTGTTTTCATGTTTGCTTGCTTTGTGGTATTCTGATAGAGTTTTTGTATGCTTTACTGTAACTGAGGGCTTTTTTTCCTCCTGACTGGCCATACAGAACCATGAACACATAGAAGAAGTGTACTTGGAGAATAGCTATGGTCCTCTGTGGAGTTGTTGCCAAAATTCCTTTTTCTTCTGCCATTTTACTTCTATGGTTGTTGATTATTTGTCTGAATAAATCTGGCAGCTGTTTGCTATGTTTAATAGAGCAGAAAGGCTACTCTGAATAAAGCTATTTGAAAATTTGTTTATATGAAGTATTTGTAAATCCATGAAGGTCTCTTGGCATTTCTGTATCGCTTGCTCTGTCTTCCTGAATTCATTCTTTGATACAGGACTTTTCAGGCTGGCAAATTTACTACAGGTTTAAAAACCTTTCCTATTCCATCTTTTTTCTTATGGATATCAGCTGTATCAGAATATTCTTTGTAACAGAGATCTCAATTCTACATTTTGCATTCGTATTTATTACAAAGCTTTAGGAACAGGTAGCATATGGGAAGAATTACTTTGTGTTCTTGCTAAATGAAAAATCCAAATTACAATAATAAATGTAGGACAGTTTAGAAGTTGGTATATGCTATTCTGTTTTGTGTTTAACTTCAATTTGCCTGTATTCTCCAAATGAATCTGATTTATATAACTTGTTTTTCACTTGTCATGCTTTTTCCTTTTTTTTTTCCTTTTTTTCTTCTTTTTTTTTTTAATTTGGTTGGTTGGTTTGTTGGTTGGTTTGTTTTGTTTAGTTGGTTTTGAATGTGTTTCAAGTCCTGTATCTGGAGATGGTTTTATTTGTTACCAAAACAGATAGGTAAAAAATACTGAAGTGTTTGAGGAGAATATTAGAAATGCAAGGAGAGAATGAAAATATGTATGGGTTTTAAGGATTTTTACATCTAAATTGCATGTGTAACCTAATATGAATGCTAAAGAGAAAATAGCTGGTATTATACTGCTATGTAGAAGACAATTCATTGCTACACATCTTTATTCAATTACACTCTGCTGTTTTACATTGTCTGTTACATTTGTATATGTCCATTTTCTTCCTGATGGCATAAAGACAGAGGAGCAGACAGGTTATTGAATATTCATGTCTGTGAAGCTTATCTGGTCATAGCAGCAGAACCTCAAAAGCTGTTTTTGTCCACATGCTGTGCATGATATGCTTAGCTTTGCTGCACCATCTCCCCTTTCCTTTCTTCCTGAGCTCAGAATCCTCTGGTGGAGTAGTTCCCTGGAAAAGCAACTGAGTTAGTAGTTGTTGTGATTGACAATTTGGAATGAATGGATTAAAATGGATTAAAATATTAAACATTCTTTACCTTTTTGCTCAAGTATTTTTTCTGATCCTTCAGGACTCAGAATTTTATAGCCTGTTTTACATCACATCCCCATGAAAAGTCAAATTGCCATAGCAGGAATTCTGCATGAGTGGAACATTTAGTGTTGGGAGCTCTGTATCCAGATTTCAGCTTGTCTGTTGTTTTTGAAATTCAGTAGCAAAACTCTCTTTCCCTCAGTTCAGAATAGGACTAGTCTTGCTGGCTAGCATACCTTGTTGCCCATCACTGTAATTTTACCAATTTAATCTTCTTTTATTATTTAAAATACATAGTTATTTCATCATATCAGGTGGCTAACCTAGACTAGTTCATGCTTTGTGCTCAGGCTAGAGTTTTCTTGGATTCTTGTGTTTCAGGTAATATTAAATGTGTCATGTGATTGTTATAGCTGAATATTAATCAGAATTTTTATTATGGCATTTTTAAAATAGGCAATTAAAACTACTTTAGGATTTTTTTTTCTCTCAAGAGACATGTTTTTAAATAATTTTGTCAACTTTTTTTTAGAAGTGTATACCTGAATCACATTTAAAAAAAAACCAAGCCAACACCAAAACCCAATCTTGGTTAAGTAAACATATACTTTACCTAATTTTATTAAAATTGTATATATAAAATTTGTTTTCCTAAAAAGCAGGATGCTAATTCTTTAAATGGTTGGACATTTACTATTTTCTGGCCATTGACTACCCCAAGCAATCATATTTGATGCTCCTTAATTAGAGTAGCCTTTTTTATTTCCAGGTTCTTTTCCACCTCAGCAATCGAGACAATGCATTTGCTTACCACGCTGCTCTCCTAAGTGTTCTTTTGCATGTAAATTAATCTTGATTCAGTTTACACTGTCATGCTGAGTGGTACAAATTGCCTATAACAATAAAACAGCATGAGTTAAAAATAAAGGGGGGTGAAAAAGCAGATTGAATGTGTGCCTTACTTGATAGGATGTTACTTTGCTTTATGCCAATACATTAGTCGACGATAATGAATCTTCTGTTCTGAAAAGCATGGTTTAGTTGATTTTTTTAATTTTACTTCAATGGAGCAGTACCTTGTCTTTTATAGAACAAGTTAGACAAACCATTAATGACAAGAGTGTTAAGGTTAAATATGAAGCAATGCATTCACTTCTCTGAGTGCTATCCATCTTTCCATTTACAGGAGCTTGACAAAAGTACTGGCTTTGTACAACATTTCCTTTAATTACATGCTGCGGGAAACAGGCTTTTAACATAAACATAGTTGCATTCATTTATTCAGCATTTGCTCTTCAGTAGAGCCTAATGGAGAAGGTTTAAATCCTAAATAAGTACACATATCTCTCAGCAGTGTTATGTCAGTCCCTGTGCTCTGCTTAAAAGCAGTCTTAGTCTGTGTATGTAGTTTGTAAAGCTTTTGCCTAATAGTTAAACAATTTGAAATAGAATGTTCTACTCAAGATAAATCTGATTGTTATAAAAGTTGTATGCAGATTTTTGTTCTCTTTCAAAAATCCTATTATTTACTCATCAGCTGTTCCATTTTTACTTTCATATTTGTTATTCTGTGACAGCAGCACATTCCGGGGCATTAAAATACTGGATTTATTTTTTTAATTGTTCTTATTAAGCATCTTGGTATTACTATTTCCTCTGGGTTAGAACTGTATGTGCAGCCCTAAAACATTGGCCTTTTGAGACTTTTATGTTGTTTTCATTGTTAGTGTTCCTTCAGATGCTTCATATTTCTGCCTGAAGTACCGTGCTCCTTTGTTTGCCTGCATTTTCAGCTTCTGAACATACTGTAAAAAGGCACTCACAGTGTTATGTTGTAGTTACTGTTGTGTTTTAATCAACATGAGCATCTAACAAATCATTCTTCTAAACAATGGATATTGATAGAAAAGCGTGAGTTTCGTTAAAATGTCCTTGAATGTCATATCCTTCTGTACTTTTTCTTCATCGTATGTTTGGGTGTAATCTTTAAATTTCTGTTCCATTTTGTAGTCATATTCAAATAATTTTACTCAAATAGTTTATGTTGATATTTTAGAGCTGGATGCTAACTGAATTTACCAGTTTCTAATGTGCTGACTTTCTCTTGAATAACTAAATTGAATGAATTACTACTATCTGAATTCAATGATAATTTTTAGCAGTTGGATATAGAATTATAATTAAATGTATGATTGAAAGATTATAAAGGATCTTTGTGTATGTTCTCACTTAAGCTGCACCTTTCCAAATCAGTCTTACTTAATATTTAATTTCTGCGTTTTCATTCTTCTTTTAAATTAAGTTTTTTATGAGAAAAAAACTGCCTTGGTTTCACAGTTGCATTAGTATCACAGATGTCATTGTTCGGCTATTACTAATTTGTTTCTGATAGAAGGTCATTGCAAGTTAGACATTAAAGTAAGATAATTATGTGAGTTCTTATGAAATTGTTTTCTCAATAAATTATCCAACTTTTAATGCCTTGTTTTTTGTTTAGGTGTCTACTATTTTGGTTTAATGCTTAATAAGTGAGCAAATCTTACTGTATTCATAATTGAATACTTAATGTTTCAGGAATGCTGACAGGAATGAATGAGACATCTACTACAATAGCTGTTGCTCCACAGAACTCTACTAGACTTGTAATAATTGAGAGAGTAGTGAAAGCAGCTAACCTGGGTGTAGTTCCTTCTGGTCAAGATAACATACACAGGTAAGATTGTTTGTTATTTAAAGTATCACTATCTTTTAATATTAATTTGTTAGTTCAAAATTCATCAACATTTGATAATATTAGAGAAAATTTTATTACCTATACTCTAAGGAAGAAGCTAGCAAATTATACTGAAATATATAATACTAAACATATAGTAACTTGAGACTAAGTACTCTGCAGCTCATTAATTGAGTGTATATCGAAGTGTCTATACTTTAGTGAACACAGAGGAAATTTTCCATCCCTTTTTTTGTTTCAAAGGGAAGAAGTAGCCTTTTAGAAGACAGTACTTTATAGAAGGTTTTGGGGGATTTTTTAACTTTTGTTTCTGTTTCCTATAGTAAGTATCCTGCTCTAGTTTTATCATCTGTGAGGAGCAACTTATTTTCCAGTATTAGTTTTTTGCTTTCCTACATATATATCTGCAAACAAAAACAATTACCTGCCAAGAAAGTCATTGGCCCTGTCAAATTTCCAGTTTTTACTTGTAGATTAATCCATTTCATCCAAATGTTATGATACAGAATGTGAGTGGAATTATTGCAATTGTTAGTTAATGACAGCTTTTAATGTGATTAACTCAAAATATTTAGTCCTGTGAATCTGTATGGCTTCTCACTTGTGGCAGGAACAAACAGATTAACCTGGTCTTGAAATAAGAAAGCGAATACATTTGCCTTACCATCTACTAAAACTGTTCACTAAATTCTGAATTATCTCTAGTCCCCTGAATTTTGCTATTCAGTAAAAGCAAAGTATCTTCCTTTAAAGAAAACAACAATCTTTTGTTTGAAATTTTGCTGACTGAGATGGCTGTTTGAAAGGGTGAGAATTCTGTAGCCTACACAAGATTAATAACCTGATATTGTTGGATGTAGTCTCTTTTGCATTGCTGGGCAGTTGTAGTGCATTGTATTAACATTAACCCAGCTGGATTTTCCTATGTATTTGATACGGTTAATGATAAAATTCTGTTTCACCATAAAAACATGGCACAGCTAGTGCAATTGCACTGAAATGATTGTCACTCTTGACACCTGATCCTCCATGAAAGAGTCCTCATTTGTTGCATCCCTGAGGGATCCGTATAGCCTGTGTTCTCAACATCAATTCAAAGACTAGGTGAGAGTGTCAATCAAGAGAGACTGAAGTGTTTGCTGCTACAGGTGCTCTCCATCTTTACCCTATCTATCACATGAGACTTACCGCATAGGCATGGATTGTTTTGTTGACTGAGTCTCAAAAAGGCTCCCTAAAATAATAGCCTAGCTCCTAGCTCAGCCACACATTTCCTGGTTGTAGATAAGTTTCTACTTTGATGGTGTTTTCTTTTGCTCTTTTGGTTTCTTTTAAGGGAAGTTTTCCACAACAGAGTCTATAACCAACAGTAAATATATTGAAGATGCACTTACTGTTGGGTACACTTCTTCAGAGATAGTGCTTAAAGGCATGTTTGGGACAAGCTGAAGCATTCAGAGTGCTTCAGAACATCCTGAAATCTTCTTTGATTTCTTAGATTCAAAATACAATGTTTTCAGTCTGCCAGAATAGTTATAAAATAGATTATAGAATAATCCATCAAGCAAAACATTCAGTTTATAACAATTTAAGTGGCCTTTGAGAAATGCCCAGCAGTTGATAAGCATTTAGAAAACAGTCCTTTGTTTGCTTCACCATAAGTAAATGGAGTTCACAGATATTATGTAGTCATAATTCTACCTAGATTTTACTGAGCAGGAACATTACCTAATTGATACTGTGATAAACCTGTTAATCTTTAAAACAGTAATGATTCATCATTAAAGTAAATCCTAGATTCACATGAATGAATATTTGAGATAGATATTAGATAATTAATCCTTCCAAATTGCTGAAAAAAAAGTTACCAAAATAGTTTATTTATACATACATATATATATATGGTAAACATGTTTGAATTAAATGAACTCTGTTATTAGAGGAAACAAAAATCATTTTTTTCTGGCAGAAGTCTCATGGGTACAAGAACTGTGACTTTTATTTGATACACAATTTCAGAATAACAAAATAAACAATCACCTTTTATCTTGTCTAAGCATTTACAGATTAAATAAAAATACATTAAAAGTGAATTTTCTAATTTTTATAAGATTGTCATTTGTCCTGTTTTATTGCAAGTGATATTGCAGAAAAAAAATTACATCCAAAAACTTTTAGTTCATCATGCTGTTCTGTGAGGACTACTTCAGCTGACTTCTTGGAAGAAGTCTTTTTACACAGAAAAATAAGTATTGTTTTTTAACTGGCATTCTGCATTGTGCAGCATAAATTACATTAACCTATTAGTTGGTCATCCCCAATTTGAGTATTACTGCTTAATGATGGCTAATGCCAAAAAAATTGTATTGCCTGGTAATGCAATATCCTCATTCAAAATGAAATTGTACAGTTTAATACAAGTGCAAGAGTATCTAATGGACATGAACAGGTGTGTTTCATGGTTTCTTTCAGTCTAAACGTATTCACATTCATGCTGAAGATGTTGTCGTGCTGGTGGAATCCAATTACTGGTCCTTAAATTAATAACCCTATTAGGATTTTATTTTTGCACAAAGTAAAAACATTTAGAGCAAATATAATGAAGATTCAAAAGTAAATACTTGAAATAAATATCGAGTAGCATATAGTCACCAAAGAAAAATTAAATAAGTGAAAACAAATGTCAAATACATCAGCTATATATCTGAGCATATTGTAATGTAGTAACACTTTCTTAAATGCATTTCCTTTCTGTATTTACCATGTGGCTACTAAATTTGTGTATTTAATTACAGTGTAATAATTTAACTGTTAAATGAATGTAGAACAAATATGCCAGGTGACATAGGTGATTCTGCTTTAAACTGTCTTTTCTGACTGGTTTTTATTTGAAGTGATGGTTGCAAAAATTTTTAACTTGGTAGCCTGTTGATACAGACCTAGATATCGGCAGACAAAGGTGTAGGTAAATGTTTATTATTTGAAAAATAAATTTGCTGTACTATTTTGCTTTCTTTAGAGTAGTTACGTGATCTTCAGTGGAGTTTATTCAAGGGCTTGGATTACAGGGCCTTGTAGGACAACATGAAATGCATTTGCATGTCCTTAATAGGATTTAGCTATTTTATATATTGATCTTTCTTGCTTTTGCTAATAAGTGGAAACATTCTTTCAATTTTAAAAGGTTTCTTCTAGAATAAAGAATGTGAAATACATTTCAAAAGAGAGATTTTCTTTAATTGGAAATGTGTTTTCTTAAATATTAAAACTTCTGAAAGAAGAGTTCTTTTTTTCCGTAAAATATTTTTTCACAAGACTGATTAGCATAATTGTTGGAATATCCACAACTCTTTTAATGTTCTAAGAACTGTTACTTGATGTTGATAAAGTGATTTTAAAGAGTGAGCTGAGTCACCAAGCTTTTGTCTTTTGGTTCAGACCACAAGTGAGGGCACCATTTGAATATCTGAAGACAAAGACACTGAAAGAAAAGTATTTGTTCGTGCAGGGAATTAAATCACTCTGAATAACTACCTTTAGGGAACAAGTACTTTTCAGTTGAAGTATGTCTGCTGTTTGTTGTCAGTGGGGAAAACATATTAGGAATTGTTCTATTTTCAAGATAAGAGGGTACATAATGGAGGACATTTATTCCCTCAAAGTTGATTCTTCTGTAGAACATCACTTGAGCTCCCAGTCTCTACTTGGGCAGTAACATTCATTGCTTTAGATACAACAACAACAACAGCAAAGAAATCCTGGCTGTTCTATTTCAAAATATGATAAGATGAAGGCATTATTCAAGATTTTCAGTCATATTCTGTTTAACTGACACAAGCCTTATTTACGCAGAAATGCCCTTCATGCTAGTGTTACTTTCAACATGTTGCTTATTCTTCTCAGATGAATATTCTAAAAGTTCCTCGGGTCTCTTCCTCCTTTATTCATTTTCATCTCCTACAAGTATAGGTAGTCATCATCTGCTTCACTTTGATTATAACAAAAGATAACAGATGGTGATAGAATGAAAAGACTAGTTGCAGACTTGAATCTTATAAAGAGTTGAATGCTCTCATAATCCTCTAGCAATTGTCAAAATATTGTCTACTATTACATAAGACCCTGTGCATGAAGGAGAGCTGTTTCAGGCTAAATTGGCTTAGGAAAAAAAGTAATGGAAATACACAGAGAAGGTGTTTTTTCATGCTACCAACAAAAATATGGTGCAAAGCTTTTAAAGTGTTGGCAGCAGCATATGGCAGAAAAATCTGTTCAAAGCAAAGATCACAAGCTGGATTTACTTCTTCACTCTAATTTTGTTTTATACTTGTGTGCTTCTATTGACGTCAGAGTATAATGTGCAATGGGATGGAGAATCAGGCCATCTTCAACTACCTACCTCTCTACCTTCTACTTCCCAAAGCATTTCCTAAATGGGATGCATCATACTACAGAATATTACTCATTTCAATGACTGTGGCTCTAAAAGTGGTGCAAGGTAGATCATCTTTTCCACTGTTTTCATTCTTGAAGTCTACCTGTGCAGTGCCCAATCAGTCAGTGAGATAAAACTCTGAAGCTAGTAGGGTGGATAATGAAGAATGAGGTTTAGTCGACCTTACCTTACTTATTGGTCCATTGCACTAGTTTGTTGCTGCTGTTGTATTCTGGAAGGAATCCTCACTTGCAAGCAGGAAGTAGCAGTGTTAGAAAGTGAGCATGGTGTCATATACATATCTTTGTTCTGCAGTTCGTCAGGATGGCTGTAACCATTGTCTTGCCCTCTGAGACACACAACAGCATTAATTTCAATCCTCAAATTTCACATGATCAATTCTATAATTTCAACAACCCCATATGGGACAATCTGAGGGTTTGGAGAAAATCAAATCTCTTTCAACAACGAAGCTCTAAAGTGTTCAGAACAGCCATTTCACATTTTAAGATAGGGATTTTAATGTCTTTCTCCATTACAGTCACAAAATGTGGCGATACTAACAGCCATCTCTTCTTCCTAGACATGACCAGGACTTGCAGAGGGAGGATTCTCATCTCTTAGTGGTGTCATAGGAGACACCTGAATTAGCAGCAAGCAAGCTAAGTTTTAAACAAAGAAGCATGAAACAGCAGTTCTGCTCATTGCTGGGGCAGGTCTAACCTAGCTCAAGCACTGCAGTGCATGCAGTGACTGTGCAGTTCTGAAACCTACATTTTTAAGGACACTTTACTGAGCCATTTAGATGTGGTAGTTTCTTCAGAGCTTGCTGTAAAGAGTATGACACTGCTTAGTGTACCCTTCACTATCTGATTCCTTGAATAAGCAATTATTGAAACACCATCCACCTGTCTTGTGGAGGCTTGTGTTGCTACCCTTTAGCAAAATCAGAAACATACTGTGTAAATAATTTATTATGACAGTAGACACACTGCAATTGGTGAGAATTCATACTCTGAATAATATGAAAACAACAATACCAAATGTAGAAACTTGCATAAAATGTTCAAAATCCAGAAAATACGGAAATCCAAACCGTGTTTCACTAGCTTTTATTTCTCACCCCATGCATCAGCTTGACAGTCTGGTTATATTCACCCCTTTTTATCATTTTGCAACCTGTCATGTCCCATTTATACTATATTGGCAGACTGATTCTCAAAGGAAAGAGGGTTTTGTTTACAGACAATTTTGATTATCAGAGAATGTCGTGGTTAGTAATCAGTTATCCTCCCCACATCTTTTTAATCCAGCAACACCTAATGTGGGGAGAAGAGGTATGCCATGGCATGTTTTTGTGTAGGTACATTTGTACTGAACCAAACTCCATCTATTGGGGTCCACCTGGAAAATTTTTCTGTGCATGTCATCTTCCAGATTGCACTAAATTTGGAAGAATTCTAAGGCAGAAAGTTAGTAATCAGATCACATCACCTTAACATAACAACCTAACAACTGCATCTACTTCCAGCATGTCTGCTGGAAACAAAAATACACATCTATTGAGGATAAACACCATGTATAAATTTCTGAGAAATATAAATTCTTTATAGTTATTCACTTGAAACAGTGTGTATGTTGTCAGTAGCTGATTAACAGGTCTATAAATCCACAAAGACTTTTTTAAAGGCCTTTTCTGTTCTGTGTGCAGGCACGCCTGTTCTAAGGTTTTTTACTAAGCAGTTAGCCTGTTGGAGAGCTGCAAGGAAGTGAAACCAACCTTTGCTCCTGCAAAGTACCTCCTTTGATGCAGTTACCTGAGACTGTTTTCCTTCTCTAGTTCCTTAGCTGTGGGGCTCAGTCTTCCGGTTCTACTCTTCTAGAAAACTTCAGTGGGTAGCTGTGTAAATAAACTTGTATAGCATGCAACTTTGATTTTGCTTCCTAATCTCTCAAGTAGGAATTAATTATAGAGCTAAATAACCTAGGCCAAACAGCTTTTGTGGTAGTCTTTACCTGTAGGAGACAGAATTTTAAATGGAATAGTAGTATATCCATGTCCACCATTATTTGACCTTTTATTTTAAGCAGGACTTTTAAACTCTTAATGTTTTCTTGCTTTATGATGGAAGTAATTCCAGCTTTTTGTTTTGGGAGGTTTGGGTTTGTTTTCTTTATTTAAAAAAAAAAAAGAAAAAAAAAGCCCAGCTAGGCTGACCATTTATATTTTTTTAAACAGGCAGGACTAGAATTCTTTCTGCTTATTAACTATTCTTAGGTTAATTTTTTTATTACTAGAGGAAAACAAAACTGAATTTTATAAGTATGAAAGTACTCATTCTGTAGTTCCTCCTATTACTCTTCCTATTACCATTATTCCTTAATCAAGCCTAATCAAATCCTAATGTTCCAAAACCTTGAAATTTTCTCTCTTCTTACAAAAGAGCCCTGAGTATACTAATACTATTTTCATGTGTTATATCATATCAAGATTTTAAATATCTGGTGTAAAATACTTGATCAAGAGAATGCCTTCACACAGAATCATTTTAATGCCCTTAACACATAGATATATTATTGTATTAAGGAGCTTATATGCAAATTGCAAGATTTTTAAATAACTTCAGGAAATTAAATTTGGTCTTAACATCAAAAGTGTATGAGTGAGTCATTTTAGATACGCTCTTGATCAAAACAGATTGTTCTAGCCTGGCTTATTTGCTCTCCACTAGAGGACAGCACTGCTTTTGTATCTGAATGGTATAAAGTGATAAATATGTGCAGCATTTTCTTTGAAAAACAAACAGGAGCCCTTTGAGCCAGTTATTTAAACAGAAAATGCTTAACACTTTAGGAACTAACTGAGCAGAAGACTGTCTTTGATTGTAAAGGTCTCTGAGTATTAAATATTTAATATTTTAATATCATTCTATAAAATAATCTACTTTCTTGAAATTAAATAATTTTCCTGCAAATTAAAATTTATAGCCTGTTTTAAAAATAGACTGAGTATAATTCTCAAGCATGTATCATATTAAATGTCCAGTTCTATAGGGAAAAAAAAGAAAGAGTGAAGTATATGAAAAAACAAAATATATCGAGTATTGGAATTAGAATTTTCAAGCTGGGAGGACCAAATACTTTGATTCAAGCTCTTAGCTCAAGTTTAAGGGAAGAGATATAAATACCCACATATAAAAATGCTGATATTTTTAAACTAATGATAAATTTGGAAGATGATAAAAAGTTCATGCAGCATCTTTTTGAACATGTGGAGTAGTGCTATGTATTGGACAGTAAGTTCAGACTACCCACTTGTATTTCTGCATTTTTGTTAGAGGTACAGTGCAGCTGCTTACTGGAAACTGAGGACAGACTTAAAATCTGTTTTGGCAATGCAAATAAACATGGTAAAAATATGTACATTTGAGTGCAGTTTATTTTACAATTTTGTTATTTTCTACCCCCTGGAAAAATAGATAATTTTGGAAAATATTTACATTATTTTAATGAATTAGGTATTTTGAACAATTTGTTCAGAGATAATGTTAAAATTACATTAAATATGCAGGGAAAAAGAAAGTCACATTATCATAATATGATTTTTAAGGTAAATGGCAATCAAATTTTATTAGTAGTAGCCAATGTTAACATCACCAGATTAAGTTCCTTCTTTTTGTGGGTATGTTTGTGTTTACAGTTTTAGTATTAAGCTCTCTCTATCCCCAGATCAGAGCTAATACCCAAATACTTCCTTTTCACCTTCTAAGACTTACTCAGAGAATGAATACAAGTAATTTTTTTTAATGCAAATAAATACAAGTAGCCAATTTTTAGATGAGTTGCTATTTATAAGGTGAAATCTGTACACAGCAGAGCAATACAAAAATTCAGAGTACTGAAACTATAAGTGTAAGGATCTTTGTTGCCCAGTTGACATGTTGGAAGCTCCTTTGTAGTTATTCATTCTTATATTTACAAATGGAAGACTAATTCACAGCAGTATTTTTTTCCTTTTTGAATATACTCATTGCATAACTTGATTACACATTTGTCAGCTTTGGACTAATTATTTTTCTACAGCTAGGGCAGGGCATTGCATCTTCTGATTGTCTTCCTTACTAATAGGATTCTGTCTGCTTCAGCAGGCAGTAATTGAAGGCTTCATGTACAAGATTTAAAGAAAGGGCGGAGGGAAAAAAGTTTTAACCTCCATGGGCCATTGTCACCCTTTGTGGTAAGCAGTAGAAAAGAAAAATAAGAAAATTTAGCTTGAATAAAAAAATCAAAGAGGAAGAAAAGCACTGGACAGGAGAGAGTGTGTTTTAATGCTGTTGAATTATGTGTAACGAACCCGGCTCTGCTGTAAATATCCCAATTTGCACTTATTCATAATCTGATAGTGAGTGTTCAGGTGTAAATTTACTTTCTCAAGTGTTGAATTTTAACGAGCAGGTTTTAAGTGAGTTAGTCTGCTGCTGTATATTCACTGCCACTGAAATTTTCAGAATGTTTCCTGCAAAAAATGCATCTCCTTGTAGTAGCTATATTTTGTCTACAAAAAAAGAAAAAATTACTCCCGTCTGTATTCAGACTAGTCATCATTGCAAAGTCAGTGTTTGGCAAACGCTGTCACACTTTAGTATCTGACACTCTGTGTTTTCTCTTTATATCAACTATATATCAAATTTTTCTCTATGGTTCTCATAAACAAATTTTATTTTCATTGGAAGTCACAGAGACTGTATGCTTTATTTTTAACTCCTGAAAGACCGAGTTATTTTCTAAAAATATGTAGTACTTTATTGGTGCTGAATTTGTTTCTCAATGTATATTTCCTTATCTACTGATAGGTACTAGATTTATATAAAAATAATGTATTAACTCCTTCTCTTTTTTGCACGTCACATATGCTCGGAATATTTAACATTCTTTCTAAAAAAATAAATTGTAAATGTTCAGAATATGCAAATATTTCTCATGGTTTTTTTTGTTCCAATCTGCCTTGATTTTTTAAATTGGGAAAAATACTAACAGCTGCAAATGTTCCTGAATATTTTAATGATGTAAAATCAGATTTAGAATCAATATTATCGCATAATTAAATACTGCATCATAGCAGAAACAGCCATCTTGAAGCTGTTAGTAAATATTTGGATTTGTTTTCCAGATGCATTCTCATTTGCTTTGGTTTTTGGGTGTTTTTTTTGTTGTTTGTTTGGGATTTTTTTTATATTTACAGATGGATCCTTTGTTGCAACAGAACCATGCTCATAATACATGTCTTATGTTTAGAGTTGTCCACAGGACAAATTCATTCTTTTGGACCTACAATCAATCAATGTACATCCTAGATTTAAATGTATCCCAGTGCAGTTTTCAAGGCTTCTTAAAGCCAAATTTCATGTGGGTTTATTGTCTTTTTTGGTTTCGTTTGGGGATTTTTGTTTGTTTTTAATTCAAATTCTAACCTACAAAGTGAAAAATTATTACTGACCTCATGGAGAAAATGAAAGTTTCTCACTAAGCATGAACATATGTTATTAGTGATTAATTTTTTGCTGCTGTGAGATTTTTTTCATGCCTTTCTAGGCTTCCCTGGGTGTTTAGTTGGGAACAACACACCTTTTGGAAAATTCTTGAGGGTTTATGGTAAGAGTTAGTATATAAATGCAGTAGCATGTATTTAGTTGAAAAAACAGCTATTAACTAAATTCTTCAATCACAGTGTATTTAAAACATCTAAATAACTGACAAACCAGTTTTACTGCCAGTGCCAACTGCTCCATCCTGTTATAAATGTATTCAGTTTTACAGATTATACAAGTGTATTTATAACTCTCCTTAGAAACTAGATTAGGGAGCAAATTTTGGTTTCCAAAGTTCAAAAGCAGCAGTAAACCCACTGAGTGGTTCTCTTCTATATGTGCATTTTTAATGGTGAAATAAGTCTTCCTGTTGCGGTCCAATTCTTCACCGAGCAATTCCAGGCGCTATATCGGTGACCATGGATAGAAGCTGATTAGCTGCTGCTAGTTATGCTTATTAACGCTTTGTGTAAAATTACCTGAGTATCAGGCCCTTTGCATCTTGCAAACCACATGCAAACTCACATTTTATTGATTTTATGTGGTTTGTTCAGGGCTATGGAAAAGTACTATTGATCCCCTAAGTGATTTTGCAAATTCACATGTAAAAATATCAGCACAAAACTCATCTCTCATGCTTTGGGCCACCTTGGCTTTGCCAGAACTCTGACTTTGTATCACTTTCAGCTTTTGATAAAGAGGGTAAAATCAAGCCTCGGGGCTATGAAGCACAGCAGGAGTGCCAACTAGCAACCTATTTATGTGCATACTCAGAGATAATCTGCTTCTGTGTTGTCCCAAGGCACAACTGTTAAGTAAATAAAGTGACTAATAAGACTATTGTTTCTATAATTATCCCCTGTGGAAGTCAACAAGAGAAATAGTCATCTTCTATCTTGCAGCATAAATAGATGAAATCATTGATATAACTAGCTAAGTAGGTAATTTTTGTACTAGTAATATTGTTTTATAACCTTCTATTAAAAAGAGAGGTCTTTGAATGTATCTGTAATCCAGACAAAAGAAACAGATTGACCTATGATGGGTGACATTAGAAAAGTGCCCCATGTTTCCTTAATTAGTATAATGTGTTATGAGATTTTGATATGCTTAGTTTAAAAAGAAAAAAAAAAGACAGAAATTACTTCTCGTTTAAAAAGAATCTGCTTCCTGCTTAAGTGGCTAATATTTTAATTAAGTCTGGAGTGAAGTTTTTTGAGTATCTCCTGATAAACTCCCTCCTTTATGTAGATGGTAATTAAACAGATCCCCAAGGGCTTGGATAGGCGCTTTGCAAGGCCCATGCTGATTGTCAGACAGGAGACACTGACCAGTTGGTTTGCTCTTGAATAGGCCATAGCGTGCTGTCAGCGCAGCAGTTTGATTTTTCTGTATTGTGAGCTGTTGTCAGGGCTAACTGGGTCCTATTGTGACTGAAGATGTTGCGCAAATTGAGGCAGATGGCTCTGATTCAGACACGTGTCATTCAGAAAGAGGAGGGGAGATTGGCCCTGCAAAGTGGGGTCAGACGGGGTCACAGACCTGCTCTACACTTGTTAGTGTTTTCAAAAGCCCATGTGCAGCAACTTTGTTGTTGAGAAGTAACCAAGAAGGGGGGAAAGCATGTTGTGCTCCTTGTGGAAGATGGAAAGATGGACGCTGTTGCCATCCTTGCTTCCTGTCTCTTGGGCCTGGCTCTGCACACAGAATGAATTAACAGGATTGACAGAAGTTCATTGTTCCTAAAATGGCTTTTCAGTCAATTGTGGTGCTTAAAAGGCTAGTTTTGCTTTTAATTCCATGTAATTAGTGGGTTCTTCATGTCTTGGAATTTAGTAATTGTGCATTAGTCCTAACTTTTGTCTGTCTGATTGGTTAGTAGTTTTTTATTTCCTTTGTAGGATTTTTAATAAGTATAAAATGTTTAAAAATATTGGCCACATTTTTATGATTCTGGAGATAAATTCACAGAATAACTCTGTCTTGCTGCTACTGTCATTTCAAAGTGATTGTTTCATGTTTATAATTTTGACTGGTTTTAGTTTTAATTAATTTCTGGGATTACAGGAGGAGACATATTTTAGTAAGTACAATAGTTTGGCTTTTTATGTATGTTCTACTACATTTAACATAGTTGTATTGTCTTTGGGGCACCAACTAATGAAAGCCTTTTGAAAATTCTATACAGCTGTAGTCAGGTTGTCAGTGTGTATGAATATGGTAGATAAACTGAAGAATCAATATTTACATTAAAAATTATTTAAATAATATTTTGTTTTTACTCCTAAATTCAAAATTTTGCATGATACTTCTTTGCCCTTATAAAATGCAAAAATATTTACATAAATTATGTTTGAGGAATTTATGGGAGGTTTTATGGTTTATCCCCTGAAATGCATTTGTGAATTTAGAAGTATTTTATTATATTTGAGCTAATTTAACTCTTGCAGAAAGAAACATTAGCAGTCTTTGACCTTAAGATCCTCAGTGATTTTTCTCTTTTCTTTTTTTTTTTCCTTTTCCCTCCAGGTTTGCAGCTAAGACTGTACACAGTGGGTCACTGATGCTAGTCACAGTGGAGCTGAAGGAGAGCTCTACAGCACAGCTCATCATAAACACTGAGAAAACTGTGATTGGTTCTGTTCTGCTGCGGGAGCTGAAGCCTGTCCTGTCCCAGGGGTAACCTGCTTACATCTGGACTTCAGAATCTGGCACACAACAAAAGTGCCTGGCATCCACTACTGCTGCCTTTCATTTATAATAATAGCCCTTCCATCTGGCAGTGGGGAAAAAATACACTCTTGACATTCTTGTCTTCTGCTTTAGAATGCTAGTGCGTATCTATCATGTATGCAAGTCCTTTCCTTTTTTTCTGCTTGCTAACCAAAGAACATATATTTTACTGTCAGTTATCTGCGCTTTTAAATGTATTTCCCATTTGTTCCACCCTAGTCCTTCCCTCTCTCTTCCCTTCCCCCACTACCTTCCTTCCCCATCAGCTTCCACTCCCCCCATAGTGGACAAGTACTAGGTAATAAAGTTCAATGGAAATCACACTGCTTGAAAACTGAGTTCAAATGGCAGGTGGGTTCCAGCAACATACACAATGAGTATGTGGTTCAGAGAGAATTTTGGCATGTGAAAAAACAGTAAGTACAGCAAAATGGTTTTCTAGAAATGCTTGTTAACCTGAACTCTACTGAGAACATTGTTCCTACCTACTGTCATTTTCTCAAATATTTTGTTAAGATGCTAATAAAGTAGTGCCTATGAACAGAGGCTCCCTCTTTCTTGTTTTGGTAAAAAATTGTTAACAGACATGCTGGTATTGTATATACCTGGTTACCTGAAGTAAATACAAACCAGGTGGACCCTGTACACATACAGCAAATTGTTCTTGCAAAAGTAGCCAGTGTTTGTACTCCTATGAAATTGTCTGCTATGCGGTTACACATTTGTTAATAAACAAAGCCAACAGCTGCCTATTTTCAAATTGGCCTGTTCATAAAATACTGATTGAATTGTTCAAATGTGTATTAAATGAAATACTGATTGTTAGACTGTTGCCGCAAATACTGTCATCTAGCTTAATGAATAGTTCAGCTTTATTTCAAATTTCTTTTTTAAACTAGACTAAAACATTTCCCAACTTTGTATAAACCAGGGCTTGAGACAAAGAGAAATTCATAGCCATATCAACTGAATTAAGCTGGGGAAGACCAATCGCCTTGCACCAGTTGGTATACCCACTTTTCTTGATACAGCTCAGTGATTTTGTCAGGTCACTGATTTTGACCTTCCCTTCACATTCTGGTTGCATGGCAGGATGGAAGATGCTGAGCATTTTCATTTCTTATCGGTTCTTCTTACTTCCCAAAATGTTTTTTCCTAGTAACTCTTGGCTCTGCTACAGAGAAGATACTTGAATAAGTGTAACCTTTCCCTGTCACCAGGACATTTACATGGTCTTTAGATGCCCAACTAATGCTGTTCTAGTTTAGAATTATACAAAATGCTGCTCTGTTTAAAGTGTTGTCTTGCTTCACACTAAATTCTTCTGAATTTTTTGTTAAAATTTAGTAGAATTAAAAAGACGCTCCAAATGCTAAAGAGAGGTTAGGTTTTTAAGGCAGTTCTCTTGTGCTTCTGTGAGAATGTGGTTCTAGAGTTTGCTCTAGCACCCAAAACCAAACAAGAATCTTACACCCTCAAGGTAAATGTACATGTTCTTAATCAACATTCACATTTTTTTCTGAAGTCCTAATCCTGCAGTGTTTGCTATTGAATTAGTTTTCAACAATGATGTAAAAGCTATTCAAACAGATAAAAAATTAATTGTAAAAAATACTGTTGTCTCAGGGGAACTGCAGATTGGTCTGTAGATAATCTTTAATATTAAAGACCCAGTGAGAAAATTGTGAGGAAAAGGTACAGAAACATGCTTCCTGAGAAAAGACTGAACTGTAAAACTTTGGCCATGATTGTAAAGGAGAAAATAAACAATAATTGCATCTCATACCACAGTATAAATCAAAGAAAAGCACATTAATGCTGTGGAAGTTACACACATTGCTAAGTATTTTCTGCCTCCTTAGAGTACTTCATACATTTAGCAGTGAAGCCCAGAAACATGTATAATAAGGATAGTTGTGGAGTTTCTGGTAGTAATTTATATTTTTCAGCATTCAAGTGGTTCAATAACTCTTAGTACCAGTCTTTGGCTGATCATAGAGTGGTTTGGGTTGGAGGGGGACCCTGAAGATCATCTAGTTCCAGCCCACTTGCCATGGAATAGGACACATTTCACTAGACCAGGTTGTTCAGAGCCCTGTTGAACATGGCTTTGAGCACTTGCAGGGATGGGGCATCCACAATTATGCTGGGCAACCTGTGTTTCACCACACTCACAATAAAGATTTCCTTCCTAATATCTGATGTAAACCTACTCTCTTTCAGTTTAAACCCATTCCCCCTTGTCCTGTGTCTGCATGCCATTGTAAATGAATAGTCTTGCCTTCTCTTTTCCACACTGGACAATCCCAAATATCTCAGCCTTTTCCCTTTGCTTCATCCCTCTGATCTCTCTGTGGCCTCCTCTGGACTCCCTCCAGCAGGTCCCTGTCCCTCCTGTGCTGTGCCCCCAGAGCTGATGCAGCCCTGCAGGTGGGCTCTCAGCAGAGCAGAGCAGAGGGGCAGAATCCCCTCCCTGCCCTGCTGCCCACCCTGCTCTGGATGCAGCCCAGGACACGTGTGGCTCTCTGGGCTGGCAGTGCCCATGGCTGGGGCATGTCCAGCCTCTCAGCCACCAGCACCCCCAATTCCTTCTGGGCAGGGCTGCTGGGATCTGTTCGTGCCCAGCCTGTGCTGGTACCAGGGCTGCTCTGACCCACGGGCACCACCTTGCACATGACCTTTTTAAACCTCATGGGATTCCCATGGGCCCTCTTCTAGAGCTTGTCCATGTGCCTCTGGATGGTATCAAGTGAATTTAGCTTAGTGTGATCTGCAAAATTGCTTCATCCTTCTGTCTATGTCATTAATGAAGATACTGAACCACACTGGTCTCAGTGCAGACCTTGAGGGACACCACCCGTCTCTGATGTCCATTGGAACTGAGCTATTGACCATGACCCTCTGCAGGCAACCTTCCAACCAATTCCAATCCACCTAACCGTTCACCCATCAAATCCCTCTCTCCAGTTTGGAGAGAATATTGTGGGGTACTGTGTCAAGGGCTTTACTGAAGTCCAGAAAAATGCTATCTGTAATCCTTCCCTTACCCACTGATGCAGTCAACCCATCATGGAAAGCCACTGCTTGGTCAGACAGCACCTGCCCTTCCTGTAGCCATGCACTACATCAGCCAATTCCCTCAGGACTCTGGGATGCATCTCCTTGGGTACATTCCGGTTCCTCAGGTGGTCACAAACCTCACCGTCTCTTCCAGTGGGAAGGACCTGGCTCTCCTAGTCCTCATCCTCTTATCCATCCAGTCAAGAGGTGTGGGAAGAGTTTCCCACTGAAAACCAAGGCAACAGCTGGTAAGTACTTCAGCCTTCTCTATTTTTGTTGTTACCAGTTCTCCAGTTTTTCAGGGCTGTTTATTAGTGAGGGTAACTCTTCTTTGACCTTCTTTTTCTGGTTACTGTACCTGTAGAAGCCCTTCCCATTATTCTTTGTGTCCCTTGCCAGGTTCAGTTCCACTTTTGTTGCCTTGGCCTTTCTCATGGCCTCCCTACACAGCTGTGCTTCATCTCAACTCTTCCTAGGTCACCTGTCCTGGTTTGTTTCCCTTAACTTTGACCAGCAAATTCCTACTGAGCCATGCCGGTCTCTTGCCCCCCTTGGCTGATTTCTTGCTCCTGAGGATTGCCAGCTTTCATGCTGTGTGCAAGCATTCCTTAAAGATCTGCCAGCTCTTTTCTACTCCCTTGTTTCTAAGGGCAGTCTGTCAGGCTAGGTTCCCAAAGGACTGGAAGTCTGCTTTCCTTAAGTTCAAGAGCTGAACTTTTACTCCTTAGCCAAGCCCTATCCTTCAGGGCTGCCCACTCCACCAGCGCGTGATCCCTGCTGCCCAGGCTGCCTCCAGTCCTGGTGTCCAGTTAGCTCACTTGCGCTGGTGACCAACAGATCCCGTACCACATTCCCTCTGGCTGTCACCTGCCCCAGGAAGGTGTCCTCCACGCATTCCAGGAGTCTCCTGGATTGCCACAGCCCTCCAAGCTACTTTCCCAACAGCTGCTGGGGTGGCTGAGTTCCCCTGCAGGCCACCACCCTCGGGCACAAGGCCTCCTGTGCTGGAGCAGGAAGGTTTGGTCCATGGGCTCCCCTTGGTCAGGTGGCTGTAGCAGAGCCCGGCCAAAGGCTCCCTTTGCTGCCTCAGTCTCTGACTCCTACCCACAGCTTTCTACCTGCTCATGAGTATTCTTCAGGGACAGCTCTTCACACTGCTTTTTTTTAGGTTCGTGGTATCATTTGTACCCACTTGAAAAAGTAATAGAGGGCCATGGTCCATGTTCTTGACATGGGCTACCTTCTGGCAGGATTATGGATCTTAGTCCCTGGTAAAGCAGTGTTGCCTCTTGTGACTCTGTCAGTCCAGCATGATATTGTGATTTGAAAGTTCACGCTGCCTTCCCAAAGCAGTAATTTGGAGATAAAGTTTATTTAAAGGTCAGTATTTAAATAGCCATATATATTTCTGCATGTATTAAAGCTCAGCTCTTGAGGAATCCAAACGTAAGCATGTGCGCCTGTCTTACATTAACAGTGAAAGTTGCACTCAGTCATAATTCAACCAGTAGCAGTGGTTAACAATAGTTTCTTAGTTTGGTTAGCTATCATTTATACTCAAATGATTAAATGTATTTAATCATTTGTAGAGGCATATTAAGTGTTGATGCCAAATCTAAATTGCAATCTAAAATTCTCTTTGGAGTGATTTGCTTGTATCAGGTAGCAGCAGCTCTTACCTCTGTGGGCCGGCTAATCAGTCGGGAGCTGCACACTGAGAGCCACCTGGCTTCAGCAAGTATTCAAACGTGGGCACACTTGGAGCATACCATCATGCACAGCTCGGGACACAAGAGCAAGGCTAAAGCATCGTACTGCAGGACTGCTGAGGTGGGTTTTGCTAAGATGGTCAGCAATTGCATCAAGGTGTCGTTGAAGGAGTGGGGGGTGAGGGTTATTTACTTAAATTAGCAAGGTTTCAAATGCAGCAGAACATTCAGAAACAGGAAAAACAATTACAACTACCAACTCACATATGTTAACATAAAGAGACATTGGGGTATAATTTTATTAACTTTAATCATATTGAAGGTATTGAACCTCGAAAAGACTACAAAATTATTGTGGTCTACTACAAGCTATAAGACTAGTGCTGGCAACTCTGAATTTAAGAATTATTCAGCAAGAGCAAGGACAAACAGGTAAGAAAGTTTCTGCATAGTGAGAGATTGATAGTTTACCTTTGCTTTCCTGCCTGGCTGTTTCTACAGAAACACACATATTCTCCTTAGCGAAGAGTAAGGGGTTTCTTTACATTTTTTTTAACAACTAAACTTTCAAAATTGGTTACTCCAATATAAACCATTTTGAAAGAATAGGGTGTGAGGAGAAATTCTTTGGTTACTGTTGATGGCAGAATATAAACATAGCTTGATGCGTGACAGTAAAAATAACGTAATATTTCTGCTTATTTTTCTTTGACATTTTATGGTGTTGTATAAAAGGATAATGTATTTTTCCCTTCATACCCTGCTTTAATTCTAATAATTAATTTCTAAAGAAAAATAGCAGAAATAAAAATGGGTCTGAGGCTAGAGACAAAATAATGGAAGATATAAATAGAATAGTACGTGAAAGGACAGCAGAAATAATGAAAGTGGTTTTAGAACTGGGACATGATACAGTATAAGAAATAATGAATTACGCAGAAAAGATAAATTGAGCTTTCCTGATGATCTTTTCTACTAACTCAGGAACAAGGTGACATTTTGCAACATTTCGCAACATTTCCAAAGCAATATATTTAAATTTGAGGAAGGCATTTGCTTTTACTTCCTCTGTGTTTTAAACACAACATGTACTTAAGTTCTTGTCATCCACTGCAGGTGTACATCAGCAAAGAAATATACAGACACATATTAGGATACAAAACCCCAAGGTCTCTAAATTCCCTTCATCTGAGCCTTTGGGCTAATTATTGATGTATGATGACAGGATGAAATCCTTTTGCACACTTTGCTTTGCAATAGTCCATTGCCAAAAGTAGTGTCAATTTTTTTTTTTTTTAATATGCAATTACTGAACTGCCTGATTTTGCATACCATATTTTACATGCTTGAATTAATTTGAACTTAGGAATTAAATGCCCTAACATGGTTTCTGGTAAGCAATATGCAGGTAAGTTAAATTGTCCCAAGCCCTCATCTGACTTTCCATGTGTGCCCTGAAACAAGTAAGAAAGGATTGGACTCTGTTCCCTTCTTTTTGTGACAGTTTTATTGTTCTCCCCTTCCACATATTTCTGTTTGTTTTGACATAAAATTTACCCTTGTTTAACACTTACATTAAGTGTTTCCTTGTGCAGAAGCCATGCTTTGCTATGTTTACACATGTGGTTTAATTGCTGATAGGAGCCTTTGTGCATGACCCTTTGTGATAAAAGCAATAATTCTGCTGTCTTTATCAGCTGGTACACTTGTACTTTTATATAGAACAGTCCAGTGAACTATTTGGAAGAGCAACAGATTGTGAATCCCACTGCATTTCCTGTCCCTCAGGTAACTGGTTTTGCCTGAAAAGGTGCAAGGTGAACTACTCTTCAATGGCTGGTAACTCTTGAGCTCCTACTGTCACTGTAGTGCCACAAATCCCGATTCACTCAAATTGTGTACATTGTGGTGCATATACATTTATATTGCCACAGACGCAAGTTTCATATTGCCCAGAGAGGCTGTGGATGCCCCATGCCTGGAAGTGTTAATGGACAGATTGGATGGGGTCCTGAGCAGCCTAGCGTAGTAAGTGTAGGGACATCCCTGCCCTTAGCAGAGGGATTAGAACTAGGTGGTCTTTAAGGTCCCTTCCAACACAAAACATTTTATGATTTTATGATCTTTACAGGTAGTATTATTCTAAACTCCTTTTTTCTATCATACATGCAAAGGAGAGAAGGCAAAACTGAGTTTTGCTGGCTTCCACCACTGCTTTTTCAGTCCTCTCCAGGTCTTGGCCTACTCTCATCCTGCTCCTGGTGACTTCCCTCCTCTGCCACCTTCCAAGTCATGGCTTTCAGAGAAGATGATGGTGCCCTTAGCACCATTTTATAGAGCACATGAGTTGTCAGTTGCCATCCACACCTTCATATACCCTTCTGGCTCAACCCAAACCTGTTTTTTCTCCTTGATGGGAAGTTTTTAGACTAAGCCTTGCAAAACCAGCTGGCAAGTCTCACCTCATGTTCAGGAAAGAGCAAGAGCTGTTGGCACATTTGGGTCCTGGACACCTTCCCATTCTGTAAAAACACTGGTGGGCTCTGGACATGTGTCAGGAGGTGGTAAAAGGCAGCCGTGACTGCCAGGCACAGCAAATGGTAGGAGGGTGAGGGTGCTTCCAGCCACCCTGCAGAGCTTCAGCCGTGCCTTGGACCATGGGACACCACCAGCTTAGGCTCACAGCAGCACCCTAAGCCCAGCATCTGGAACATAGCAAGCAAGGGAGGTGTGGGGAAGACAGGACCATTTTGAGAGGCAGCATCAGCCCTTTTCCTTCTGTAACACAGCTTCTGTAACACAGCTGCTGGGGGGAGTTCCAGGTTGAGAAGTCTGTACCTGTCTGAGGCTTCCCTGTTGTGACAGCTGCCACTCTTGGAGACCCTGGCAGACCTCAGCTGCAGGTCCACAAGGGGCAGCTGACTCTACCCTGGGTCACTGCAGACCCTCTGATCTCCTAAAAGGTGTTCAGGAAATTGCTTGTATATAACAGCATACCTTGCTGCAGTGGAGCACTTCCCTCTCCTTGCAGATGGTGTTTAACACATGGAATAGCTTGATCCTATAGTATCTATAATCTCATATAATTTTCATTTTGGTTTTTGTATATTTATGTGAGGACTTTTAAGCATCTAATTGCTCTCTGCAGCAGTGCACAGCATGCCAGCTCTTACTGAATCCAGTTTGAAAAGTGAGTGACCCTGAAACATCAGTTGTGAAGGAGGTAGAAGAGAAGAAAGAGACAGCAGTTCAGTTATTTCTTTAGACATTTTTTTCAATACTGTCAAAAAAACAGGGACCCATCCCATTTGGTACCAGTAATTCCTCCTTCTTCTGTCTTTCTATATGTTTGCAGATATCCCCTAAAGAAAAGCAGCAGGATCATTTGGGTTTAAAAACCTCATTAGCTTTTCTATGAGACAGCAGTGTTTCGGTGTGATTGGGAGTTGATTTTGGTGATCCAATAATTTCACTGATACAGTTTGGAGTGCAGCCCTACAGACATTTGGATTTGACACAGCTAGGAAAGACTACACTGTGGTAAAGGCAAAGTGCACTCCCATTCTTTTCCTCTTGCTCTTACATTTTGTGTGTCAGTGCTATGCTAGAACAGCACCAAAGTGATTATCAGAAAACAAGAAAGGCACCTCTTTGATACTGAGTCCAAAAATAACTGTTCTGCTTCATATGGATCTGTGGGCTCTGTCAGTGCCTGGGCTTGGGCAAACTCAGTAGGTGGCTCAGCTTCATGTAATTGAAAGTTATTTTGATTTCTGCACTGTGGTGTAATTGCTCGAAAAAAAACATGTTATTTGATGATTAAGATTCTGGAGTGAATTGTGTTCTTTTGGGTTCTTGCACTGTTTCTCCATCAGGGACTTGGTTTCAGTGGTGTGCAGCTGCTGGAGTTGATTTACAGTGCTGCGGCTGTGGCTAGTCATAAATAAATCCTCTTATATAGTTGTTATGAACACCTGTTAGATCATCTGTCAGCAAAGCGCTGTTCACATTTATCATAGTGCGGTAGTTATTTTACCTCAATCCATTTCCGACTGACTCGGCCTCCATCACTGGATTACTATTACCACACCATAATCGCTCGTTTCCACTCCATGTTACAACTTGCAGATAAAAGATTTCACTACTTGGCCAAATTTCATAAATAAAGGAGCAGTTCAGTGCAGTAAAAGTTTATTTTTGTCATCATTTGTCACCCCATTATTCTATAAATCAAATGGAATAGCGCTATTGCTAGCTCAGGCGTTGCTGTCAGCCCTAGGCATGGAAATGGTCCGTTTCTTCTTTTTAGATGAGATGACATGTCTTTCAGACTTAACTGGCTTATGGCTTTGTTTCACCCATTTTATTTTATCAGCCCTTCAGAAAAATCCTTGGGGACCAGAGAGACTAAAGAAGTAAAATGGAATCAGAAAACACAGTAAAACATTCTGCTTTAGCTGTGTTACGTACATTTCCCTCCCCCGCAATCATTCATTTACAAACTCCTCTGCAAAAATAATGGATCTGGATATAAACAGCCCCTCAATGCATTCTCCAGCTTTACTCAGACTTTATTGTTCATGTCAAACCCTGGGTATGAAAGGGGTTTAGCATCGGAGAGGGTGCTACAAAGTCCTGCTAATGCTTCTGCTCCTAAATGGACTTCCAGACTGCTGAGGGATTGAATTGTGGGGTTGTGCTTTTGTTTCAAAGGTCTTTGCTAACAACTTGCATTTTGGGGCCTGAACCACCTAATAAGGCTGTGCTATGCCTCACTACACAGCTTCACAACCAGAACGTTCAGGATTCAGGATGTCCCTCTATGCCTTTCCCGACACAGTCTTCACAGAAATGTTGTTTGCTTTTTTTAGTTTTTCAATAATATCTTAACTCTAGCTATAAAACCTGTACTTGGGACATGCCTTGATTTTTTGGCTCTGTGTCTGTTACAGATGCTTGGGGTTTTCCTGATTTATTGAGAAGTTAAGAGATGGATCTCCGACTAAATTTTGAAGAAAGCAATATTCCTTGGTTTAAAAAGAGCCAGATAGGATGATGATAAAGAGATGGGGTAATAGAAAAGGGTTTATAGTTGATATTATACTTCTGAGTTGGTTCTAATTCAAGTTACATTCTTCATAGTCATTATGTAGCTCATAAATTCAATAAAGTGTTTTACTATTACTATAAAAATGACAGGAGGGGGGTTTTATGTTGTAAGTTTCGTTAGTTGCTCTTCCTGTTTTATGTTGAAGTTCTCAGGCCGTTATGTCATTAAACTCCATGGAGTCTGAAGGGCTCAGGCCCCTCTGTTCCTTATCACTGGTGCAGTACTTGCTGTGGGGCAAATGTCTGTGAGACCAGTCTCTGTCCATCATCACTTTCCCTGTCAATGGCTCTCTTTGCTTCCATTTTGGATTTGTTTTTTATTCAGAAGTTCAGGTACCTGCCTTTGAGAGGAGACAACTGGAGTTTCAGGCTGGCTCTGGCCCCACTTTGGATTCTGAGCTGTGAATGTGAATTCTCAGCTCTGGCTGAGCCATTCATGCGAAAATGGCCCAATCCTCTAATTGCAGTGGATCTTAGGTAGCTGTGGGAAGAACCTGCTGGCAAAGGGGCTTGCTGCACTATGGAAATAAAATGACTTCTGAGTGTTCACGCTCCCTTTTTCTTCCCAGAGACACCTGCTGTGACTTTTCCTCAACCACTCTCATTGTAAAATTCTGCACACATCTAGGTTTGAGATTCTTGTTCAGTTTGTCTGTGCACAAATATTTGCAAACATAGCCTAGAGCATTTGCTGTGAAGGTCTCTAAAGGCAAATCCAGGAAGGATTTTCCTTTTTCATTGATGGGGGAGATGAATTTTTTTTCAAAGGCACTGTAGAATTTCTGTTATTTCTGCTTCATTAGGGGAAAGAAGCATCAAATATCTGATCCTTGAGCCTTTGCTTTCTCCAGATGTTTGCTTTGCACACAAATAATCTGCATGAAAACAGGAACTGCTAATTCAGTGGCCAAAGTGCATCAGGACCCTAATCTAAAACCTCCCAATCCATCCAGCTGTCTGGCATTTGCTATTATAGGGCACCAACAGAGAAATGAGGCTGTGGCTTTATCACTGCACCCTGGGTGACAACTTGATTTTCTGCTTTCACCGCAGGCAGCAGCAGCCCAACATGATGGGGCTGTTAATTTGTGCATTTCATGGTGTCTGTCAGGGGGCCGGGAGAGGAGGGTTTCAGGAGAAGGGAATGGAGCATGTCCCAGCCTCGGAAGCACCTGTCTGCATTGACGGCAGAGAGCACTTCTTATTAGCGTGCAGGTCTCTAAATGCAGCCCCGGGATGACAGCCTGGCATTCCCAGCACCCACACAGTGTGACAGGCGCAGGCAGCCGGTCCCATTGTTTGCCCTTGATGAGCATGTCATTAATGGAAATGGAAGAAAGTGAGGGCCACATCAGTATTCAAATAGCCTCCATCCTCTCTGCCATTCAACCGCCTGGCTCAGGCGGCTGCAGATTTCCTTCTGCAGCTCCACTTACACGTTTCCACAGATTTATTCCCATTGCATACAAATCCCCTCCATGTGGCTCTGGCCCCATGCCCCCCCATTCCCCTCACATGCACAAACATATTCTCCAGCATCATCTGACCCACCAAAAATAAAGTGGATGTTCTTCCCCTTCCTCCCTGTTTTGTGAATTGCTTAAGTACCATTACCAAATACTTGCTATTTACAATCCAGGAAATGGAAGATGCTATTTATTTAAACTTAAAGCATCAACAAGGGGCTGATATATTGTTTGTAATGTCCTTGTTTTCTCACAAGCAGCTGTTGATGCTTGTCTGAGTGACCTCTTTCACTACAATACATCGCAATATGTTTGGTTTGGAACATTCCGTCTAGTATGAAATGAAATAAGAGGATTACAGGCAAAAGGAGAAATGACTAAAAAATCCATACACCTCCTTAATGACAATATCACTGAAAACACCATTGGAGTAATGCTGTCTCCCTCAAAACCTTTTTTCAAGATTCTGTGCTTTGAAAACAGCCAGACCATGGATACGTGGAGACAAATGACCATCTCACTGGGGTACATCATCTTAGGCTGCCAGAACCCCTTTGAGCTTGCAGGTACCTTGTGATCTCTTTGGAGGTAGCTGGTGTGTTTGCCCTCTGTATTTTCATGCATGGACCGCAGCAGAACACAAGTTGACCATTAGTGCTCCTGAGCAGTCCAGCAAAACAAACAACAAAATATCATAGTGCTGCTATGAAGAATGTACCTTGAACACACTGGCATCTGGCCAGATCTTAAATGTATGTTTTTGTGCTTTAGTTTTGTGTTAGTCTGTTTCTGTAATAATATAATTAGTGCTCACAGGGGAGGCTATTGACACTACCACCAGGATCAGTTTGCTCTTTGCAGTATTTCCAAATCATTCTCATTACACATTCAGCCTGCAGGTTGTATGTGGTACCCCTTGTCTTTGTCTGCTCTTGTCTTCTCCAACCAGTAGTTTAATCTCAAAACTAAAGCTCTCTCCACTAAAGCTCCAATTAAAGCCTGGAATTAATAATGAATGTACATTGTTGGGTGATTTCCAAACCCTGGGACATTTTGTATCCCTGTTTAACCCCAGGAGCTGGAGAAAGTGAGCCCAGAGATTTTTCCTTTGTCATTCATAAATCGTTAGTTCCAAAACTACATATTAGAAGCAGAGCTGTTACAAAACGTTTTGATAATCAAAACCACTGCTTCCTCATTATGTCATTCCTCACACGCCTCCCAGCACTGCTTTAGACTCAGAAATCCTACTGTGGTGTAGATATGGCTGGTCTTGGATGTGTTTGCCCTAAAGGGTCCTTTTCTTCCGCTGGTGCCTGTGGGGACTATCCCAGCACTCTGCTCCCAGAAGCTTGAGTCCTGGAATAAGTGCAATTGTGGTATCCATCTGGTTTTGGCTATGATCTCTGGGAGCACGATGGTGAAACAAGTGGCATGATGGGTTGCCACTTAGATGCTGAAGGTGCTTCTCAGTATGATGATCTTTGTGAGCATAGGTGCATTCTTCTGTCTTGGCTCCTACTGCTCCCCCTGCTCTTCTTTCTTTTGCTGACCAGCTTGGATTGCAGAATACAGGTTGAGTTTCACTTTTCTATACTTTGTGCAGAGCACTCTGATTTCAGTAGGAACCTCTAGGTGTTGCTGTGATATAAATAATAATTGTCTTTGGGCATTCATTCAAAGAGGGCAGTTAAAGTTGAGTGAGACCAAGAGAAGAAACCTATAAGTTCTCTTGTTTAAAGTGATTAATCCTTTCTGTTTAGTTTAATAGTTCAACAAATTGCAGAAACTGCATTTTATCAGGCTGCTTTCAGCCCAAATAAAAAAAAGGAAAAAAAAGGCTTTGCCATTGTTCCCATTGGCAAACACCCAAAGACCAATCACAGCCACAAGCAAGATCCAAACAAAATTAGGGGACAAGTAGCTCACCCAGAAAAAAGCAGAAAATTTTCAAAACTGATATATCAAAAATTGTGCTCTAGAAAGCAAAATCTTGAAAATTAGTGGAGAAAAATTTTATGTGGCAGCCATCCTAAAACAGCATCTTGCCCAATGTACATATCAGGGGCAACAGAAACAAGTTAAGAAAAACATTAAATTCTATTCTGGAGGAATTGATTACTGTCCTGCTTTTAAAACTAAGTCAATTTTTAAAGTAATTTGGAAGATGTGACAGATACACATCTAATCTCACACTGGGAGGTAGAACTTACAAATGGAGAAGAGACTTCCATAGAAAAAGTTTATGGGGTACATTTTCAGAAATAATGAGTAATTTTAAATCCATCATACATTACTGGAAACTATAGACAGCACCTGACTTTCTCAGTTCAATTCATGGTCCACTGAGGAGCAAATCCTTGGCCTATTTCAGTTGGACACACAAAAGCTGAAACAAATGAGATGGATGTGCCTATATCCAGCTGTACCCAATGGCTTGCAGATAGCAACAGTCATCTGATTGTAAGCTTGGGCTGGAATGTCATTATCTCAAGCAGACTTTTCCTGCTTGAGGTGAGATTGTGGCTCCTGCATTTCTAACACCTTGAGTTGTTAAAGAGCTGCCCATATTCTGCTTTATTGCTTAGCCTCCCTACGAATTCAGTGGAGATCAGAAGTCGACCATAATTTGTTTTCTTTGGATTTGAATAAATCAGAGGTAAATTTGATCTTTGGCAATGCAACCTAGAAATTCTGTAGATGACATCCAATGGACAGGTCTGGATTTGTCATCTGCAGAGCAGATCTGTGCACATACAAACATGCACCATGAGCAAGAGGACAATTTCATAATCAATATGTAGTTTTTTAACTCACCAGGCTTGTACACTTTATTCTTCAGAGAAGATATAATTTTTCCTGTGTAAACAGCTTTTTGATACATAGGTTATACCACTCCTTTGTTGAGGATAGTGTAACAGCCTTTATGTAAAATGAAAACTGTTATTGCAAAGCCTAAAAGACCCTTGGGAAGATCATAGAATGGTGTGTTCCCCATGTCCATGATGAATAGAAAGTAAAGTAGCCAGGCTAGGTTTAGGCACAGGAAAATTATCTGACACTGGGGACAGTGCAGTCACAGAACAGGCTGGCTGGAGAGGTTGTGGAAGTTCCAGAACTAGAAATCATTACAAGTTAAATAAAGAATCTGTCAGTATGACATACAGTACAGCTTTAGGACACAGACAAGATAATTTCCAGCCCTTTTTTTTTTTTCCCTGTGAATGTGTAAGGATTATTTCAACTCTAGTTGATCTTTCATCCTACAAACTCCTTGATTAAGTTTATATACTGGGACTACATCACTAGGGAACAAAAAAAGTTTGTTCAGTTGCCTTCTACTTTGCTCTTTTCTGAGCTCTCCTCTCCTGGCCAGGTGTCTGCCTTTCTTTTTCTTTGGTCTGTGAAGTGGTCAAACACATAATTATGAAGATGTGTAGTTGCATAAATTATGAATTAAGATTATGCACGTTCCAGTACTCAGATTATTGCTACTAAGTACTACACATCACACTGACTGGTTTTTGTACCACTAAATGCTGCTGGCTCCTGCCTTTCCAGAGAAGGAACATATTCTGCACTGGTTCCCTAAAGCAAAATATCTGCCTATTTTGCTTGTCAGAAATATGTACTACTCAGGAGGCATAAAATCTTTCTACAATTAAAAAGTAACACTGTCTCTACTGCTAAATTTCTTAATTCACCTATTTACTGTTACTGCATTCCATCATATCTCTCTTGATGGCATATCTAAGCTACCTTTCGTTCTTAAAGCCCTATGATCGAAGCATTTCTTCATAGCTTGGCACCCACTTTTATTGCTTCAGCTTTTCTATGCATTTTTCCATTCAAAATGTTGCAGTTTATTTACCAAGCCCTGTATTTGATGTGTTTGATGGAAAAAAATAAGTTAAAATCTGTTCTTTTTTTAAAGAATCAGACAGATAGCATCACTGACATTGCCTTTTTCAAAATACTTCTTTTAAACATGAAGAAATTTTCTGGCTGAATTTCCAGTGACCCTTAAATGTTGCTGGTTTTTAATAGAGTATTTTCCTCAAGGATTTAATTTTTGCCTTCAATTTCATAATATTTAGAGCACATCCATCCATCTTTTCTTACCCTTTTTTTTCCCCTTCTGGAGTTCTAATGACTGTAAGCAGAGTTTTCCAGGAAGTCTCACTTCATGGCTCCACTTCTGGAAGCAACTCCTCAGACCAACTTGCAGAACAAAAAGGAAAGGGAAAGACAAAACTAGTGCCACTGCAATGCTTCCAACATCCTCACTGTTTGGCTTCTTCCCTGCATGTGAAACTAAAAACTATAGTGAGCACTGGTGAGACTGGTAGTGTGCTGCATCCCCTTTTAAGGGGATGGTATGGTTGTATTAATCACAAATTTGTCCTTTCTTTTCTTTTCACATGCTTTGAAGTGAAAGTTGCTTTAAAGTGAAAGTTTCTTTCCCTTTGGTTCTTCATTTCATCTGCAATTAATTAATGGGTTTATGTGGTGAGTTGACACCACCTTTCCACAAAGCAGCACTGTCACCCTCCTCCTCATCTGGCAGATGATACACAATATAACAAAAGTCTCATGGGTTGAGATAAGGACAGGGAGAGATCACCCACTGTCATGGGGAAAACTGGTTTGATGGGGAAATTAATTTATTGCCAAGCAAATCAGAGTAGGATAATGACGCAGTAAAAAATAAAACCAAATCTTAAAAAAACTTCCTCCATCCCCCCCTTCTTCTGGGTTCATCTTCATTGCCTTTTTTCTCTTTCTCCTCCCAGCACAAGCATAGGGAACTGCAAAATGGGGGTTGTGGTGAGTTTAACACATTTTGTCACTTCTTTCTCTTCTCACTCTTCCCCCACTCCAGTGTTGGATGACTCCCATGGGAGATGTTCCTTCACATACTTCTCTAGTGTAGGTCCTTCCCATGTTCTGCAGTTCTTCATGAACTGCTCCAGTGCAGGTCCCTTCCATGGGATACAATTCTTCAGGAATAGGCTGCTCCAGTGTGGGTGCCCATGGAATCACAAATTCTGCTAGCGAACCTGCTCCAGTGTAGGCTTCCAATGGGGTCACAATCTCCTTCCAAGACATTGACCTGCCTCAGAAACCTGCCTGAGGTCTTCCAGGGGCTGCAGGTGGATCTCTGCTCCACCATGGTCCTCCAGGGGCTGCAGGGACACATCTGCCTCTCCATGGTCTGCACCAGGGGCTGTGGGGAAATCTCAGCTTTGGTGCCTGGATAATCTCCTGACCCTCCTTCTCTGACTTTGTGTCTGCAGGGTAGTTCCTCTCACATAATCTCACTCCTCTCTGAGGCTGCAGTTTCTCTTGGGCAGATTTTTACCCACTTCCATGCTAGAGCCAGCTGGCTCTGGCTCTTTTGGACATGGGTGAAGGCTCTGGCAGAAGTTTCTCACAGAAGCCACCCAAGTAACCCTACACTACCAAAAGCTTGCCACGCAAACCCAATAAAGTTTGGCTGGAAGCTCCTGCTTTTTCTCCTGCACCTGCACACCCACTCTAAATTCATATGTTTTCTTTATGTTTTCACAGGAATTCTATTCATGCTAGTACACGTATGGATGACCCAAAGAGACTGAGGTGATATCACTATTTGCACAGAATCCAAACACAGCAAAGAAATAGGCAGCTTTAGGAATTATGGAAAAACTAGAAAAATTTTCAAATTGGTCACTAGACAAATCAGAAAAAAACCAGTATGTGTTATTTAGATTTTTGTGACATATGTCATAGTCTCTGTATTTCCCATATGAAAACATATTTCTCACAGGCCTAGGGGTGAGAAAAGATGGTTTCTCCATTTTTATTTACAGTCAAGAAGTGTGACTTTGACATATTTGGATGTATATGTCTGTATTTAAGGGGGATTTTAATGCTTCTGTGGAATTTTAAAGATAAACTATCGTGCCTTATACATGTTCTACTGCCTCCTTTTGCATTATACCTCCCTTGTGTTACATGAGCAGGAGTGGTGTGGTTGTCTGGAGCTGGGTGTAAAATGTTCAGCCAGGGGTAGGCATTAGGGATGGTGGGTTTTTCAACAGAAAGCAAAGCAACAGTCTCCGTAAGAAGGTGGAGGTCCACTTTTTTGGGTGTATACATATATCTCTTGTCAAACTCATCTAGGTGTCTTGCCGTTTAATTCTTGAGAAGTAAACTGGAGATAGACTTGTCAACACAGTCTTGTCATGAGGAAGACTTCATCTGGAAGCCCAGCAGCAGAGATTGCTCTTATTGTGCTGTAGATAATTTGGTATGATTTTTTGGTATGATTTTTGCATTATTTAAAAACCAAACATAGATAAACATCTTTCCTTTTAAAAAGAAAAGTCTACATTGTAATGAAAACTAAACATTATTTCTTTCAAATCATACATGGAATTTTGCCCTCCTCATTGTATTGGTTTTGTTTCATTGACTGTAGTCCTTTATTTGGATTGTATACCCTAATATACCCTGATATTTGTTTTTAATGAGATGCACTTCTGTTCTTTCACCGCTTACTAACACTTTAATTTGAGAAGTTGTTTTTGCTAGCCCTGCAAATATCCAATGTTCTTTCCAAAGTCAAGTCCATTTCCTGCAATAACCTTGCTTTGACCTATTATCAGTTATATCACAAATTATTCAGTCTCTAATTGGTTCATCTTTTAACTACAAATTCACATGACTTAGCTTTATTACATAGCTCTGTGACAAGCTTATGCGGATTAAAGGAGTCTCACAGTTTCAAGGAACTATCTCTAGCTGCTTGTACTTCATTTTACTGCTATGATAGATTGCTATGGTTGCTAATATTAGGTTTTTAGATATACTCTTGTCATTCCTAAGGATGTGTTGTGTGTTAGGCATTATGCAGAACTTTTTTCAAAACCTAACAGGACTTTAGCATGTAAAGCATGAATATAGCAATATGGAGGATCTTCCCTTCTCCAGTTATTGCATGCTGTTTTCTCAGGAAATCTGAAGATGCTGTAGCTTCTTACTCCTTTTAGCCAGATCTTAAACAAAGGGATGAAGTTTGCTTGGTACCTACCAAAAATAGTTTAATACTGTAGCAAGTGACTAGCATGCAACAGGGACACAGGTGGTAAAAGGTTAAGTGCTCTCCCTCTGGTCCCTTACTATTTTAACACAAGAAAAAGACATTGTTTACACTTTGACATCTAAACTAGACAAAAGCACTACAGAGAAAGAATTTCAAGACAAGCCAGTAGTCAAACATATCTGTTTGCACTAAACACGCGCTGGAGCTGGACAGCTAGAAAGAACTTGCCTCTGTCCCACAGTTTTTGTAGAGAATTTCTTTTTAATAAGCAAACCAAGGAGTGGTCGTCTTTTTCCATACAGAACATTATATTATCTGCCATACTAATGTTTGGCCTTTTTGCCTGTTGGTAAGATTCCTACCTTTTATTCAGATGCATGGCTTGGTCTCTAGCGGCTGCTCAGGATGCACCATAAAAAGGGAGAAAGAGTCTTATCCTTGATGCAGCCACCACCTAAAACAATGCTTGAAGGAGAATAGCTATTCAGTCAGCCCAAGCATCCATTCATGTTGCATAGGGCTTGTTGTTCTGCCGTCTCTCATCTCTCCATTAATTAATGGTGAAAATGCATATAACTAGGAAAACAGCAAACATAAGCAGGGAATTAATTTATTTTTCATAAATAGAGATTGCCTCATCAGTAGAAAAGCAAAGACTTGAAGTGTCTCTTCATGTTCCAATTTTTGTTCTGAAGCTGCCTGTTCCATTGCTTTCTCATCTCTTTTATTTAAACCAAACAACAATCAGTAGATGATGACATTTAAAAAATATTGTGGCTAAGGAAGAAAGTACTTTTGAGAGAGATCCAGGTTCAGCAGCTGGAAATGAGGGGAAAAAATTGGGACTACACCAGTCTAATTGGTTTTGTTATAGAACAAAAATAGCTGAAGCCAAAGAGCAGTAAAATGCACTCACCTTTATTGTAAGCATTTGAAGCTGTGCTAAATGGAATGGGGGAAAAAATCTGCTCTTTGCTCATGGCACAAGGCATATATTAGAAAATAAAAATAATTAGTTGTAGAAACAACAGTTGAATTGTGCAGAGTGTTTTGCCTAGATTCCAGGAATGGTGGCTTTAATGAGGCCCTACACTTCACAAAGAAGCTAAAGCTGTTCTTAAATGAGTTTTAATAGGATATTTTCACTTTCTTTTGGCTCTTTGTCCTCATACACATAGGTACCCCGAGTGTGCACATGTTATTTAAGCAAGTTTTACACAATTCATCTCCTTGACATGATGAACATGCTACTAAACATAAAACAGCTCCCTATCAGATCCTCTCACAAGAAATCAGTGGCCTTCAAATCAAATCCGAGGCCTGTTTGCGTCTTCTGCTCTGCATTACAAAAAAGGATTTTAATTAGCCAAGAGACACCATTCCCATCGTCCATGAAATGCAACTGGAATCCTAATTTCTTAGCTACACCGAATAGTAATAATAATTAACAGAATTAATTGTAATTTCTTAGCTACAACGAATAGATACTAACTTTTGAAAAACAGTGTTTAACAAGCCAGTGCTGACTGGAGTTAGGAATATGACCAGTCATGTTGCAGGACCTAAATGATGGGCTTTATACTTTGGGTTGTGAAGAAAATGGTGTGAATTCAAAGGTGTGTCCCTTGAAAAAGAGAGAACAAATACAGCAGTGCCAGGGTGTTGTTCTCTTTTGGAGATGCATTGAATCTCTAGGATTACTCAGTTTTGCTCATCTTGAGGGACAATAGGGCAAACTGGAGGCACAGATCTTGTCAACAGGTACCAAAACTGTGAAGTCTACCATAAGGGTAAATGCTGTCATAAGTATTGGATCATGCATGCATCAGTATTGCCCTAATATTCCAGGCTTCCTTCATCTTGTATAGGTAAGCAAAAAATGCACAAGAAACAACTTCTATTACATTTTCATCCACTTAGAAAGCTTAATGGAAACCATTTTTTAACAGCAGAAAACAGGGTGTGGGAAGAGGCATGTTGGTGTTGATATGGCATTATTCTTTTAATTTTTCCTGCTTAACAATGTTATTGGATGTATTTGTTCTTTCTAAAACAAGAGATGAGGATAAAATGAGAGGAAAATAATTTAATGGTCTAACATCCTGACAACTTCTGGAACCATTTGCCCTGAGCTGAAATCCAGGTGAACATTCACACCTTATTAAAAGATTATTTCAAAAAGTGCATATGGGTGTGTATGAGTGGGTAAGTGGGTGTGGTCGTGTGTATGTGTTCAAAGTGGCTTGAGGAATTTTGTGTTAAATGTTTAGATGCTTTACTTTTCCAGCACCATTACTGTCTTTTCTGTTTGGAGAAAAGAAAAAAAAATCTTCCTTCCAGCTCTCTTCTACCTTCTTTTAATTATAGATAACATTCTTAACCTCTCCCTAGCATTACTAGAATATTTCTGCTTGTCAGCACATCAGAACACAAACCCAGCAGAATGGAAGGTACACAATATACACTTTAAAATTTTTTCAGTGTTAAAACTGCATGCAAGGGCTGAAGTACTCTGTGGATTGAATGGAGAGTTCCAGAGAGTCTGGAGAGGTTCCAGGCTTCCAGCAGGCAAGTGCTAGCCTTCTCTGCTGCTACCAGCCCTGCAGCAGGCAACAAGGAGCGGTGGCCTCTTCCAAGCTATTTCAAGAACCATTTCAGTTTCTGGTGCAGCAGTTGCCCACTCTGTAAGAAACAATTATCGCACTGCATAGCAATTCAGAGAAGACTCAGAATGGAAATGGAGACAGTGTGATGGAACAAAACGTGTCCTCCTTCAGTTCAGAGCTGAGGTCCATTAGGTGTGCTTATGTTGTTGCAGTCTACTGTGCTTGTGGATAAAAATAGGAATCTGATTTTGAAGGATCTAAAGATCTTGAACTGAAGGAACCTTAGACTGGACAGCATAAGGCAACCAGTACTTGGAAAGCAGATTCTTGAGGTGCCTTCTTTGACTCATACGAGAGTGGTGTGCAAACATCTCAACCACAACTCATTATGGAAAATATTATGTAAGTGATGTATCTGAATAATAGATGAAACAAGCATATGAACATCCTGACAGAGTACTACCTTTATTTACCTTTGGCTCTGTCAGGAAAACCTATATAAAATTTGTAAAGGTAGCTGTTTATTCCTTAATAGGTAACCGAACTGAAAGGGAAAGTACATTCTCTTATTTTAGAGCCAATCTGTAAAACAGCTACATATTTCAATATGCTGCCTAATGAGAAGTCTTCTGGGTTCTGGTACAGACAGAGTGTCATTCACAGCAACGATGCAATAAAAAATGAAAATAAGAAATGCTTCACAACGGAATATCCAGAAAAATCATGTACCTGCAATTCTGATAGCAAATATTCTTTGTTAGAATAGTGTTGTTATTTTAAAGACAAGGGGGAATTAAGATCTGAGAGGCAAAATTATCACATTTCTTAAATTGTCCATCTTATCTAAATCCAGATCAGTCTGTCAAACATCTGTCAGGGTGATATATGCCTTATCCACTTATCTACCTAGAATCAGAGAAGGGAAAATACACATAATTGTATCTCTAACAGAATTGCACTGTTGCATAATTATTGAATCCATAAATGAAATCTGAAATCTCTGTAACCCAAAGCTAAATAAATATTTACTGGTTTGCAACCATCACTCATGATAAAACAGGTTAAGAACTGAGATTGGAGTTTAAATATATGTTTAACAGTGTCAGAAATACATACAATTTGAATGCAGGCATATTTTTATCATCAGAAGGCAACTGGAAAGGAGAACAGCAAACAATGAAAGAACCAAGAAGATAAATAGCCAAAGCATGTTGTTTATTGAGTATTGACATCAATACTCAAACGTAGTAATAAGATCTGGAAATGAAATTATGTTTGCTTTCATTGGAGAACTGGAATGAGAAGATTGTAGTACCATATCGTGGGTCTCCTGAGTGGCATGCACAGTGTTTGGTATATGCAAGTAAAATAAAGGAAATCCTGGGTACACCCAAATACTCTAAAACTATTATATTTATCTTATGTCATATTTGTAAAAGACAAGTACAAGGCTAAAGAAGATTTCGTACATAGAGAATAAATTAATAACTTAGTAATTATCTGTTGCAGAAGAAAGACATAATTTTATACCAAAGAACATAAGCCTTTTATTTGTTGTCTCACTAAAACACTAAAATGTTGAGAACATAAAACGTTACACTTTCTATCTGCTAATGCACTGAGCTTTGTGATGAGCACACTATATATATTTTACGACATGGAGTTAGGGTCCACGAGAAAACTTTGAGATTTACATTTTTATCCTGCATTGACCTTTTGGCTTCACTCCCTAATTAAGCAAGGCATGGTAAAGAAAGAGATTATTATGAGGTGGCTGGGTCCCCAGGGTGTTATGAGGTACCACACACAGTTAAGCTATCTCAAGACAACCATGTTCTCTAGAGTTACTTTATTGCTATTATAAAAAATCTTTATTATGGGGAAAAATATGTATTTTTATGCTAGAAGAAGATGAAGATGACAGTTTAGGATGTTGAATGGTAGTTTCAGCTGAGCTTTTTGCCCACAGAGACTGTAAAACATCGAAGACTGGGCAGCTTTTGATTGGCTCCTTTGGATCCTAAAGGGGTAGATTAATCTTTGTAAAATTCATAGTTGGAACATTGTACCATTAACTGGCACTTTCCAGTTATCAAGATACTTTATGAAACTGAAAAAGTCCTATTACACTTTCTAAAAAGGCAACTTCGGGGGTGTGGCTCTCATGAAACCATTTCATCTCTGGAGTATTAGGTACTTTCCTCTCTGCCCTGTGCTTGATTAACCCCCAGGATGTAAACCTGCATTCAGTAACCTATTTTAGTTTCTTCTCTGTTGTTCACACCCTATATAAACATGCAATCTTATAACATGAACTTCCTCAAGGTCCTCTGTTTTTCTGTCAGAATTGAGAGCATATTTAAGCCCTTGTGGGACCAAGCCTTGGTTCTCATTTTTGGAATCGCATCTCTGTTTTTAATCACATCTACTTTTTAACCTCTGCAACAACTATATAGTGCACACACAAGAGCTTGTATGATCTTTGCATCTTAGGAGAGTAAATATACAATGTTCCTGTTGCTTTTAAGCCTTCTTCAGTATGCCTCACATCGAAACATTTGTGCAGTGTGAGTAGAATATCAGAACTACCAGCGGGTAGCAGAAAATATGCATGTATTTACAGACTTTTAAAGGTAGTCCTACTTTAAAGAGCTACTCCAGGAATACCTGGGGTCATGAAATGCTCTTTGTAGTAAAACTGTGTGTATGCCCCATGGATCAAAGAAAGATACAGAACAGACATATGTCTTAAAGACTAGATATGGCCTGCTTGACAACACATTGATTTATGCCCACCACTGTTCTGAGGCTGGCTTAGAGATATTTGATTTACACTGGATAGATTGCCTCCTGCTAAATAAAGTCCTGTGTCATTGCTCATAAACCTGAACTACATACAGCAGTCTCAGTGCTTTGTTAAAATACCACAGTGAAGTTCATAGTGCCTTATTAAGCTCTGTAGTTCAAAGATTAATTGTTGAAAGGATAAAAACCTTTGTGCAAACATCTAACAAGCTTCTTAAGTCGATGACAATTAGTCCTGTGAAGTACTCAAGAGCTGTCTGTCAAGAAGGTCAAACAAAAGTGACAGGACTTGGTCAAAAGGAGCACCAGTTGCTCCCATCCCTGTGCCTGGTGGGATAAAACATTAGCCCTCAGGGACTGTGCTTGGCCATCCCCCAACTAACAACTCTGCTTGCCAATAGCTTGTCATAGCTAATAGACAAAAGGGGTCCTAAGGAAGAACAAACCACCTATAAATGAAAACCAGTAAAAACTCCAATTAACACTCCATTTTTTCAGACAACTCAGAATGCTGGTGACACTTTTCAGGTAAGCCCAGGTGTTATGAGAGATGACGCTGTTGCAGTAGGTGGCACTATTCCCCTCTTCCAGCCACAACAGCACCACCAAACACTGGGAAGTGCCATCTTTGGGATGAGACATAAAACTGAGGCCTTGACCAGTTGCTGTTATTAAAGGTCCCATTGCACTTTCCACAAGATTAACTGTGTTAACCTCAGTGTCCTGGCTGATTGCATTCTGTCTTCCTAAATTCCCCCTGTAGTTTCAACTGGACAAGTTAATCTGCACTTCCTGTTTTAGATATCCGTGCAACTGTTGCTGTGCTCGGACACACAGCTGCTGTGCTTCATCCTGTGACATGCTCCAGTGACAGCCAGCACAGGCACACTGAACCTTGCACAGCCACACCAGTTCCCCAAGGAGTATGGAAGAGGAGGGCATAGTTGTGACCTTTATTTTCAACAAAATGGTGTGATATCCTGGAGAGGGAATGCACTCTTCAAAATAGATCAATCATTGCAACACCAGCAAATGGCAATAGCAGTTACTTGGTGGGACATCCTGCTGGGTCATGTAACTCCATCTTCCCAAGGCACAACGCCTTATGGACCACCCCCTGGCGTGGGAAGTTATGGCTGTCCGTCTCATTCCAGACCTCTTGCCTGGCCAAACTCATTCTTAGGTTTTTATCTCTGGACTGAAGAGGCAGAGAAGGAGCATGCTGCAATTTTGGCATGGTTCTAGATTAAACCCATTAGGTCCTATTTCTGAAATTCTTCTTGTGCAAGTGGCCCTTTCCAAAAGAGGCAGGAATGAAGCACCATGTGAACTAAGCAGTGAGAAATCTGGAGTAAGGTGACCTACTGTGTAAATCACTATAACTCATGTATGGCTTCCATTTTTCTCTCAGTTTTGAGGTTTCATAGCTAGACTCAAGGTTGGGCAAAATGCATTCTTTCTGCCTTCAATTCTTCCTGCTGTTTCAGTTGGATGCTTCCTTTGTCACATCATATCCCAAACAATTGTGTCTTATTGCTGGAAAATGCATGTTTCATTTTAGTGATTGGGGATTATACACACATGTGATTGACTATAATGGAAGGACACTATGTGAAGGCAAGGAATTATTATTTTTCTGCTTATTTAGAGAAAATAAAATTTATTAATTAATTCTTCTTAACTAGATGATGATATTAATATTTGAACTCCATGAGAAGACTGAAATAGGCTGGTTGGGTGATTGGGAATTTAAAATAAGCCAGGTGTCAAGAAAAGAAACATATCATTATCATGGAATAAGGAGAAGTTTCTGAAAAATAAACCACAATTTGTTGGCTGTTTTCTACTTTATGATATTTCCACCGAAAATTGTAATTCCTTTTTTCTATGTTCTAGTCCCCTTGTACACAGTGTCCCCTTGGGAAGCGGGGCCCAAGAGCCCTTTCTAGGATGGGACAGGATATTACAGCTTGGTTTGTGCGCCAGCATCCTTAATATTTCCTTCCTTTCAGAAGCAAATAGAGCGTACCCTTATCTGAATGCTAATTTCCTAGTTAAAACCCTCCCTTGCTGACAAGGGACTGAAAGAGTTTTAAATCACAGATGTAGAGTATCAAATGCAATAATGCTCTTGCAATAGTGCATTGAAGCCTCAATTAATTAACCCTTGGGCTAAGTAGGCAGGTACATGGTGGTGGCCACAGGCGGTGGATGGATGAGATTTAAATGGGCATCTCATTTCCTCAGCACGGAACATGCCGTTTGGTTCAGAAAGGAGTCATTTTACACACTCGCCTCATTTACGCTCAGCTTTAATCCCTTTAATTCCACCTGAGATCCAAGCAAGAATGGGAAAAGAGAGAGAGGTGCAAAAGGCTACAGAGCTGGGCTTTGTTTACATATGTTTCCCCAGGGGCACCCACCCCCCCAACAGAGCCAAGGCTTCTGGCCTTTTCATTCGGCTGTGGGGATCCAAAGCAGTTGTCATATGGAAATGGTTAAAGAGAGATTACAGGGAGCTCTTCACTGCAATCCATCCTGTTTAGAACCTGAAAAGTAACAAGCAGGGAGAGGAGGCTGAGAAAAGGGGCTGAATCTTATCCCCGTGGATGCTGAGATGGAGCAGGGACTTAGTGTTGGAGGGTCAATTTGCAGAGCCTGTGGTGCTGAGGGCCTCCACACGATGACAGCTGCCGCTGCCCCCTCAATGGCACATATGGGTGCATGCCCACATCGGAGGTAAATCGTGTTCCATGGGTGATGTAAATCTCTGCCATCCCTCTGGATGGCTTTTGCATGAACATGTATATGTGAAAGCTTCCCTACCCAGAAAAGGGACTGTTCTGCCACATATCAAGCGTAGCAGACTAATGCTGTAAAAATAAAAGCATCCCCCGATGGTTTCTTTGATTCGCTTGGAGGTTTTTTGATCAGGCTGTGCTTTGCTTCTCTGTTTTGCTTGCTTTCTTTGATCCTCCTAACACAGAGGTCTGCTATCAGAACCTTGTGCCAAAATTTAGAGCAAATGTCACAGAATATTTACGGATAATGAATTTTGAATTTATTATAGTTATTGCACAGAAAATCTGATACCTCAGCACAGTGCACCTTCAATCAAAGATATGCAGAGAAGTGTGTGACCTCTGCAACCAATTAACCCAGATAGAATTTAAAATATCAGATATTTGCAACAAATTTCATCTGAATAAGACTGGAAATTATTCACAGAAATATTCAGTGAATGGTTGAGAATAAAGAACCTATTTCTAAAAACCCAGAATCTCTTTCTTACCAGACACTGAAAAATAAATGCAAAATGTATTATGCATTGCAGTTACCTTAGGTGCCTGGCTATGCTAAAACAGCTGTACACAAGGTAGTGCTACTTATACGAAGGTATATAAGAAGGTTTGAGAGGCAGTCCTGTTTTTAGGGAGATCCAAGCTGTTTGTATTAAATGCTCTGCATCAGTGTGCATTTGCTCCCACTGTGCGTAGCAGTGCTGTGGAGGACAAAGCTGGACTGTTCCTGGTGGGACTGTATCGATGGCACGTGCTTGTTTCTCCAGATCTTGTTCTGTGCCAGCCCCATTTATGCACATCCAGAAGCCTCTGCAGATAAACCCAGCAGTGGGTGATACAAAATGGAAAGGCATCTCATGCACCCCTTTTCCCCACTGCCTGCACTGATGGCTGCTGGAGCCACACACATTTGTCACACCTGTGGTCTGCTGCCTTTCTGTGCAGTGTCTGGAGAGATGTCACCTGGGTCTGGAGCTTGGGAAGATGCACTACTGGGGATGTGATGCACTAGGGTGGGATGATGCCTACCAGAGTCATGGCCCGCCCTGTCCCACCTGCCATCCCCACTAGGCCACAGGACTCTTCATCTTATTTCCCTCCACACAATTTACCATCTGTGAGCTTGTCTTTAACCTAATAAAAATCATCTCGCTTTTGACTAACAAGAAAAGGAAACAGTGCTCATTGTGGGGTTTGGGGAAAATGGCTTCACTAATCTGCAGGATGAGAATGGAGTGATTTATAGGCGGATTTAACTGTGGGCCATGATTAGGGGGCCGGTAGTAAGTGCATTAGATGTCTAAGTGTGGCAATAGAGTAAATAGGCGTTTTATTTATCGCAGTGCCAGGGGCCTCTTAGCGGAAGAGCGCTTCTCCAAATTGAAATATAGCAGAGTTTACACTCCTGATTAGGGCTTCAAGCGCAGAGCCCAAGGCTATCAGCGAGCAGAAACAACGCTTGCTGACACCTAATTGTCACTGGATTAATGTGCAAACAGGGACAGCAAACAGCAACAACAAATAACCCGGTGTCAGAGCTGCTGGTGGCAGTGTCCACTAAGTGACTGGGGGCCAAATTGAAGTTTATATCTCAAAATCCACTGAGATCAATGCATCAGCTGGGTAGACAGGGCTAAAAATATTTTGCTGTTATATGTATTTACATATGGTACAGGTGTGGAGCTAGCCATAAAAAAAATTTGTTTTCATGCCAGATGTGAACCATGTGTGCTGTATTGCCAGGTACCAGCAGAGGCTCCCCCTCCAGAAATTCATATCCCCCTTTGAATGCCCCCACATTCACCAAAGTTAATTCTGCACAAACATGCCCAAAGTGTAGGTGTGATTGTACCTGTAATAAAAGAAGTAAGGCTTGTAAGAAAAGGTAACATACTGTATTAGACCAGCTGATACTTCATGCAGGAGGAAAGACAGACAAGATTCTGAGCTTAAAAAGCCTTCTTTATGCAGCAAAATTCATAATCTATATGTGTGAATTCATAAGCCTCAGAACAGGCAACTGCTTCCTTCTTTGAATTATTAAGGGGGTATGTATCAATATTATTCTATGGATCCACAAATATGCCCATTGTTATCATGTATATCATGTGAAGCTACGTACCATATGCCTGTAAGCTAAGTATGGGCAATATTGTTCAATTTATTTTCTTTCTGCTTCATAGCCATCCAGGTAATTTATGTGAATAAGGTCTTTTGCTCTACGACCTTGTGACTTTCACTGGCATCTCCATATAAAATTTTATAACCCTGTTTGTGAATCAAATCATTCCCACAACTACTGATTCAATCTGGGTCGCCACCTGTCCAGCTTTGGACTGGAGGAAGCAGTTTAGGCATTTGAGCTCTGGATTTTCCACTTCTGAATCTGGTTTGGCTTGCTTATTGCAAGGTATATCTACTCAAGCTCTCACTACTGCAGTAAGAAAAAAACCCACACTATTCTCTTAATTTATAATAGCCACCTCTTTTTAAATTGAGAAATTAGTACAATTTCCTTGGAACAAATAAAAGTGATTAAAAAATGAGCCTGAAAACAAATGCAAGAGTAGGTTAGCAGCCATGTAGTTCAAGTATTCATTTTTTCCCATAATTAGCTGTTGAAGGAGGAAAAGTCACAAATATATGATTTATATCACTAAATGTATTTCTAAAGTTCTTAAGTTTTATTGACCATGAAAGTTGGTCTTTCCCTGTGTTAAGAAGTGAAGAAGCTATAGAGCTAGCTAGTGGCTCAATGGTGCAAAGTCTTATGATTTAATCTTGACATTTGCAATTTTTTGCTGTAAAATATTACTTTCTTTATTTCAGGACTTTAGTGTAAAACCTCATAATTTCCTTTAAGCTCCATTTGATTGTCAATTGCACAACTCTCTCCAAATCTTAAAGCTTATGATTTTCATACACATAAGATTTATTTCTTTTGTACCACAATAGAATATTCTTTGATGCAAATTCTCCTTATTTCTCTTGCATCCTGATCTTTCCCTGCTTGTAGCTAGGATTTTTTTGTGTGTGTGCAGGTGACAGATCTTGTGTTTGTGAGCTTTGAACTTTCTTTAGATGCATTTAGAAATGTTTCAAATATCCATGTCTGAAATTGAACCAGCTGCAGATCTGATCTACTCTGCTTAATGATTTCCAGGAAGTGGTGGCCTTGCTATTGACATATTTGGAAAAGAAATAAGATCAATTTTCAATATTGAAACCAGCCCAATAGCTATTTACACAGAGTTTATTTCAGAAATTCAAAACTGCACAAGGGTAGGGAGAAAAGGTTTATAGCGCAAAATTGCAAACATTCCTGTTTTTCTCTTAGTTCATTTAGAGTCAGAAAATCATAAAACTGGGTTTGCAACAGGGAAGTCCCAAGTTCATTTTGCTAACAATATGCTTGATGAATTCAATGTATTTTTAATCCAAGTGTAAAACTCTAAGGACATCCAAGGTGCTGACTAGAGCATGAAAATCTAAATTAATGCTCTGCCAGAATGACAGTACTTAAACAACCAAAATATCACCCACAGGCATTACGTTTTCTGAGAAGTTCATAATCTATATATTGTTATTGTAAAGATTGTGGTTTCATGCAGAAAATAATTCACAAATCATAATTAACATCGCTCCCAATAGGTGACCAAAGGCTTTAAATACACATTTTACATTTTGCTGTTTCAAAAAGCTATACAACCCTGTAATACATAATTAGTACAATACATACCATGTATACTGGGCAATACTGTTCAATATATCAGCAAAGACCCCTAAATCAAGGGATAGTTTTTCTTAACTGTATGTAATGTTGATATTTTATATTTTAATTACCTGAAATCTGCCAGTTAATATTTTTTAACCATATAGATTCGCTGTTCATAGCCAATGAACTATTTGAAACAGGTTAGAACTGGAAAATGCTCATTTTTACAGACTGTTATAAAATGGGTCCTGTTTCCCTACTTGGGCAAAATGCCCAGAGGAGATAACAGGAATTTTGCCTGAACAAGGACTGCACAATTAGCAGCAAAACACGCCAGTCAGAGTGTTTTGCACTGAGGAATTCTGAATAGTGTTGCCCAACAGAAAATGCCTGTGTCTTCCTCACAAACAGGAATGTGCCACTAGGTATGAGAATTCAGAGCCCTTCCTGCAGAAAGAGAGCAGGGGAAAAAAAAAATAAAAAAAGATGGGTTGATTTGTAGCACTAACAAGGAAAATCCAATTGTGAAGGACCTCACTGCGTCGTCCTGTCTGCTGATGATGCCCGCTGCCAGGCTCCGCAAAGGCACTGGGCTGCCGGCCAGCACAGCCAACTGCAGGACTGGGGCCTAAATCTATTCCTCACTAGCAGATCTGACTGCGGAATTAAAGCTTTCAGCCACAATTTTCAAGTTGATAACACATGGACACAGCAATCCCGCCCATGTGATAGCAATTGCAGCACTCAAACAGTCGATTGTAGGCTCCTCTGGACAAAGAGTTTTTGTTTTATTTATATATAAATCATCCAAGTGCATCTACCAGGCTGTATAGATGATAATAGTAAAGAGATGATCATGGCTTCCCGTACAGATGCAGCAAGGAAAACACTGGGATATTTCAGGAGGAATGAGAAAAAAGTGAGAAGACAGCAAGTTGCATTTAGTTCACTGAACTGTTGAGGAAAGAAAAACAATTAAACCTTGGTTTTAACAAACCCTTATGGAGACACTGATTGCTCTGTAACAGAAATAGTTGTGCCATGCTGACATTTATTCATTAACCAGTCATGAATTTGTGTCACACATCAAATACTAGTAATGAAACAATATCAAAATGATGGTTTGCTTTTTAGCCCTAATACATTATGGGTATTAACATGCCTACACAAACATTTTAAACATCATATTAAAATATGTGTTTGAACAAATATGAGTTGAGGGTTGGTTCAAATTATTACAGGCTTCAACAAAGTCTCATTTGAACAAAAAGGGCTACTGTTGTGCAAAAAGCACAAGAAACAAAACAGCCTTTCAAGTACTGTAGGGCTGCCAAATTACTCTGCCAAAACCCCCATTACAGATAGGTGGGCTGAAGCAGGAACACAGTCTTGGCTCTATTGGACATTTTCACACAACAAAGCGTCATGGCATAAATTAAAGTCTGGGCATGGAAGACCTAAATTGCAGAGTTTAATTTCTGTGAATCAACTTTTTTATTAATCTTCATTTTTCTTACCACTCAGTTTTGTGAGCATCAGACTGCTAACTCTAAGTTGCAACTATTCTTTTTAGAAATAAAAGCTGTGGTTAGAGGGGTTAATAATGTGAGTTAACAAAACAGAGTATACCAGTGAGTTTGAACATCCTCAAAGAAATGTGAGTAATCTATCTAATCAATTACTGGATCCTATAAAGTGCCTTCATACTTTAGGTTTCTTCAGCATGACGGGATCGGCTAATCACTCAGCTAGCCCACAGCCATCAGGGAGGGAAGGTCCTACCTCCATTCTGTTTCCTCCCCTCCTCTCCCCCTGCTCCCAGTCAGGCACTTCTGGCACTTGTCATGCACGCTGACCGTCCCCAGGCTCCTCTGAGAACTGATTCAGCATGCCAACCTGGCAGAAAACTAATGCAGCTAAAAGGAGGTGATTTTCTGCTGGGTGACTGAACTGAAAGAAAAGGAGGGAGGAGGGATGAGCAAAGATGGTACAAGGCAGGTGGTGGGACCATGTGGCAGCAGTGAGAGAGAGAGAGAGAGAGGAAGAGGGACAGGGAGAGAAGAAAGGACTAGTGAGGAGAGGAGTCAAGATCTGCCTCTCTGGGAATCAACAAACCATGAGACAGCTACTCCTACAATTGCAGACCTGGATGGTGATTTTGCTGTATGGTTTGTCTAGTGACAACACTAACTCGAAGCGTTCGTGCTCCAAGACTACCAACACAAATGCCAAGGTACTAGCAATACTATTAGCATTCACAAAGAATAGCTTGTGAATTGGAGGCAATAGGGCACAAGTCCAGTAAAAGCACTGGATTAAAGGCAAGTGGCAGCTTGGTAGACTGTGCCTCATCTAGCAGAATAATAATTTAATTGAATGTCATGTTGACAAGTGAAAATAAGTCGAGGTGCAGAAACCTCCTTTGGTATTTCCAATAGTGGGGCAGTTTTTGACTGAATGGGTCACCAGCACAGGGTCCTCTGAGAGCCCCCAGTTCAGATGTAAGGATTTTTCCATTGAGACAGCTGACGTATAGAGAGCCTTTCAACTTAAATTACACCAAACAACTGTACACCTTGTAAAATTCTCTTGAATCTTCCGAGAATGACATCAGAACCTTTTGTAGTGGCATGTCCCACTACGGAGACACCAAAGAAATTCTGATGAGGGAAAACTCTAATTTTTCTCTTCATGTATTTCCTCTCTCTTTCCATTATCTATGAGGATCACTAGGTCCCTGTCTGCCACCACAGCAAGACATACACTCCAAAAAAAACCATACAGAGCTCTGAAAGCAGTAACGCAATAGGCCTAATGATCTGATTTTGGGTGTGATTTTTAACATTAAAAAAGCCTGGTTTAGTTACAGGAAAATTAAGGCTATATGCAGAATAAAAAAAATAGTTTTCAAGTGTATTCCAAGTTTGGAAGACGATGCTTGTTTTGGGTCTTAAGTGTGTTTCTTTACTGCCTTAGAAAGAAAACCATTTAGAACATAATAAGCTATTAGTATCATAGATGTAAAGGCCAAGATATACACTTCCCCATGATAGCAGTGGTTAGGACGTTTCACACAAAGTAAGAATTCTGCACCTGGGACAGGGTATGTATGGACAAACTGGAGATCAAGAGCCTGAAGAGAAACTCCATGAAAAGGGATCTGTGGCAAGCTGAACATGAGCCAGCAGTGCCCTGGCAGCCAGGAGGGCCACCCGTGTCCTGTGGGGCATCAGGGACAGCATCAGCAGCCGGGCAAGGGAGGGATTGTCCTGCTCTGCTCTGCTCTGCACTGGGATGGCTTCACCTCGAGTGCTGGGAACAGTTCTGGGTGTCACAATGTAAAAAAGACATTCAGGTATTAGAGAGCATCCAAAGGAAGGATGAGGATGATGAAAGACCTGGAGGGAAGCCGTATGAGGAGTGGCTGAGGTACTTTGGCTAGGGATAAGAGGGGATTGAGAGGAGACCTACAGCTTCCTCCTGAGGGGATGCAGAGGGCCAGGCACTGGTTACTGCTCTGTGGTGGCCATTGACAGGACAAGGAGATGGCATGGAACTGTGTCAGATGAGGTTTAGGTTGGACATCAGGAAAAGACTCTTCACCCAGTGTTGGCTGGGCAGTGGAACAGGCTCCCCAGGGATGCGGTCACGGCACCAAGCCTGACAGAGCTCAGGAAGCACTTGGACAATGCTCTCAGGCACATGGTGGGACTCTTGGGGGCTCCTTGTGGGCACCTCCCAACTCAGCATGTTTTATGATTTCATGTAAATACATGGACTGATAAAAACACAGGAAAATTGGTAGTAAAGACATGTGGGAAACACTGGATTTTGTGTATGCATAGGGGTAGAAATGTAAAAATACAAAAAAGAAACCGTGGCTAGTGGTGGACCAACATGCTTTTTGCAACCCATACTTTGAAATCTCCTAAACCAGAGGGGGGTATTGTTTGGAGGCCCCAGTCTATGTAAAGCAGCTTAAATCAAAATGGGACATTGCACTCTGGGACCTATAGTCTCTAGGACTTAAAATATGAATGGAAACTGTGATCATCTGTGCTTTACATCGACAAGGTGTAGCCTCTTAAAGGGAGTGAGGAAGTCCCAGTGAGACACCTCTGGAAAGTTCCAACCATAGGGAAGATGGACATCTTAGAAAAATTAAATTAATCCCATAATAGTGTATAAATCTGTAGAACACAGCCTTTTAAAATATTCCTAACTCTCAGAAGACCTAATCAACGTGATACAAATCATTGCAGAATCATTTAAGAGTGTTGGTATGATAAAAAACCCCATGCTTTTGTCCCTGTGGAACGTTAACAATATCAAGACAAGCTGGTTATCCAAAATATCAGTAAAATTACATCTCTTCTGCCAAGGTTGATGAAATTATGATGACTACATGTCAGTTTTTTCCTGTTTAAAGGGAAATCTATGGTCAAGTATGCCTTGAAGTTCTTCAGGTTCATTAACAAGGTCAAAATCAATGTTATTTTACTGTTTGGAATCATTTTTGGCGGAACAATGAAAAGAAACCATAGTAGAAGTAGTCTTAATATAATCATTTTCTTTTCATTGTTCTTTATGGGAAAATAATTTGGACCGAAATTTAGTGGTCCCATCAGGGAGGTGATATCTTTAAAAAGGTGGTCTGAAGGACAGGTTTTACTGTACTTTAATAGGCTTATAGATTAATATAAATCTTAATATTCATAATCTGTACTCTTCCTTTTCTCAATATCTCGTTCATCTATACATCTATTTGTAATGTGTGTTTCAAACATAGGTTAAACTTTATTTTATCAAGAGTACCAAGAGTACTTTAGGGATAATAATTTCTGAAAAAGTCAGCAGCTCAAATGTATAGCTAGTTTTTCTCTCAAAACAATTTTATTTAAAAAAAAACACTGGTGCCTTCTAGCTGAATGTTCTTTGAATATTTAGAAATATCTTATTGCCTGGAATAAAATGTATCGATTAAATAGTGGTTATTGCTGCAATGAAATGCACAGTTATCAACCCAATTAGCATTCCTGATCAAAGATAAAAACCTGGAATAATTCAATGTCAAAACTACCATTTCATTTTTAATAGAGTTCTTTGTAAAATTAATCACATAATTTTAATTTTCAGGCCAGAAATGCAGCATTGGAAGCTTCCTGTTACAGCACATCTTGTAAGTAGTGCGTAAGCCCACTTTTTGTAGCATGATTTTTCAGAGGAGATGAATGCTAGGAGGCATAGCAGAAAGATATCTAAGCACTTGAAATATTTGTCCCCAAGGACACCTAGAATATTTATTCTAGGTGCAGTGCCTTTAAATGGGACCAGTTGTCATTTGTTGTTGTTGTCATTAGTTTTTATGTAAGCTGTACATAGGAAAATTTACAAGTGCCTGCTAATGCCTCTTTGTATTAACAGAGAACAGTACTAAGCAAATGCTGCTTGTGTGAAGTGATGAGCATTACTTTATAATATCCAGCCATTATCTACTAACTGAAAAATTAGTTGAGCTTTGGTAAATTGCATGCACAGGCCAGTACTTATCTACTTTCTGCTGATTAGAGCATGAAATATTTGCATGATTTGTATTGCTTTTACAGAAATCAGGACAGAGCATGTCAAATGTCCCCAATACATGAAAAAGCAACATCTGCTACATGGAAGATACTGGACCAAATCCTGTTTGTGTTCAGTGCAGATTGTGGTAACAGGCAGGATTATTTTGCAGGTACAGCCCAGTTGAGAATGTGCCCAGAAAGTCTGCTTATATTTTTACCTGTCACCTCTTAGCTGTGGAGAATCAAGTGATTAATGTATTATTCTACTGGCTATTACAGAGCTGTTGGTCTGTTTTGAATTTCTTTTAACTGGGCAGGAAACCACTGTTTTCTTTCTAGCATGAATACCAAAATGGATTTTGTAACTAATCAGCAAGATAGCCCAGATTTTTTTCGGCCAGCTATTAGATGGCTGATCTTGGACTGGATATACGCTTAAAGCTAAAAAAAAATCCAAACCCAACCAACAATAAAACAAAAAAACCCAACCAAAACAAAAACCACACACACACAAAAAAACCCCTGCTGAATTATGTCTGAATGCTGAGAAGCATTAGCAGAACTTTGCAGCCGACCTGACCATCTGGAATAATGGACAGTATTGGCTGTCTTCCATTAGAGGGAATCATTCAAAGTCATAACGGGCAGTGGTCACTAGGGAAAGGAAAGGAGAGAAAGCTAGTCATTCTTTTATATTTGTATGGAGTATTAGTGAAGATTTATTAAAACACTTGTCTTATTCCTACATTTGACAGTCATGGTTATTAATATCTTTAGGTACCTTTGATAAAGATACTGCTTGCTATATTTCAAAATGGTTTACAGTAGTATATCAAGTGCAACCTCTTTATTGTGGGATTTTGAAGTTGGAAAAAAGGGTGCTAATATCGCTGGGATTTCTGTGGTAGACAGACAGAACTAGAGGGTTTGCTAAATTTCAATACTCAGAGAAAATCTGGTTTATCTTTTACAACCCTACATTTCTTACTGCATTGTTTTGTGTATCATTACTTGCCTTTTCTATTAGAAGAGTTTATTAATACAGCTACACTTTGACTGAGGGTTGAAAAGAATTCAGTTTTTTGTTTTCTATGATAGTAGCTTGCACGGTGAATTACAATGCACTTCAGTTGGCAACGTCCCCAGATAAAATATCATCATGAAATCTTAATCTAATCCTATATAGTGGTTAAAATATCACTATTTCATTTTGATATTTGAGCAGAAGAATTAGTAACACACATTTTTATGACAGAATTATTTTAATAATTTATTTGGCGGCGCTTTTTTATAAGGGCATTTCCTTTGTTATCTGTGATTAAAAAACATCAATAGTCATAAATAAAAAGGGAGTACTGAAAAAGTTTGTAGGCTTATGACTCATTTTTTGTTAAACATCCTCTCAAATCTTGAAATGCACCATGACTCCTAAAATGCATCTAATGGGCCGAAGGACGTCAAAAGTACTGGTGACAAGTATTACATGACTTGACAAGCACAGAACCCCTATATTTAGGATGAATAAAACACTTTACACTAGTTTTAATCATGAACAATTCCTTTTGTGTGAATAATGGACATCACCTCACACACATCCAAACCATGTAAGTGCCAGGTCAAGTTCTCCCATTGTTTATGTGTCACAGCCCCAGAGGAGTTAATGAAGTTGCAAGGGTATACAGAATTAAGTTCTTTATGTTCTCTAACCTCATATAATGCATTCTAATTTTTACGCATGAGTAATTACCCCTTAAATATTACCCATTTAATATTTACCCATATACAGAATAGGAATCTCTAATCAGTTATTTAGGCCATAATTAAACCTTGTTTGGACTATGCTCTGAAAAAAAGCAGACTTTTTTCAGGATTACTAATTCTAAAATATCGATGAGTAGAAGAAAACTATTGCATCTATCTTTCCTTTTCCAAACTCAAACCCAGCATTTACTAATAACAGCATCCGAGGCAAACTTCAGCTCCGTGGTACAGGATGGTAGGTCTCCCAAAGTCTGACTATATTTGTATGCATGCTTGTTGTTCCACCTCTCCAAGCTGTTGTAAAATCAGAGGTATTCAGTGGGAAAGGAGCTAGCTTACTGAGCTTCATGAAAGGTATTTTCTGTTTTCTGACACTTTCTGGACCCTTGTGTGTGTACTGTGGTGGGAGCCTGGAGTATTTTCTAAGTTTTGCAGCAGTCTGTTCTCAGCCATTGCAGCCTTCTCATCTCCCTGAGTTCTGGGTGCACCGTTAGCCGCTTCAATGATACTCATTTTAAAAGGTTAACAAATGAGAAGCTAAACCAACCATACAAATAACAGCCAAAAGAACAGTTTCCAAAATGTGTTGCTGTAGTGCCATTTCCAATTTAATATTCAGACAGAGTAAAGCTAAAGGCCACCAAACCAGGTGGATGAAATAGTTCTGCATTTTATGACTCATTCTTGAATGAAATCTCTTAAATATTGCTAATGAAGCCAGTTATCATATACAGACCTGTAATGCGCCCTTTCTAAGCTGGTTCAGTTACATTTCCCTGTCTAGCAATTTACCCCAGGCCCCTATTAAATGAATTATCACGGCTCCTAAATCATCTCTGCGGGGGTTTACGCTAATCCCATCAAGACACTTACACTCCCTTTCTTCCCTCCTAGTGACATAATGAATTATTATTTCATGGGGAGCTGTTAAAGAGGCCCCTTTGGAAGAGTTTAATGTGCAGCACAGGGCAGGGGAGGGAGCTGCCTGCCCGGGAGGCTGTGGTAGGCACCTCAGCCCGGGGCTGCCTGGACACTGGTGATGAGACAAAGGGCACCGGCGCCCCAGGCTCCCCACAAACCTTCTGGGGCTGGCCCTAATGATGTCCCCAGCCCCAGGGATGACAGGCAGGCTTGCTCCCCCCTCCCCACTGTACCCTGCCCTCTGCTTACCCTCTTTGTCATGAAAAGCAAAGAGAGAGGGAATATAAATGTTTTCCTTAACCGGAGGAAGCACCCTGCTCACAAACCACTTGCTGAATCCATTAGGCTAATTTATTAAACACAATTTGCCTTGTGTGGCTGAACTGAGTAATGATAAAAGCCATAAATATGGAGAAAGCAGCAGCACAGAGCCAAAGACTCCATGGTCCCATGCCCTGTTATGGCACTCCTGACTTGCAGGGACTGTGGACGTGTTATCCCTTCCTTCAGACTTTTTGGCACTACCTGAGAGGGGCACAGGGTCCAGTTCAAGAAAAACGCACATGATTGAGTCATGTTCATTCCCACCTTCTGGACGTACCTAGCTAGGGTGAGAATAGGTCTAAATAGTACTTCAGTACTTCAGCTGTAAATAGTACTTCAGTTTTCAAATGAATAGAGAAAAAATATGTATCTTACTTTTCATTTGATTAATAAGAATGAAAGGGGAAGGAGAGCTTTAAAAAGTAGTAGAGTATGAAAAGGACTGCACATTGAAAATTTTCAGGCCTCTTTGTTCTCTTATCAGAGGTCCACAGATATCTTTCTAGACAATGGTTTGTTTCTTCCCTGTGAAGACACATAAAGTGGGTTGATACTGCAAGTTTGGTCACAACATAGAAAACACACCCAAGTCCAGACTGTCACGCCATGGAATTCTTCACTGTTCCCTCAACATCAGCAGAGCACAGAAGGTACAGAAAATATCAAAGTTTCTCCTAAGATTAATGGCAGGAGAACAGCATTCTTATAGAGCATAACAGGTTTACATCAGATCCAGAAGGGCTACAGGGTAAAGGACCTGTAAAAAAGCCCTGGTGTGTAGGTAGTGCACATTTTACCTTCCCTGCTCCTTAACTTTGTGTGTAAGATCCAGCAGTGAAGTGATCACCTGTAGCGTGACAATCAGGAGTGGAACAATCCTAAATGATATGTCTCAGTTCCCATTTGCTTCTCTGTTCTGGTGGACACGATTAGACCATAGTCTTGTGAAAGAAAATGTGTAGGGCTTGCCATTTTGCAAAAGCTTTTCAGCTCTCATAATCAATTTGGTCAGTTATTGTAAACTTTTCAGGGATTTTTCAGTTTACACACCAAACTACATTAGCTAGGGTAAAATACACAGAAAGACCTGTGAAAGACCTGTCTAGAGTAGTTTGCTTTCCAAATCTGCTTCTGTAAAGTATAAACGCAAGCATTGTTATCCCCATTCTCTTTGACAATCAGCCATTTAGAAATTTAATGTATGTTGGAGCCATGTATTTATTCACTTTTGGTAGCTCTACCTAGCACACATGTATCTGATCCTCTGTTAAATACATGTATACTTGGGCTTTCCTCAACAGGTTGTGTTTCCAGGTTATGTTCATGTTCTGTGAAAAGATACTTTGTCTTAAACTTACTGACTGTTCTGTGTGATCCTGTTTGCTATTCTGTTCTTATTTATTCATCAGTTCATCAGTTTGATTTTACTTGCTGCCACTATCTCCTCACTCTCTTGTCTCTTTTCCAAGATGAAATTGCTGAGTTTGGAAGCCATTCTATTGCTATGATCACTCCTTTTGTCATCATCAGTACATGAGGTTCTTCAAAATATGCACTTGAAGCGGAACTGTGGAAATTAAAAGAGCTATGAGAACAGAAGTGCATCATGGACCTTTGATTAGCTCCATATACTAAGCACAAATAGATGAGTCCAACAAGTTGAAGCAGATGTGGAAGGGCTGTAGATTTATATTTGTGCAACACAGACATTCTGACTTTAATAAAATCAGAATTAATTAAGTGACACTACAAGAAAACTGGAGAGGGACTCTCCATCAGCAGCTGCAGCAATAGGACAAGGAGTAATGGGTTCAAACTGTAAAGGGGGGAAATTTAGGATAGATATGCAGAAGAAATTCTTTCCTGTGAGGGTGGTGAGACAACACGAGAAGTTGTGGATGCTCCATTCCTGACTACATTCCTGTGGTCAAGGCCTGGTTGGATGGGGCTTTGAGCAACCTGCTCCAGCGGGAGATGCCCCTGCCAGTGACAGGGGAGCTGGAACTAGGTGGTCTTTAAAGTCTCTTCAGACCCAAACTATTCTATCATTCTATGATTTTATGATAATCACCAAGAAGGAAGGTGCTATTCACTTTGTAGACTAATCTGTGCTCCTCGCTGACTTCTCCATTCCCAACATACTACAGAGATCCCTAACCCTGAAAGAAGTCCTACTCCTTCCTTTTAAAGCTAAGCTATGAAACATAATTTTGTGCAGTAGTTGGAGGAAATAATTACAGCTCTCACTAGTTCCAGCTGTGGTAAGAGACAATGAGTAGGGGAGAACAGTGTTTTCTCTGTAATCTTTAGTTAAATAACTATAAATGCTCCTTTGAAATTGTTATGCTCTATCAGGTTAAACCAGAGGTGCATGATGAATTACATTTTTAATTTAGTATCCATTTCTGTTTGCAAGGATTTCCATTTTCTCAGATTATTCAAATCTCCTTCCAAGAGAGTGGATTATAATGTCAAAATAAAATAACGTCAAAATAAAATTCAACTGTACCACAACAGATTTTGTAAAATTTCAAACTGTTAAAATCACCTCCCAGCCTTGGAAACTTCAGCTTGATTTTCATAAAAACTAAACGCTATGGGTTTTTACAAAGCCACTTTTTTGTCTCTAATAATATACTCAGGACATCCAAAAATTCGGTATGATTTTTGGAGTTGTGACGGAATTCTCAAAGTAGTTAAATCCAATCTGATTTCAAGTGAAATCCTGGAAGATTCACATCTTCCAAAAGCATTTTGCTGTATGCATGATTTTAAAAAAAGAACTAACCTGCTGCAGAGGTAGCCATAGACTCTGCCTGTTGCAAACAGAACTTTGATAGAAGACAGGCCCCAGTTTCAAAACTACAGGGCTAGCAAAATTATCATTCTTGTAGATAGGCAATGAGAACATAAAATAAATTCAATTAAAAACAATTAAATTTTGGGGTATGTTTAAGTTTTTCTAAATTAATAATCAATTATCCATTGACCTCCAATTATCCTGACTGTCATGACAGGAGGGTCTTTTACCTACTCACTTTTTGGAATAGACAACATGCATTATTGTGAATTGTCTCATCTTAGTGTTATCATATGTGTATCATCATGAACAGCTTAAAAAAAAAGTTAAAGAACAGTTTGTGCCACTAGGAAGTATGAAAGATTCGTTACTAAACATTTAGAAGACTCCAAATGTGATTTAGAAGCATATCCAGGAAGTAATGAGTTTCCTTTGTAATTTCAACAGCTCTAAATAGTACTTCAGTTTTCAAATGAATAGAGAAAAAATATGTATCTTACTTTTCATTATCTGCAGTCATTCGTCTTCAGTCTGAAATAAGAGGTACAACCTTATTATCAGCAGTGTTATTAGAAAATTCAGTTATTCCAGATAGACAAATTGCCCAGCTGATGATGAAAAAATTGTTTTTTCTTAGAGCTAGAACAAAAGTTTAACTTTCATCACCTCAGCCCATGTGGTATCCAGATCAATTTTATTGTGGAGATAAAGATTATTCCTGTGCTCTCTAGATGGACAGGACTCCAGAAAGCTAACACTCTTAAGAATGGTTTTATTTCTGATGCGTATTTTCAGATGTCTTTAATGAGGCATTATGATATGATGTAATATGTGACTCATCAGAAATACTTTACATGTTTTCTCTGTGAATTATCCCAGACCTTTGTCCTATGCTGACCCTACAGTACAAAGTGTGTAACCACAATTCTGTAGAATAAACAGAACAGTGACTGGAGAAGCAGAACAGTGACTGGAGAAGTTTTCATATGAAACTTTGCCCTTATTTCTTGCTTATCAAGTGTAAAGTATCTCATGCAGAGGAGAAAATTCATAGTTCAAAGTTCTGCCTCAGGAGAAGCAGGTCTGGTAGCAAAACCTAGGACATTTCAATGTCCCAGTGATTTATTACTAGAGCAAGTGGAAACATAGCAGACTACAATATCATTTATCATTTAATTACAGATCTCACTGAAACACCTAATGTCTACCACACAAATAGTGTGGGACCCTCCCTGTGCATTGCCTCCAAAGAAATGTCCTATGATACTACTGGGTTTTAGATTTTAATTGACAGTTTTTCTAAGATTCCAATTATCTTTAAGTTTTGTATTAGACTTTCAGCACAATCAAACTTTCTGTGCTTCCTTTTCAAAATCATAGGTCATTTTCCTGTAGTGATGTGATTCTGCAGGAAAAGATAGAGGTCAGAGCTCATCAGAATTTCTATTTTCCTTCATAGGACATCTTGGATAATGAAACAGGAGAAATGTTCGGTAGTCTTGTTTGGGTTCTTTTTAGTAAGTTATTTCCTTTCAGTGTACACTAGAAAGGCACGCAGATATTCAATACAGCTCCCACTGGAGCTACAACACACTGCAGGGGATAAAACAGCCTCTAAAACAGTGTATAGTACTTATGGTTTATTATTGTGGAATCTCTAATTATCTGTGGATCTCAAAATATCATGAAAAGTATTGATCGATTAAGATGCACAAGGCCCTTGGGAGATAAATAGAATATCTTTTGCTCTGCAATGGAAATGGAAGAGTGTTGACTTATTCAAGCTCACATAAGAAATCCATGGAAGAGCTGAGAATTTAGGAATTGTGATTCCTGATAAATCTCCTGCTCAACCCAAAATCTTCCCCTGGAAAATATTTTTCAGGACTAGTGAAAATTGAAGGAACCCACTACATATATACTAAGGGTAGCACATTACGATTTTGTAGGGTCAAAGGATATAATACCTGGAAAATCTTTTCCACTGGCTTTGAATTGTAAAACATTGAATCTGGAGATCAAGTGAAGACAGATGTATTTGATTTTGCATAGAAGAATAATCTGGAACCTTTCTTGGACACTTCTTACTTGTATTGAGCTTTGTCATTGTTAATATTTTTCCATTTAAACTAACTAGTTATTTGAAATATGTACATCCTATATTATTATTATATTATTTTATTTTTATGTGGTATTATATTATATTATATTATATTATATTATATTATATTATATTATATTATATTATATTATATTATTCTATTATTTTATTATCATATTATATTACAATTTTTCTGTTAAAGGCAAGCTGTTATTTATGATTTATGCATATTTAAACATGTTATTCCATTAGATTTTGCCTTCCAGTCTCAAATCAGAATTACCACTCCTTAGAATAAAAATTAATTTAACATTAATTTGTGAATTACATTCTCTAATACTGCTAGGAAATCAGAATTAGGGCTATATGCTCCAGCTCTTACTTACTGGGAGCAATTCAGTGGAGTTCTTTTCTGAAAACATGACATCGAATTGAGAATTCAATATTTTCCTCAAAATAAAAACCATCTTCACTGTCTACAGAATCCTTACAAGAAGTATGAGTTGAATGTCATTTGGCCTTAGTACGGAGGGGATTTATTAGCAAATCCTGTCTGCTGAGGGCAGCTACAATACAATACTAATTCTAAACAAACAGTTTCAAAACAAACTGAAATTTACTTTCAAATTACTTGATGATTCTCACCCATCTTGGCATTTAGCCTGTTTTTATCATTATCTGCTTGTGCCTTAAGACTAAAGAGAACAGCTCTTGAAACTGCTGAAGCACCAGAACTTAACTCGCACCAGAACTTAACTCAAAGGTGATTTTAGGAAAGTTGGTCAGTGGTCAGCACGGTGTCAGAGATTGCAGTTGTATGTGGTGATTTGGATTGACTCGGTGACCCAGCTGACCACAAAAAACATCGAATTTCAACCAGGTTAGAGAAGGGGTTTCAGTCTCAGTGTGGTCCCACTCTGGAGAGCACAGACACGAGGTACTGAGTAAGGCAGGGCTGCCTCTTTCTGATGGCAGTGCGGCCTGAGGTGGGCTTAATTCAAATGTGAAGATTCACCTCACTGCTTGATAATATGCCCTGAATAGTGGGAGCTTAAGGAATGGTGATTAAGAAAGCACAATCACAATTTTATCTAAACAGATTATTTGTGAAATACAACCTGCACCGACAGAAATTATGATTCTGATGTTTATGGTCGCATTCAATTATCTATGATACCCTGCTAGCATAGTCTTATCTTCCAGCCTGTATGCCTGGGAAGATTCCAGCACCTGCTCCTGTTCTGCCATTGTAGGGCACTGGTCTTTCATCATTAACTGGAATTTTTGCTTACTCATTGGGGATTTTTTTAAAGCAGACCTGCCCTCAGTCTCATAACCTCTGTGTATGCAAAAAACCTAAGTCAACAACATCAAATGGAGATGTAACAGGGGACGGAAAAGGACCATTTTTTGGTGGAATGTGAGTCTTCAGTGGACATTCACAGTAAATATAATTTTAATATCCAGCCTGATGAAATGCCCTTAATGCTGTTTATAAATACTTAGTTTTACTCTTCTTCATAAGGTTCAGATACTAGTAAGTCTCTGCTTTGAGGCAAGATGGAATTTACCTGCAGAAAATGTCTCTTCTGGGACACATGCAAACTGGAGTTCACTTCATGGTGAGGGTTGAATTTGTACCATGGTTTCAAAATTCTGTTTAAAATAATTTTAAATTAGGAAGGGAAAAGAATCACAATTTCAGTAAAAAAAGTATATCACTTGTTTTTGTGTATTAGCATCCTCTCTTTAGCTGGGATACAGATACAACAAAGTTTGGAAAGATGGGCCTGACATTATTTTGGAGTAGCCAGTATTAGACTACAAGCTCATACTAAAATACCATGTACAATCAGGCCCTGTATCTAAAGACTGGGTAATGATGCCCTGTATCATACATTTTCCTTTGACTCACTCATTTTGTGCAAGTCAGAGCCTCTCTGCCTCAATTTCTCTCTGCACCATATGAAGTGAACAGTAGCTCTTCTATGGCCTGCCTTTTGCGGTGATCTAAAACCTCTGTGAGAAGGGTCTTGTACATGCAGAGTATTATTTATTCATAAAAGGCTGTGGTTTTATAAATGCAGTAACAGCAACTGTATTTTGAATATTAGAAAACTTTTTTATAACTGTCTATAATATTTATAATGTTCTAAACTTCCAAGAAATTTTTGCAATGTGGATAAAGTGAAATTGAACACCAAACATTAGCATCCTTTATTATTCCTCTTTCAAATATAACCCTCTTTTCTTTACCTTACACAAAACAGCCCTATTTCCAGTTCCATCACTGCTCTGTTAAGTAATTTGCGAAAAGCTAACAAAGTCTGGCTACATCCTCATAGCGACTGTTTAAACCCATTACTTTCTCTTTTAATCAAATCGCTGTTGTGTCAAAATATACAATTCTCGCCATGAATCTCACTGGCTTGTTACAGTTCACCGGTTGACCTTGAAAATGTTTGCTCTCCTAAGCGTCTTCTCTTCGGCCTCCAGCTAAATTGCTCAAGACCAGGCCTGATCATTTTTCTATACACAAGACTTCTCATTAACATAAACAGAGCAGCAAGCTTTACTGCAACGAACAAAAACCAGCAGTAGAAGAAGAAAATTCAAGAGAACTCTTGGATGCAGAATGTGGTCTGTGCTATTTAGGGTCTGATGCATATTAAGTGATTTTTTAGAAATTTATGTCCTGAATTTTGTATTGAAATAAACCCCCCCCAACTTCAAATAACACTGTACCATTTCTGTAACTGCTTTACCCCTTTGTATTTCTTTCTTCATTACCTTTACTGAAAAAAATATCTTAAGCTATTGAAGGGCCAAGATGGGAACATGTATACGCTGCAAAAGCCACTCACTCATTAGCATCAAATATTTCTACAGATCTTAAATGAGGAGTTAAGTGCCACTCACTCATTAGCATCAAATATTTCTACAGATCTTAAATGAGGAGTTAAGTGTCAGGGTCTATTTTCATTGTTTAATGTATTAAAGTAAATAAAATTGTATCTAAGATGTGGACACACAATTAGTTTTGAGTTATTTATCTGGAGTTTGTATGGTTTAGAAAAACTCCATCTTCTTGGCTGATCCTGTCCTAATGCATTTAACTTCAGCCATCAGCTATGATTAAACACCTGCTGTTGTGGGGAAACAAAGCACACTAATCCAATATGTATTTCTGACATCTTAAATATCACCCAGTCCCCTGACATCAGGCACAGCTTTTCAGCGGGATGGAATTCCAGAGCATATTTTTCTAATTTATGGATGGACAATAAATCAAAATTAAGCCTTGGGCAATGAAATATACATCAGTGCAGAATGAACTGACTGCAAACTAGGGCAGAGAACAGCAGCAGGGAGAGGGGGGCATTAATGGAGTCCTGAGCTGCAAACGCTGATGTGAAAATTAAGAAAGTTTCTCTCATATTTTATTATAGAGAGGAATAATAAAAAGATAGCATAAGCCGAAACTAAGTTTACCTGCTTTTGGGGAAATTGTCCCACTGGTCTTGATGCCACCATTTTACACCAGATCTGCAAAAGGGATTACTTATTAGCTCACCTCTATTCTAATCTATTCAAATGTTGAGTGCTTGAAAGTTAATTGGAACGTTAATTTTATGGGTTCGCAGGCTGCATTAGGGATGCTGTGAAAGGAGTAGGAGGGAAAGTGGAAGAAATCCAAAGAAAAGGTGGGGGGCAAGGGGGTGGAGGAGAGAGAGGGAGGAAAAGGATTTGGGAAAAACAAATTTCAGAGGGAAGGTAAGAAAAAGGTATAGACATAATCTGTAGTGAAAACCTGAAGGTGATATATGCCCTATATAACTTCTCCTAATCAGTACTACCCCTGAGGTAACAGCAGCTCATTTTTTTTTAGAAAGTGAAATCCTGGCCATTACTGAAAACAATTGGGAGTTTTCCTTTCATTTAAATCAACAATGGCTTTATTCCCTAAGCTTGTTAAATAGCATAGACTTCCTCTTGTCTATAGAGTAAGGTATTGTACTTTTTCTTTAATTTAATATCTCTTGTGGAGGGGGAACATAGTATAACTATCAAGAACAGAAAAATCTGAAAGACTGTGAACAAATTTTGTGAAAATAAAATACTAGCCTTACAGATCCACAAAATCTGCATCTTTAACAGGTTCAACCAAGTAGAATCCAAATTAACTTAAAAGTTGCATACAGATGAGCTTTTATTCTGACGAGGTACTTAATTATTTAATGTCAGCTGTTACATGGTTTAGTTTCTGTTGTACCAAATTCTTCCAAAGCAGAAACAACAGCCACCTATGTCCTAGAAAGGTTTTGTATGTCACCTACAGAGGGAGCTTTTTTCATCTGACATCTTTTGAACATGTAACACATCAAAATAATTTCTTTACGTGGTCCCCAGCCAACTGCTCTACCATTAAGGGACCCTCAACAAACATGACACTGAGAACACCTTTTGTATAATTTCTAAGGATGTGAGAGTTCCTACTATGTTCAAAGAAACTTCTTTTGCTTAAAGATAAACCAGGACCTTGGGTTTTTTAAATATGCTCTCAGGGGTTACACCTGGTCACATAAGTACTCAGCAAGAAGGATTTGCAGCACACTTAAATCACCTGGGCTGAAATGAGTGCTAAATACTCACAGGTCAGATCTGGTTTTTTGAGGGGTGAATAATTTGTGAAGCACTGTGAGAACCCTGACCTGAAGGGAGGTCAGCATGGAGCATGTTGTAATTGCTCTCTACTGGAACATACTGGAAGAGGGTTAAAAGTCTCTTAATCTATTTTCTTGCATTATGCCAAGGAACTGTGCAAAAGCAGAAATTAACCTGATCACATCTGTTTTGTTTACAGCTATGCAAAGCTACAACTGAAGTAGGAGGTTTAGAGATCTTTGTCCAAGTTCAGATTGTCATATATTTCCAAAGTCCTTGTCTTTATCATGTCTTGAGCAATTTAAATTTTTTTCTCCAAACATAAATCACTTTGAACATTTTTTAATAGAGGATGGAATATTTTTACATAATTCCTTCATTGGTATTTTTTATTTATTTATGTGTCCTTCTGGATGCATTTAAGATTACAGGCAGTGTACAGTCTGTGGTTCTATGAAGTATTTAAGAGTCAGTTAAAAAATTTAAACCAAAGAAATAAAACATTGGCTACCCTTTAAAAATAGTAAACCCATCCCAATTCTTTTCCAACAGAGGCCAGCTGATGTGAACATGACTTCTCAAACATTGTTGTACTCTAGTGCTCTAGTTTTATATTTTGTATTGGGCACCACCATGTGATGACATTTCAGTCTTGGAACTATCACATATCAGTACAGTGTTCGGCAAATAATTCCTTGAAGATTTCAAATTTTTTGCATAATACATACTAGAAATTATGCCAATCAGACAAAGATAACTTTTTGTACAAATCTAAAGGTTTTGTCATCGCTTTTATGGATGGAGTTGAGGAGAAACAAAGGTTGAATCCTCTTAAGTAAGGACATAAGTCTTATGGTTGCCAGCAAATATCTCCAGAATTTTCTTTTAGGGGTCTCATGTTACCCAGATTGAAGAGAATATCCTTAATGAGAATCAAAGCTGCTCCACACTGCTGTTTGTTCTTTTCCTCTTCACCTTTTCTATATTGATTAGACCTAAACATTAAAAAAAAAAAGGAAACGTGCAGTTGGATTTCAGCAGGACACCCCAATGTTATTGATTTAACAATGGAGGATATAGAGTCCGCCTGCCTCTTCTTCAATATAAAACACTTATATTAGCTTCAGCAATGCTTGGCTCTTGATAGAACATCTATATCTAGCCCTTGGACTCAGCTCTCACCTTCCCTTACCTGTGGAATATCTGCCCAGCTTTTCACAGCTCTCTTTTTACCATTGACAATTCACCTGCCACAGACGAAAACTCAGAAGGAAGAAAAACCAGGAATCAGAGCTGCTGTCTGAAACACTGGTTTCTTCAGGACAATCACACCTAGAACACTGTGAGACTCCCTTTTCTGATGCACAGTGCATTTTGTCATCCAAAGACGTGCCATTACATAGCCATTGTGTTGCTTCTTCTGAAGCCCTCAGAGAGAAAACCTATGCCTGTGGAGGTGAAGCAGAACACAGCAGGTCATTCCCCAGGTTCTTTGAGTTGCTTTGCTGTGATTTAAAGGCTAATGCCTACAAAATTAGATGTTGAATAACCTTTTGGGGTTTTTGAATAGTTTGTGGTTGAGCAGGAAAATGGATGGAAAATTGGATTAGGTTGTTCCTGCCTATTTCTCATTCTCCTGCTGACCTAGCCTTGGGATAAGTTAACTCTCTCTTCTAATTTCGGGTTCCCCTGCTGTCTTCTCCAGGTGAGATACTGCAAAACCTTCTTAAAGAGAACAACAAGTAACATCTAATATTCCAGTCTGCCTGAAGTTTTTTCTAAATAAACTGCAAGAACATTCTTAGGACATTTAAAATTAAGTAGAAAGATTAATGAGTGAATGTACATAAAGGGTTGAACAGGAACTGTGACACATTATTTCTGTTTCTTTGTCTTTCAAGGAAGATGATCATCTTGGGAAAAGAGATCTAAAATAGATTCAGCCAGCTATTGACTATAATAGGAGTTCTATGGTTGTTAGGCTACATCCTGACCTTGGTGAATTTGGTGGAAATCTGCATCGATTTTAATAATGAATTTGTTATTAAAAAAAAATAAGTGATAACTCTGTTGCAGTTATATTTTAGCAACTGTTTTTAAAAACCTTAGTTTAGTATGTTATACAGAAATACAGGCCAGTTCTGGACATTGCAAAAGTGCTTTACTACACACATGGTCAACTTGTGCCATCTCTTTTCATGGCCAGAGAAGAGTAGTCAAAGCAGCAGAAGGTATAACGGAGTAGTTGGACACCAGGAAAGGAGTTTGACAAGGCTGTCACATCTGTTCAATATGTATAGTGAAATAATAATGTGTATTGCTGTTGATGGTTGCCATAGTGGTATTAACATTGGCAGAAGGAGATGTTGTAATCTCAAGTACGCTGATGACATCCTTGTTGCTGAGTCTGTGGTTTTTCATAGCAATGCAAGTGGCTGAAGCCAGTGTGGGCTCAGACACTGTGGATGACACTTGACAGCAGCATTACCGAATGGAAATGAACATGTTGAGCAAGTAAAGAAGTTCTGTTCCTCAAATCTGACAGAAAAATGGAGTTTGCCACATCCTTACGGCAAGAAGAAAAAAAACCAAAAAAGTTTTCAATGACCCATTAAATACGTGAAGTAATCTACTTCAAATTATAGTGTGCACAAAGAGAAGACTTTAACATCTAAATTTCATTGGCATGAAATTCAGATGTTAAGAGGAATGGTGCACAATCTAGGGTTGTGAAGAGATTCGCTGTTTTCCTATCAACTTGAGACGATCTTTAGTGGAGTCTGGATCTTCTGCTGCTTCTCTAAATAATGGTGATGCAAAACTATGTTAGCAAGTTTACTATCCTTTATGAATATTGAATCAAAATAAGCAGAGGCTCAGATCCAAGGCTTTAACCAGGAAAGATGAAGACCAACACACACAAATGCAGCTACTGTCAAGCTGAGTTAAGGCTGTAGCAATGATGACAATCTCAGTCTGAGAGCATGACAACTGATTGAAGGGAGGAAGGGTCTGCTTCCCAAATCTCTGTGTCCTTCAGAATTACTTATTCTGAATGTTTGAATATTCTGACAGGCAGATTGTGAAGGAAGAAACTGAGACACCCGGGTAAATAGCAACTTGCACACATATATAGAAAAGAAATCCAGTGCAATGTGTTGACAACAGATTTATTGAGTAGTTTTTGTGGCTGAAAATTACTATTGAAGTGTTATATTTCAATTCCTGTTTCTTCATATTTTTTGATAAAACACATTGAAATGTGAGTTCATGCATGTATTATCATAGAGTGCAGAAGGCGTGCTAATGCTTCACGCTGCTTGTGTGATGTTTTGTACAAATGGACAATGCCAGTTCATAGTCATAAGAAAAAAGAAAGACATGAGAGAATAATTGAGAGTATATTTAACACACTTGATTCAAAGAGGAATTTTGATGGTGTTTAAAGTCAGATTTCTATTGAAGCAATCTAGTTAGAGTTTGTGGGGACATTTAAAAAACTTTATGTTTGTCTTATGTTCATGAATTAACCACTTGGACTTCATCCCTATTATTACTATTATTTTCCTTCTTCTTCTTACTCTATTAGAATAGAGGCTAAGAATGGCCAAAAATGTTGTGCATATGGTCACTTAATGCCACAATATAAACAACCATAGTGTAAGAACTAGAGCTGGGTTCAGTAGACCAATGTTATTTCTTTGATGTTTCATGAAAATATACATGCTATCTGTGCTTAAGAAGATGCCTCTGTGATTGCCATGAGATGACTAATTACACAGAGATGTTTGCCAGTGTATGAAGAGTAGTTTAGTCTTGCGTATTTCAGGACACATCTGCACTGAAGACTCCACTGAAAATTATTTTAATGTAATCTGGCTAGCTCCTAATTTAGCCTGAAGTCCATGGTGGCTTTCGTTTGGTGTTATTCTTCCTCAAGTAATAAGAGTAAAGTTTGGTTGCACAGAATTTCATGCAGTCATGCTGCTGGTGCTATAACAAATGTAAATGTAGAAGCACATATATCTCCAGATCAAACTTTAGATTGTTCTTATGATTAGAATTACATTTTAATTATGAATTGACATACAATGAATTTTATATGAATTTGGATAAAATTTATATGCAGTCTAAGGTAAAACTGTACTTATTTTGAAGGAAAATTTGCTATATGATGTAAAAAGAGGGTGGGTAGACTTTTTAATTACAAAGAGGCTTTTAATTTGCCTAGGTAGACATGCTTCTCTAAGAGGTGCATAATTGCCTTTACCAATACAAGTCTGGAGTTTGTGTCTAAGGACCCTAATTCTGGTGCAGTTGGAACTGTTCTTGTGCCTGCACAACCCACCTTGCAGCTTGTAGATCAGCTCCTGATCTCCTGTGAATTACAGCCTGCCATATCAAGAGAAACATTAAAACCTGTGCCTGTTTCCCTTGCAAAACCGCACTGTAAACCATGGAGATCCAGCAGATCCTCCATGTGCAGCTGAACTTATTTTGCAGCATGGCACAAACTTGCAAGAGACGAGACGCTTGACAGTAAGGAACTCAACAGCTATCCCAAGGCCAGTCTTAAAGACTGTCTTGGTGTGAAAGACAAGTGTCTGCTAAGGAAGGCAGGAGCCTCCCTTGGAATGCAAAATGTAAACCCCTTCCCTCCATTATTGTAATTTTGAAATTAAGGGGCTCTTGAGCAAAGATATCAGAACAGGACTAACAGATCTTCACGAGCACATATAATAGAGCAAGCAAACAATGACGCCTCCGGCCCTCACCCCACACAGAGCGCACACCCAGCCCCGGCCGCCGGGCCGCGCCGCCCTCCCTCTGCTGCAGTTCCGGGCACGGCCGGCAGGGGCGCTGCGGGCTCCCGGCCGGCAGGGCAGTGCGGTGATTCCGCCGCGCCTGCAGGGGGCGCTGTGGCGCGGGCTCGGGGAGCGCGGGGCGGTGGCGGCTCGGCCCAGATGGCCAGGGATGGTGGAGAGGCTTTGCCTCACAAACCCTGGGGCAGTCTATCCCTGTGCCCCAGCAGGACTTAGGGAAATAGCAAGCTGGGCAGGCAGGACGTCTCAGCAGGCATGGGGTGCCGGGCTACAGTGCAAGGAAAGCACAGAGCAGTGCCAAAGAAGTGGCAGGGGTGGGACAGCGGCGGCCCAGCTTGCAGCAGGGCAGGGAGAGGCGACCTCAGGATCCCGGGCATGGAGCAGACAGGAATGGGTCCCTCTCTTAGTGAGGTGCGTGTTCATATGGCTGCTCTCAGGAGCAGCAGACAGCACAGGCTCACCACACAGCAGAAGAGGCAGTTGGGCTCTGGTGGCAGCAGCGAGTTCCTTCCCCCAAGCAGCAGCTCTGACTGTCCTCCTCCAAAGCCAAGAGAGAAGTGCAACCAGAGGGCCCCCTCCCCTGATCTTGGCCGCTTCTTTTGTTTTTCTTAAGTACCCAATCGTTACTATTTCCTAGCAAATTATTGGAGAAAATTCCTTAAGTAAAAAGGAAAAAAAAGCAACCTAACTCCCAACAAAGACAAACTCTTGGATATGACATTTGTGTTAACGTTGATAATGAAATAATTGCAAGAAACAATAAATATTTTGTGCTCAGGTAAATTTAACCCATATTTCTGGCTTTCCTGCTTGTTTTGTTTTAAACTTCTCATAATTCTTCCCTTCCCTTCATATTTTATTGAACTGTATTGGCACAACAGCTGGGAGGGCAAACTGACATTAGAGGTGGGGACAAGCAGCCAGTGGCAGGAGGAGGTGCCACTTCTTAATCTGCTGTCATTGCTAAAACAGTGCTGTGGAAGAGCAGAAATCACAGCCTCTCCAGGGAATGGAAGAGTATACTTCCATGTATAGACACAGCAACATGCAGTCACCTGAAGTGGTATCAGATTGTGACAGTACCGGCACAAAAGCCATGCCAGCCATATGACTTCAGGTCAGATAAAAGGTTTACTCCTGCTCAGACACAAAGTGCCTGATTATACTTTTTGCAGTGTGATAATCACTGTAATTATGTTTGGAGCTCAACTTTAATGCTAGGCATCCTTCTTCAAACTTCATTGGAAATCCCTTTCTCCCAAAAATTGTTAACTTCCAACAAAAAAACACATTATGTGGAAGACAATAATAGTGTGTCCACTCGCTCATATCTGTAGAAGAGATCAGGACTATACAATGTAGATCAGAATATTAAATCCATTTTTTTGATTGTGCTCTTAACAGGATTGTTCTACTGGAAACCATACTGCATGAAAAATCATAAATAATCAGAAAACTCCCTGCAACAGGAAGGAAACACAAGGGTTTTCCTGTGTTGTAAAACAGATATTTAGATAGGTGTACAGATACCAAAGGAATGACCATAAATTTAGCTAGATGTTCGACTTCCATTAATAAACATTTCATTTCAAAATACAGCACTTCATTAAGGAAGATGAGTGTATTGAATCAAATTCTTACAATTTCCTTTTTCTGGAGAACTTTGAGAGCCACCTTTCAAAATTCTCCTTTGGCAATAGCCAAAGTAAATTTCATATTATGTATGGTTGTACTATATATTTCTGACTTCATTTCTGTGAATTATATTGTGACAGATTTGTGGGGCTGAAGCTCTTTAAACACATGGAAAAACAGAGCAGATCTAGTACAATACTACATGAAGCACTACAAGTACTTCAGCTATACTAGTACTAAATTAAGTCAGAAATCTACCTCTTATTTAACAGTGAGAAGATTTGGGTTTTTGTGTGAGTTCTATGGAAATATTTGTTTGAATGCAGGGCAATCAGAGAAAAGTGCATTTGAAAACATCAAGGAAAGTTATTTTATGTGCATGGAGTAATGAATTTATAAAATTAAATGGACTTGAACTAAGAAGCAAGTGATGGGTTGCTTTGGAGGTTTGGTCCTGCATGTGCCCTTTTTAGATTAGAAAAGAAAGAATACTGCAAAATTTGTACTAATTTGTTAGATTTGGTGATGTATTGAAGATTTATTATATTTTCAGTGAAGTAAGACAAATGATCCTCTGCAATATGGGCTGGAATACAGAAAATGATAAGGAAATAATTGATTCTTCATAAGTAGACAAATGAGTGTGTTCATATTTTGTGTGTTCATTACTTACAACATTTACACATTTATGAGTAAGTATGGCAGATCTGTTCACACACATTGATTAGCTACATGTTCACTCAGTAACTCTTTCTGTCATACTTACCTGTAGTGCACTTTTGTCTGTCGCATAAATAACCTCATAAATGTTCATACTCTCCATCCTGGGGAGTGAGTTTAAGGTCTCTGAGAGGCATTATGGTGCTTATGGCACCATAAGCAGGTATCTTTTGCATATGCACAGAAGAAAAATGGCATCGAGTATGATATTCATGCTACTGCTTCTCTGCTGTTCTCTCAGAGACTGCCAGGCTCCCTTGTGTAGCTAATTTTCCTGATGAAAATGGGAACTATCTACATGAAACTGAAGGGTTAATCAAATTCTTCTGCTTCTGGACTGCAAATATGCACAATGCCCAAAAGACCTGAGATGAGCTGTTGCTTGTTCTCCTGTGTTTTCACTCACACACCTAAATTTTTCTCATGTGGGGATTTTCTAATGTTTTAAGAAAATTTACTGAACTGGTGGATTTTTACATGGCTTAGTTATAATATTTTATGCACTCTAACATTTTATGTTTCATCTCTTCACAACCCCATAATTTCTTGTGCTGTAATATGTGCTGGAAAGTTGATGAATGCCAGTATTTGCATGGGCAAATGTTCCATGATGGAAGACAAGCCAAACGCAAGAGTGGCCCCATCTTTTCTCACGAGGCTCCAGGCACTGTTCTCAAGCAGGGCTGAGCTGTTTGGCGTGTTTGGACAAGGTGAGGCAGTATGACAGCTCTGGGGTTCTGACAGGGACATCTGGAAACAGCACCAGGTAACATAAAGTTTTTGTGGATCCTGTTGAACAGGGCTAACCTTGCTGCAGATGGGTTTTTGTGGGTTTATTATAAAAACAGAGAGCGTGTACTGCAAGGAATTTTCTATGGGTATATTGTCTAGATATCTGTACTCTGATTATCTATGGCTATGACTGAAAATAGCAAAATTTTGCTATGGTTCGAGTCTGTGAATAACAACAGAAGTATTTGCATGCATACTCATGACACCTGAATAAAGAATTTTTCCCTTCCTATGTCTTCTCTTACTGCACCTTGAATCAAACTGGTACCAAGCCTCCCAGGGCCTTGAGCATTCCAGGAGTGAGCCTTAAGGAGACTGCTGGAATTTGCATATCGTATCTAAAGGCATTTATGTTGAAAGGATCTGTAGAATTATATTTTTGTAATGGACACAAGATTTAGTGCTGCTACCATTTCTCCTCAACAGAACAACTTTATTCTTTTGCAATCAATGTCATCAGTTTAAGTTCATCTAAAAAACCAGACATTGGCATGTTCATTACCAAGATGATTTAACTATATCTTAAAGCACAACAGTGAATTAGATTCATATATCAGGGATTTTGCTCTTCTACTTGCCAATATTTGTAATCACAAAACAGTGCTTTCCTCAGCAATGGCTGCAGTTGGCCCAAGGAAGTTTGTGTTTAAACCATTCTCTTAAAAGAGTGGTACTTTTATGCTGTTTTGGTGCCTTTCAGCTGAAGCCTTGAAAATAATCAATATCCCTGTGTTCTTCATAAATGGAGGGCTGCAAACAGCCCCCCTACTTCAGCATGTGATATGTAGCAAAGGCAGGCATTGAGTAATTACACTGCATAACATAGTGGCTTTGTAAGATGCAGTGTTTTGGAATATTCTTGTAAAAAGGTGAGGTTTTTTCTCTTGCAGGGAACTCCTGACTTGCTACAACCTGTTTTATGGTTCTCCTCTTTATACTCCACCATACCTTCTTCCCCAAAGTGCTTTCTATCTCTTACTGAGAACTGAACTGGTCCAGTGATTTGAAGGTCCATTTCCAGGAAGAACTTCTAATTCATTTTAATGGAAGCTGTGTGTTTCAATCCCCTGGACTACCCTGATAATCTCAGCTGCACAAGTGGTGCTGATGATACAATTTTCTGCTGAATCAGAATGTAATGGAAATCCATGCTTGTTGTTAGGGGAAGTCCTGTCTGCAGAAGAGCATAAAGCCAAGGCTTGCTAGCTCGCATTCATCACTTCTGCAGGCAGAAAGGGACGAAAGAGTTATTTGTTGAGAAGATTGGGTTAAAGTGTGTGGGTGTCAGCCGCAGGATCTTAAAATCTGTAACATGTACATTTGCTTCCTACAGTCTACAACTTCATCTGGGCATTGGTAGTTACTTCTAGCTGTGAATAGCTAAGAGGTACCAGGGAGGAATCTCTTTTCCGAAGGAAACAAATGCAGCACCATAATACAGGCATTGCACAGCAGCTGGGAGCAAGGTGATCCCCAGAAAGTATTTTGTTTTCCTGCTGGGACAAAAAGTGTTATTGAAAGTGTAAGATATTAATACTAAAATTACATTCATTTTATATCAATGTCTCCATATTACTGGAAATCAATATCCACATACTTCAGCAACTTCTGTTTGTGACAATTTATTAAGCATAAATAAAGAAGTGTCCCGGCCTGCAAGAAGTACAATGTAGCAGAGTATACTGCAGATTTGTTCTTTTTTTCACCCTACATTGTGCAAAGAACTGTGTGAGATTTAAAAAGGTTGGCCCTGTTAAGAACTAATACATGCTGGAGGGGGTGTCTTTTCAAAGCACTTTCTCTGAGAGGAAAAAAAAAGCTGTTTAAATATTGCATTGATAACATTTAAAATGATCTTTCATCATTTCTATCTCAGAGAATGATAGCGATACTATAGCAAGTGACAGAAATAACCTTTTAATAAAAGTGAATTTTTATAGTAGGACTGGATAGCTCAGGATATTAGTAATGGAACATAGAACCTCTCCCTTCTAGCTCATCCGTTCATGTCTGTCCCTGCCTGGTAAAGACCCAAAATTATTATCATCAGATGGCTGCTTGGGGGCCCAGAGGAAACGAGTTGGTGGTCTTGGTCTAGTCACTGGCACTAATTGCCATCCTTGCTGACAGTCTTGTTAGACAGCCGGGGAAGCAGCCCTGCCTTAATGAACTATTACACAGGTTTTCTATTATACCCCTACATTCAGACACCTGAATGCTTTGCAGATATTAGTCATATTGTCTTCACAACAGCACTAGTCAGCAGGGACATATTTACCCCTGTCTGCAGATGGGGAAGCAGAGGTACAGAGCAGCTGTACTTAGTCATGCGGGAAGCTGGAGACAAAGGTGAGCGCCAGGTCCCGCTCTCCCTATTCAACCCTAGCTGCAATACCATCTCCCCAGCTCGTCTGAGCTGTAGCAAGGGTTCCACCAAATAAGAGCTGGTGCATGACAGAGAATGGGCACTGCAGCTTACTGTATCCCATATAATGTGTGCTCAATATTTCTGAGCGTTTGCGCTAGGGCACGGGAAAGGTGCTGCTGCAGAGAAATGTTACAGGAGCCGTGCATTATTATAGATGTATTTTCAATAACATGGAGAACAAACTTGCCCACTTCTAAGAACAATAGACCCACAGACTGTATTTTTATGAATCAGACAGTTTGTGACTGATGAGGCTTTTTTCCCACTTTGGCATAATAAGCAATTTACTTCCTCACTGATACGGTTATTGTCACAGCTTTTGCACTAGTGTTTGATAGCATTGATTAGTTTGTGCTATGCTAATTTTTAGCACAAGGAGGGAATTGATTTACTTCAAGCTTAGTATATTTTAGCACTGAAGTGGAAATAATTCCATTGAAAATATGGAAAATGAGCAGTCACCTTAACAATTGAATAAATGACTTGACATTTGTGGGGCTAAAGTATTCGATAGATAAGAAGATTTTCATATTAAAAATAAATCATTGGCCTACCTATTATTTAGCTAGACTTGGAATCATGAATAAAGGGTCTCCCACAGAAAGTGAGAGAAGATTATTGATTGAGCCTCCGTATTAAAAAAATTAAATGGGTGGCATTTCCTGGTTCCTTATGGGAAAAAGTCGGTGCATTTAGGTTATGGTCAGAATAACTCAATAATTTTTAAAGCAGTTCTTTTATCACAAGGTCACAGATGATGTGATTTCCTGTGTCTTCTGCAGATACCAGGTAGAAAATCTTTAATAAGGATTCCTTGTATGAATTATTCACAACTCAGAAGTGTGTTCCATATTCAGCCAAGTTAAAAGGAAGCATAGCATATGCTGCATCAAAGAACTTGCATGAAGCAGGAGGAAAATAACAGAAGAGCAGAATCTTTCTGGGGAAAGAAAAAAGGTTACAGCAGTAAAACTGCTAGCAAAGGTTGCTGTCATGTCTAGTGGAACTAAACATATTGTGAAATAAATATTACATTACCATTCTTACAAAATCGAGCACACAAAATACTCTAAAAATATCTGAAAGAGTTTGTCTTTCCAGTATGAATTTGTTTCACTTTTTATGATTGCTTTACTACTAAACATATTTACCTGTAGGGATCCACATCATGGAGGGCAATACGAAGGAATAGGTAGCTCTAGCTCCAGTTAACCCATTCACAGCATCACAGAAGAAAAAAAAATTAGGGATGAGGACTCTAGTATCAGCTCCATCAAAGGCACTAGGTCATACACTGTGAAACAGAGATCATGTATATCCCCTTAGATGACCAAGGTCATTATAAGCATGATCCTCACTTTCCAGGTATGAAGAAAAAGTCTTTTGATTAGAAGCAATAATTAGCTTTGATGATTGAACCCAAGCTCAGTGGGAACTTTCTTATGAACAGATAGAGTGCTTTTGGTATATTTTTTACTCTGAAGAATTGGGTCCCCAGTTTTAAAAAACTAGGTATTGAAAATTACCTGATGTCTTGGTTTCTACCTCAGTGGCATAAATCCTTATCTATAACATGCAAGCCAGAACCCTTCCTCATCTCACAGGGATTTTGGGAAGATAAATTAATCTGTGTTTGTAAATCCCAAAGAAAATAATACAGGAACACTGCATAAGAAGCTCTAAAGAGATTTAATAATAGTGTATTCAGTGCTGCATTTGAATGGTGTATAGTAAATAATAAAGTCACAGATTGAATTATGAGAGTAAAATAAATAATGGACACTGAATGAGACCTGGTTCCTGCAGAAATAAGTATGTAATCTTGTAATTAGTATCTATCATAATGTATTCCTATAAAAGAGACAGATCAAATTTACAGAGCATCCCTTTGTTGTGGACTTTTCGGTCATGATCATATGGCCTGAACATGCTTTTGGTGTAAGGGAAGTTCCGAAATGCGCTTTTCTTCCAAATCACAATAATAGCAAGAATGTGAAACAGCTGCTTAAATGTGCCCAACAGTCTCCTGACCAGTTAGAATTAGACATGCTGCAGCTTTAAGTTTCTTTTTGCATCTTTTCTCTAAAGCCTCATCATGGGGTGTTGTAGTGGGGCTGAGATGTCCAAAAATACAACTGTCACAGATATGAGTTCCTTGAAGACAGCAAGACAGCTGAGATCTCTTCTGTGGGCTGAGAGTCCTGTGAAGATTTACCCTTCATAAGGCTCATTTACCTGAGACCAACTATTGGAAATAGATTCCTTTTGATGTAGCAGTAGTCAAATGTCAAATCAGGGGAGATGTCTGTGCTTCTCAAATGTCTGAGAAGTCAGCCGCATGTTGGGGAAAAGGTTGGGGCCCCATTCTAATTAGATTCAGTTTGTGGTCTTTGGCAAAGAGAAGAGAAAATGGTATTTCTCGCACCATCCTCTGAATTACCTCTGCTCAGTTAACTGCTTGAAGTTCTTGTGCTCCTGTTGTAGTGAGTGTTGAAAGAGCAGCAGGAGCCTCTGTCAGTTGCTATGAACATGTCTCTGAACAGCAATTTATATAAAGACCTGGTAGGGTTTATTTCAATTGGTCTTGTTTTTAACATAGCATTGAAAAAAGGTTTGTGGTGCTTTTCAGTTTTGGAGGTGGACACTTCTTTAAGAGAAGATTAATCCTTGAATGTCATTGCAGCTGCCTGATAGAGCCTTTTGAGCAGAAAAAAATCTTATGTGGCTACCTGGATTGTCTGAAGTTGCTGGTGTTTCCAGAGCAGGTGAAACACATTACAATTTTCTGGAATAGAAACAAGTAAGAAGCCAACTGTGAGGTTTGTCCAGTATTGTCTGCTGGTGAGTTTTGCTGGTTTTCTCTTTTCCACCATCTCTTCCACTTTCCCCTCAAGGTCTATTTGCTGGTATAAGAGGTAGAGAAAATTCTGCACAAAAAATGCAGGAATAATTCCATTTGACATATAAAATGGACTAATTTTTAGAAAGTGCTGAACATCTACTCTTTTAAATTTGGGCTTCTTCCAAATGTTAAGTAGCCAGAATTACTAGACACTTTGAAAAATAGCACTTAAAATACTAATATCATTAGGGCTATGGCAGATGAGTAATCCAGCTGCAATTTTTTAAACATCAGAGATAAACTAATACAAATGTAGTAAAGTGTCTTCAAAATGTAGATAAATCGTTTTGCAATATGCTATGTATCTTTTCTCAGATGTGTAAGAGTATGTTGTTGTTTATCCTGTCAAGTTTAGTACGTCCATATTAAAGGATATCCTGTTGCTTCTTTTGCATCATAAATCCCTAAAAATATAAGATATGAACTGATGCAATGTTTCCCTAGAAATATGAACAGCAACATCATATCACATGGGTAAAAGTAGTTGAAAAAAAGATGCAGTAGCACAGAGAAGGAGATACGGAGCAGACAGAACAACCAGATTAAAGGAACAGGATACTAAATTTGAAGGGAGTACCAGTTCATGCCTCCAGCATAGGATAGAGAGTACTGGAACACTATACTCTGTTTCAGAGAGCTGTCAGCTGTCAAAACGATACATAGTAAAGGGTAACACACAACACAAGACTACAAAACTCAGACATGTTTAATAAATATTTGAAAGATGATTCCTGGGAAAAAAGAAACGCCTTAAAGTATTTACAGTCCTTGGGGCATTAATTATTTTGGAATTGTTTTAGTTAGACTTGTGTTGAAGAAGAAACAATATTAACTTAAAATAAGAGTCTTTTACACGATGCAGAGACATGTAAGGCCTCTGTTACATGGAGTATAAAGGATACACATTAAATAGAACACCAATACCATGAACAACTACAGAGCGCTGAAGAACACCTGTAGACCTGTAAAACAACTGTAACAATACCCACAGAGATAATAGAAAGTTGCTGCATTGACTTTTGACTTTTCTGTATTAGCTCCTTTATTTTATTTTTTATGATCTCTTTACTTTTTTAAAAACTGTACATTGAATATGATATAATTTCAGAAAATGCATATTGTTTAAAGTGTTCCATCTTAAACAGAGCATGATCAGGTTTAGGTGAGGAGACAGGCCTGTATGGAGCCACTGCTAATCCAGAGAAGTGAATAATTTGATAGCAGGTGATTATTCACCTCTTGCTCTCTGAGTAGTCCAATCATTAAAAAAAAAGTTTTCACATTTTAGTTTCACTGGTTACAGACCTAATGCCCCTCTCCTGGGTCACATAATGAGAATTAGAGGCATATTTCTTACTGCAGTGTTAAAAGACCATTTTCTGGCAGCTAATTAATGCTCCATCCTTACCTAGACTCAAAGGAATTCCAGTCTTCTTATTTCTTAAGGAATTTTTTTTAATAAGGGAAGCCTTTTTCAGCTGGAAGGTATATCTTTGATATTTTAGACATTATTGTTTCTTCTAACAGTATTTCAGATTCCTTTATAATCCAAAGAAATTTATTTTTGATGTAAAATATTTTAATTACATTTCTGAATCTCTGTGGTTTGTCTAATACTTTAAATCAAAACACGTGGCAATATTCTTGCATGGGGTTTTTTTTGAAAATCACTTTTATTTCACCAATAGCAGATCAGCTTATATATGTAAAAAAATATGAACAAAGGGAAAAAAATCTGTATAGCAGTGGAAGTAGTTCAAATTATTTGTGTTCAAGAAGACAAACTGAATTATGTGTGCTTAAGTAGATAAGACTATGTGACACTTTATGTAAAACCCAAGTAATATCAGCAGAACCTGAGAGGAGGATAGTCTCCAATTCACTGAAGCTGGTTTTATTTAAATCACACATATTTGTTTATACTTTAGAGTAAAAATAGTTCCTAACTCTTTGTCTTTGCCTTTTAAAATGGGGGGAAAAAGCCATGCTAGGGCATAGTAATAGGCTACAAAGACAGTACAGAGCATACTTCTTCCACATGCATATGCTCTTTTGTTTAAGAGAACATGCTTACAAAGAAAAAAATGGTGAGCTAGAGAAATCAATGACACTGGAGCAAAAAACACACATGGAAAATCTTTGAATGGCTTGCAATGGGACAGTGGAGTAATAGGAACTCTCAAGTGCCAGCAAGATAGAGGAAGTATCTCCCTTTTTGGAGAGGGTCCTGAATTCAGCAGGATCTGCAAACTTCTGGGATTTTTTGGCAAAGAATATCTCAGTGCAGTGATAAGTGCCAACTTTCCTCTTGCAAGGTACTGCAGAGTATTTTACTGAGTTTGTATCAGCATGCTTAACTTTTTACTTGGAAAAGAAAAATACAATTCAACACACCACCCTTAACTGCTGCTTTTTCTCAGCTAGGGAATTCAGTCTGTCAGTGCATTTATATCAAGATGAGGCTAATAGCCATCAGCTTCTTCAGATCTGACTCCTCAGAGGAGCAGCCGTTCTTTAAGGAATCTTACTCTTGGGCCACAGCTATCACCTGAATAGGGGGCTTGGACCAGATGATCCAGAGGTCACTTCCAACCTCAGCCATTGGGTTTGTGACTGTGTGGTTAGGAAAATGGTAACAATTGTGGTAGCACAACCTCACTGAGGGGTGCAGATGTGGGAATTAGGGAGCTTCGAGCGCTGATTTAATTCTTGACAACAGCATGTGTTATGCCTTTGGGAATGTAGTCTTGTACTTTTACTGAACTTACCAGTATCAGCCATCATGGATACTTTTACAGGACCTGCCCAACCACTATGTTTTGTGGATTAATTCGCTAATATGTCTTTAGTGATTTGCATATGTAAATGCTATATAAATGCTAAATAGATATTAATTCTGAAACTTGCTGCTAGCGCTCATACCACTTTCTTTCTCAGTGTACAAAGCCTGATTTGCCCAAGGATAGAGCTTTCCCCCACTGCAAAGCAGCAACTGATAGTCTTCAGTGTTGTTTTCAGTAGTCTTTGAGGATTTGCATCCTCTGATGCAAAAAAATGCTGTCTAATACCAGGATTTTATTTAAAATTGACAGTGAAATCTTTTAGTATGATTCCTGTTTTCAAAATAGAAAGGCTTTTCCTCCTGTATTCTTATTTTCCAGTTCATCAATATAGCAGAATTTATAAAATTACATGCCTTACTTTGTGCTATGCTTTTTTATTTTATAACAGTAATTATGGCATCCACCTTGTGGTATGTGTCATCAGCATGATGCCTGAACCACCTTCTCAGCTAATGATTATTTGGAGTGATGTACACAGCTCCAACTTACCTGTTTTTCTCTATCAGTCACTGTGAAAACAAGCTGCTTAGAAGCATCAGATCTCTAAAATTTGCACCATTTAGAAAGGAAAGACCTGGGTGAAAACAAATGGTTTATGTTTTCAGCCAGAAATAAATAAGGCATGGACTATGGCTCTCTCATCTACGAGTTAGTTTTATTAAAGAGTTAGAGCAAGCTCCAGTTTACAAGATATTCAGAACCATATGTATGCATTAATTAAAGGAATGTGGAGGAGGAGGAGGGGATCTGAGAAAATAACAAAGCAGCAGTGTATGCGTGCAATGATTTTTCATTCTGTTTCGCTTCAGCTCTGCCCCTGCAACAGAGGATCTAATCAATCTGCCGGCTATTAAGTTTGTTAATTGATAATGCATACTAATTAGGCTGTGCGCAGTTACTTAAGAGACTTTGCTAAGGTGATTGTAGGCACAAGTCCAAATGGAGTTTAAAGTATTCTGTGTGAGGTTAAAACCCATCAACCAGAATAGATGGATTTTATATTATAACAGAAGGCACAATATACCCATAAGTATTTAATGTATTGCACAGTTATCCATTGTTACATATCCTAAGTCTACCTAACAATTAAAAATATAAAAATAACCTCTAAAAGAAGGTAACTAAATAAGGTGTATGAATATGTAGATATAGTAGAGATGAAAGGAAGCTGAAACTGAACCAGCCTTAAAATAAATACTCATACTAATTTTCACACTTATGTCTGCTAAAAATAGTAGGTAGTTCTGCTGCAAGGGAGGAGCAAGCATAACATGAACTCATCCTAATCTAGCTTTATGAACTTTGACAATAAACTACATAAAACTGACATGCCTTTCTGCCCCCATCCAATAGGGCAATAAACCAGTAGTTACAGAGTAGCAACAAAAGCATGTCAACTAGCTATTTGTAACACATAGAAAAAGTCAGAACTATTATTTGTATAATTACTACATTGTTATGAATCTAAGAGTCTCCTTTCCGTTTCTAGTGACTCTTTTTGAGGTGTTCCTGACCTTAAAGAGGTAATTTTTTACATATTAATAGTCATGGTCTTTTCTCCCCCTTTCTTTTTCTTCTTTTCTATGCATCATATAAAATGAAAGTTCTTTGCAATATAAATTTGGAGTTGGCAGGCACTAGTGATGGAGGTAGTGGGCATTTAATTAGTGAATGAATTGTATTCTCATGGTGTGGCCATTGGACCTAAAATCCAAGCTATAGTGCTTTATTTAACTATATGAAAATGACTGGGTGACACTATTTACTATGTAGGAAACTATTTTTTAATTACTAAGGACTTAGAACCCAAAAGAAAAAAAAAACATCTTGGGAGAGAGCAGACTTCACATATTGCAACCTTGTTGAAGGAAATTTATTGCAATGAGATACATCATATTTTAAGAAGAATTATTGAAGTAGAGATATTTTTATTATCTACTATCTGCATGTAGTCAGTGGATATAGTTGGACTGACAGGATATATGTACCAATAAAAAAGTTTTGGTAGCTACAACCATAAGGGTGAATTGCATATGTTACAAATATTACCTGTTTTGTATGCAAAGGTTGTGTATTATGTCAAGGATTGTGGGGAAATTAGTTTTTATTTGTTTCCTATCAGCCAGTGGCTTCAACTTTTGTGTAGTACAAGTCTGGGGAGTCATAAGGACACTTATCTAAATGGCTGAGCTGTGACCCAGAGGGGCCATGCACAAAGCCATGGGAAGAAGGTATTCATTAGGTTTACAACAAAATCCCCCAAAAACTGTCAATAGGCTTTGTGACGCTAGCAATGCAGCCTTCACAATGAGAAATATAAACACAGCTTGTAACGAACTTTCCTGAAGCTTTCTTCCTCTGAGAGTTCTGTGGGAGATGTGATATCTCCTATCCCTTCCAGTGCTTCACTTAACAGTCTGTAATGAATGAGTAAATAAAAGGAGATGAGCTTAAAAGGCAATCAAAGTAGCAGGGAATTGCTAGCATGAATGAGTGATTCTCACTAGACTAGTACCTCTCAAAGAGGATTCAAAGAAGATAATTTTACAGGGAGTTTGATAGTAGGACTGTGGACATTCTTACATACTGACTGTGAAGACAATAGGATCTGAATTTTTCTTCCCAGCACCAACACTTTTCTGAGGCACATTCCTTGGGTGTTGTGGCTCTGTATGGTCTCCTTCTCCCTGATGGGGACATAGGGGCACATCCAGAGAGTAGATCTGGTCAACCAAGATCAGAATGGCCCTCTGGAGGCTCCTGTTGCTCTACAGACCTCATCATGTTCCTAGAAAGGATGAAGTTCCTGATGCATTGAAACCTGTCTGTACAGGAAGGTTGGTGAATTGGGCTGAAGATTTTTGGATATTTCCATAAAGCAAGATGTTTCAGGGGGAATAGCTTCATCCATCCATCTATCTGTCTGTCTGTCTGTCTGTCTGTCGTGTAAAACAAGCTATCATGTCTATCTATCACGTAAAACAAGCTACACCACTGGTCACTCCTTGTATTGTGTCCTCTTATGTAAGCAACAAATATGTGTTCTGAAGAAGCTTATCTTAACACCAGCAATAAATTGATCACTGGTAATTAATTAAAGAAGCTAGATTAATAACTTTATTGATTAATACTGAAGGGGAGCTTAGAGAGAGGTACAACATGGGTTCTTACATTTTGATGTTTGGTTGAAACAACAGAGTTTGCTTAGCTGTTGAACAGTCTCCTTTAAGGCTGTCCACTGAATGAAATGAGAATATAGAGCAGGTTAAATCATGCTGTGCCTGTTCAAGAGACCTGCCTCTTCCAGGAATATTGTGCCTGCATTATTGAAGAGGGTTCTGCTCTGACATGTTTCTTTAGTGCACATCAGTGAGATTTTAGCCCATAATGTCAACTAAAGCGAAGTAAATAGTAGGAAAAATGTTCTGCGAATATTTGCTCAAAGTGGAAAGTGGATTTCAATTAGACCATGTTTGCAATGCTTTCACGTTTGCTTTCCAGGAACACTTGAGTGCTCAAGCTTTATTAGTATGAATAACTCATGAAAAAGTGAATGCTAGCTCAAATATTCACCAATAGCAGATTTTGAAGAGAAAATTCACTGGAGAAGTGTGTGACTAATTTTGAATAAGAAGGACTGCTGAAAATTTTACCATGTTACTATCTCTTTGTGGACAGCTTACAAAGAGAAATAAATGTAGTATCTGCGAATAATTTTCAGTAAATGTTCACTACTTCTAATGTAAAAAACCTCACAGTGATATTGTCATTTCTGTAAGACCAATATCCATTGTTTCTGGTTTCTTATGAGATTAAATTCTTAGCATGTTGTCTAGGGCATGCTTCATAGAGGTTCAAGCACCAAGGCTTCCCATGAACTTAACATTTGAGATTGCTGGGTAACCTCAGGACTGGATCACTAATTCTTGCTACTGTATATGTATCATATGCAGTATACTATACTTGTTATAGGTTACACTTTTAGAAAATTATGCCTACTCTCCGACTTAAGTCATCTTAGAATTTTTTCCTTGATGATCTGGGTTAAAGGTACAGCATTTATGTTTTTCAATGCACCTCTTTTTTTTACCTTATGCACTCAATTTACTATATTCTACAGAATTGTATTTAAGATTTAAAAAGTTGGCAGGAAACTTGCTGGATTGTGGTTTCATAAATTGGTAGAGCTTGATGTTTTATTTCAATGCCACTCCTAAGAGTTCAAGTGACTATTCAACACAAGAAAGAGTATCCTCCTCTGATTTCAATTAGAATATAAATCTTACAGCTAAAGACAGAGAATTTAGACAGGAAAACAATGCCACAAAATAAGTAGTACTAATTGTAATTCTAGTCTACCAGGAATTAAACCACATGTGAAAATGAGTTTTCCAAATTCTCTCTTTCTAATTTCACTGCTTCCTTTTACACTTTCACTCCCTTTCTGAGTCTTCCTCTCTTCTTTCATGAAGGGAAGAGGAACATTATCACCATCTCCTCCTGGTACTTTTGTAGTAGATGACAAGATATCTTCCTGGACATCATGTTTCCTTTACTATACACAAAACCAGAAGCAGAAGCAAAACAATAGCAAACAAACAAACAAAAAGAGAGAAATATTTTGCCTTTCACTTTCACAATGCACAAAGGAAAATTATTAACATTCAGCTTCATTCTCGAGTGTGAAGTAAATTATATAGACTTAAAAATGCAAAAATAAAGATGAATGAAACTCTCTCTTGCTTAGTGATCAAATAAAAAATAAACATTTGCCTAAAATGATTGCTATTGCTTAATACATTTTATATGAAATAAGATACTCCATTGTATCATTTCTTACAATATGTAATGCTTTGTTTTTCTGCAATACTATTTTGCTGATTTCTAAAATATTAAAATAGATTCCTTTTTCCTGTTCAGCAGTAATTTCTTTATATAAACAAATGTTTCTAAATGCTTTAAGAAAAGAGGTATTAAATTGGTTAAAACACAAACTATTAGTAAGCCTCACAGAGAAAAATCTGCAAATGTGAAAACAAGAAGGGAAGAGTACAATGCACATGGTAATTATTGCAATTCATCAAATCATAGCATATGCACTAGCATTGAAATTATATCGTGCAAACAGCACACACTTTTTACATAGCCTGAAAAATTCCTCGCTTTGTTATAGACGGATGTACAAATAATTCATTTGATCTGCCTTATGAAACATATATGCATGATCTCTCTAAGGGCTGTGTTGTATTTGCTGTTGAATATAGTTTACACTATTTCTATATAGATTCTTCCAAGGAGAAAATCAGAAAGAAACTGCTCAGATCCCATAATTCAGTATATTACAAGGCATTGGATGTACTGAAACTCATATATTATTGCAAGATTTTATTTAAAAATTGTTCAAGGAAGCATGAAATAATGAATAAATTCCAGTCCTGAATCTTTCTGCATACAACTGTTTCCCTGTGAAGACTGATTGGTCTGAGTAAAATCTGAAATGGAGCATTCCTTAGGCACAGAGGGAGATCTCCTTTATCCAAATCTTCTTAACTTTTGAAAGCAGTGTCCACCTAAAATTGAAATGGAATTGACCTTTAATTTACGCTTTCATGTTTGTGATCTAGTTTCTTTAAATTACATTTGTGAAATGCCTTCTTCCAGTAAATACACAAATCTTCATCCTTTCATTTTAAACCAGAGTTTATCACTGGTACAAGCTTTATGACAAAGAAGCATAAGAGCCAAAGGCACATGTAGTAATTCTGGTTTACTAATTTTTTTTTAGTTGGATAAGTGCACACAATGAATTTTATGCATCAAAGTTTAAGTATCACAATTCCTGCTCCCAGATCAGGTGAACCAGAGAACTTCAATTCCTTTTCTTCCACTTAAAACTGAAGTGAAGTAAACTGAAATTGAAGACTTTGCTTTCTATTTTGTTGTTCATTAGTAGCTTCAGTTTACCTCTTGCTTTTCTGATTTTGTGTGGAAAGTCATTGGCTTCAGTAGGGTTTCTCTTGATTTATACCAGTTTAAGTAAAACTCATATTGGCTCTTTTCTCTCACTGAAGATGTTGCCCATGAGATGTGTCAGAATAATGACTCAGGAAAATGAAGTCATAGACTAGACAGGGCTCCCAGAGAATGAGCGGCCTTGCACACTTCACTGGTCCCACATCAGTGTGCGCCGATCCTGCCGTGACGAGGATTACCTGGGGAGGTGCCTGACATTCTCCGTGCCTGCTCAATCTGTTCTGTGTGGCAATAGAGGTGATAACTGTGTTGTGGACATTTGTCCTCAAAGAATACATTTCTCATACCAATAGGCTATTGACTTTCAGTAATTGCAAACTTAGGGAAGATTTTTATTGGTGTGCTGGAGATAAAAGATCTCTTGTCCCACTGTCGTAGTCTTCCACAATGATTAAACTGCAACAGAAAAAGAGACAAATTTGGTCCCTTTTTCTCACCTTTCTGACCAGGGTGTTGGCATCTGCCTATATAATCAAAAAATCAGCATACAGAGATTTATTTCACAGCAGGACTTGCGCCACAAAACTGTAAGGCAGTTTGTTAATGATCATTTGTCAATTTTTTTTTTGTCATAACTGAATGTCAGTAAGGAATATTAAGGATGAGGGAAAAAAAGAGTATCTGATTAATAGTCTTACCTTTACAGACAATTATAAAAAAAATTAGTACTACTTTATAGAGTCAATAGTTTTGAAAGATGAATTTGACCAGTTATGTTACTTGTTTAAAATATAACAAATACACCTGGAATTATAATATCCTTTGCACAGTGGATGTCATATTACCATTTTTGGTGATTACGTCAATTTAGTATTTCACGTATTATTAATAATTCCTCATTACATAAAATTATTACTAAACTGGCAATTAAGTGAATGTGAAGGATCCATATGCTGAAGTGTTTGTAACATTTCAATTATGATCCTCACATCAGATGTCTTCCGGTGTACATCAATAACATTAATGAACAATGTTTTTGCCAAAACCACCCAAATCCTTTCCATTATCTGATTATATTATATATTATATTTTCACAGACCCTTGATACATGTTCCTAAATATTTAGATACTAGCTTCAGGAAGAATCAGATGGTCTACTTTCTGGCTCTGTAGCACAAAGAGGTTTCCTCATATCTCAATAGTTATCAAATCCAGACATTAGTGTTTCAACTATTGGCAACTTCTTATTTCAACATGTCTTCTTGTCATGTTGAAATCAACTTGTCGACCAAAATCAATCAAAATCAACTTGATTTTATGCTTAATATCTTTCTTTGAATTTATGTTTCCTCCCTAATTTTTAAAATAAAATTTCTCCTAAATTAAGGACCCTTCCCTTCTCACTGTTGTTCTTCAAAGACAGGTCTATTCTCCTAATTTAAACTAAATATCTCTCAGAGAGTATACAGGACAATCTGTACAATGAAAATCATAATGTTCTCTTTAATTCTTACTTTCAATCCATGAAACACATAGATTTATTGTCATCTGTCCTGTAAAAGAGTAAGTCAAACAATTTTGAAAGACAAACCAGATGAAGAAAAGCAGTAAGTGAATAAAACAGACAAGTAGTATGCATACAAAACCCCCTACTCATTCAGCTGTACATTTCCCCTAGCAAGGACATACAGGTTAGAAATGTCCCTTCTTTCATGTTTGGCTTTCTGGTTTAATCTGTCTGAGTCTTACACCATTTGTTTCCTTGTGCTTTGAACTGATGGACTGTGGGATTACCAGTGAAGCACAGATCTTGCCTTCCTGCAAAAAGATGAAGGAAACTTTGCTAAAACCTGTGATAAAGCCTGCAACAGTTTGACCAGTGGTGATTACTGACCAATGTTTGCTAGACACAGTCTGTTATTCTCACTTGTCCATCTTGAAAAATTACATATTTGGATGTGTCAGTCTAATATTACTGCAGAAGGCACAAATATGAGATAAACAAACCACAGAGAATTTGTTTCCTGTTGATCAGTGGTGATGGTTTTCATGCAGATTTGTGTGTCTGTCTTTATGTCTAAAAGTCTAGACTGATAAAGTAGCATTTTATCTCTTGTATGATGCAAATTAGTAGTAAGTGGAGAAATACTACTGTTCACATTTATCTCAACAAAGAAAGAGTGAAGTTAGAAGCTACTTCTCCTTGAAACTTGGATGAAACCTCTAATGAAGGCTTAGCACAGGAAGAGGTATTTGATCTCTCATTATTATCTCTCAACATAGGGATGATCACATCACATCACATCACTGCCTTGGAGCCTATACCATATGGATAGGATGTGGTACAATCCTGCAGAGTGTCTTAGCACAAGGGCAAATTATTCTTTCTTTTTTCAATTTGCAGAAAGGTCCATTCTTTAAAAAAATTAAATATTGCTGAAAAAATAGCTTGGACATTTGAGTACTATAAGGCAGAGAGGTCCTGGGGAAGGTAACAGAAAAATTTTCTTCCATATTATTAAATTTTTGGGTTGGAAGTAAGAAGATTTGCTCCTCCACAGGGCCAAAAACTGCAGTCACCACTTAGAATACTGTGGCTTTTTCAAGAATGTTTCATAAAAATACTAAAACACCAAGTACTTCTTATATTGGTGAAGATATTTCACTTTTAAGAAAACGCTTGGGCCCAGATTTTCAGAAGTAGATACAGATTGTAAGTGTTCCAAAATTCAGGTTCCCAGCATCTGATTCTCAAATCTCCCTGAAAAGTTTGTGCAGAGAACATGAGTGACAGCATTTCTTTTCAACATCTTCTCTTTTTAAGGTCTCTTTCTTTGAGAACTCCAAAACTGATTTATCTAAAATTATTCATAATTTCTGCTTCTCCCTCCATATTTTTTGAGAATATTCATTAGATTCAAAGCTTCGTGTAAGCATTTTTCTGCACTGTTCTATGTGCATAGATGACAACATATTAGAAGTCATAACCTATTCAAGTCTCCAATTTTGTAATGCTAAAGTGGCCTTTTGGAGACAGGTTTGAATTTTGGATTAGTTGAATGGTGGACTTCTGCACAGCAGCTATTAGCCAGAAATAGCACTGGGTCTTACAAAAATCTTCCTGCATATTTTTATTAGTTGCCCAGATTTTCATGGATTTGAAAGTGGCGATATACAATGTTGAGCAGCTTAGAAAAATGAAAAAGGGGGAAATCAAAGTGGTTTTCCTAGTGGATTTTTGATATGTGCACATCATAAATTTGGTTTACTCTCCTCAAAAGACCATTTCATTCTCCCCCTCTCTTCGTCTTTCACTCATGGACTTCTCACATGGACACTCATTCATACATATTCTGCCCTTCAGCTTTGTTGCCTTAAGTGATCATTTATTGCTTGTTTGTGGAAATCCCTTTTCTCCATCCTTTTCCTGTTCACAGACCCTCTCTACATGATGCAGCAAGGGTCTCCTTATTTGAGTTTAATTCATTGCTAAACTAATTTAGGAAAACCCAATTTGAGTTGGATAATCTACCTTCTGTGAAGCTTCCAGCACCAAGAAGTCCTTTGGTGATCAGTTAATCAGCAATGATGCAAGTTAGAGGTGTTCTAAAGTTACTTTCACTTCATGCTTAACTGAACCTTCCAAGACTGCAAAAAGTTCTACTTGCAACACAGCTCAAACCACAAAAACACAATACACAATAAAGGACGCTCTTTGTCACACAAAACCAGAAACAAAATTAATGCAGTATGTAATTTTTTTTCCAGAACAAGAGGAACCTTTGCCTTCACTAATTGTTTAACCACCACCAGACACAGAAATGAGTGAAAAATATCCATGGATTTTCTGACTGTGAGTAACTAGTACTTAGCTAATTGCTTTAGACAAAATGCTGTTGTAACTCATCCAAGTCTGACTTACTTTTTTTAAGATAAGCAAGTACCCATAGTTCATTTGGGACTGCATTTTCTTGAAGAACCTAGATTCTGGTAAATTCCAGAACCTTTGAATCTGTGAGAGATTGATGACAGCATTGCTGTCTTTATCCTGTATCTTTTTAAAACCTTAAATGTTCAAGCAATCTGGTTTTTTGGTTTTTTTTAATTACAGTAAAATCAGCATTTTTCCCATGAAAAATAAAGTAAGCCTTTGTTTTCACAAAGTCTTGTTAGTATTGATATATATAATTTTTTTCCATCCCCCACAAAAGTAGTAAACTATCCTCAAAATATTCATGGCAATTGTGCTTTGCTAAAAATGCAATCTAGTCATCCCCTATTGGTTACATCTAGTCAATCCTACCATGTTAACATTTACTCCTTCAGCATTTTAAAATACAATTTTCATTTTGCTTTCAGGTGTTTTTCTTTGAATCTATCCACTGCTCTTACTATTAATTCTTTGTAATAATGGAATATCTGCACTTCTTGTAATAACATTGCATCTGAAATAAAAAACCGGCCCAGGACTCCATTGTGCAAGAAGCTTGTACAAAAGCAGAAGCATAGAGTCTTTAGGAAACATGCAGTCTAGATAACAAATTAATTCTACTGTGGACAACAAAATGGAGCTGTATAATGTTGATCAGTATGGTGGGACGTCAACTCCTCCATTAGCAGCATCAACTCCTTCATTACTTGTTAGCACAAGAGAATTGCACAGTGCAATATGAGAATGGATAGAAAGTATCCATCATGATATGGACAGAGAAAAGCACAGGATGGAGCTCTGACAAAATCCTGCTGGTATTGATACCTATCGGTATGTTCCACTTCCCTCAGAAGTTAGCAAGCTATCCTCAGAAAAAATTGCAACAAATACAACTTTGGTGTGAAAAAACACAGTTTATATTTTCACCTTGGTCTTGCTGTGTTTGGGCCAAGAGACTTCATGAGGATTAACGCCATGCTCAGTGTGAAACGTTGTGTGAAGGCACAGCTTTGCTCTGTCTCCTGAAGGCTGCATTCCCCTGGGTCTATAGTAGTAGAGCTTTGAGGTGTTGTGTGCATCTGGTTTACATCAGAGCTCGCTTGGAGGTCTCTTAGGCATTGTTTATTGCAGGCTTCAGATACGTGTGTGTTTTGTTCTGGCCATGCCTGGACATGACAGTGGAATGTAATTGGAAAGGTACTGTTTTGGTGAGCTGTCCTCTATGCCCCTGCAGTACTCAAACATTTAATGAATTCTTGCATATAGGTCATTTAAATTATCTGAACAAATCTGATTTTCTGAGAGCTAAGTTAACTTTTCTTTTTTTTTTTTTTTTTTTGTTAACTCCTTATTCCATTTATACTCTTATTTGCCAAAAACATGGCTCTGGACATTGGGAAGACTTTGTGAGATTAATCACATACCCTACTGATTCTGACTCTTAAATGAAGTTTTAACTAATATTTTCTTTGAAAATCAACCACAGTTTTGTATTCAAAGAGAGACAAAAACTGGATACTCCCAAGGTGCTCCATAAAGCACTGACATAAATCCTTGGATTTATGTAGACCTGTCATGCAACAGGATCCTTTGGATCTTCCACACTATTCCAGCACACTTAGATGAGAATTTAATCAATGAGAATCAATTTATAGCCCAGCTTCCCTGCAATTTGTTTTTCAGTATGTGTGATGCAATGACAGTTTGTCTTTATAAAACTCTGATCCTAATTCCCAGGAGCTTCTGGGTATGGGGAGACAACAGAGCTTGTTCTCCCCTATTGCTACAGGATGTCTTGCCTATTGTAATTCCCAGCTTTGCAGGTGCCAGAGGTAACTCTTCTCTGCTCTTTCTCTGTGGGAGATGTTTGTCCCACTCTTCCTGGAGGGTGAGAGCACAGCAGTAGGAGGAACCACCAGCAAAAATCTGCAGCAAAGCTAACCGAGAAAAATAAACCCTTCCATGAGAAATTTTACCTAAAGGTGAAAAGACTTCATAAAGAAGAGAAGAAAGTCTTTTTACCTCCCTAACATAATTTTTATTTTAAACCATTGGCAAACCACACTACAGCAACCCACGCACCAACTTTTAACTCAAAGTCACTGTAATCTGCAGGAGTTGCACTTTACACACTTTTTTCACATATCTTTTCCAATGAAAAGGTAATGCCAGCATAAACAGAGTTAACTGCCAGTAGGTGCTAAGAATAAATGCACTTCTTTACTTTGTGAATGAGTGGTTTGGCAATATGTTGTAATGATGTTTTTCTTTTTATGGAATCGATGTGTCTGGGGAACCAGACTATAGAGTAACAAATTGGGGACTTACCAGAAGCAAAATAAAGTATGCTTGATGGACTCCTGACAGAAATAAACAGTGTAAATCAACTTTATTAACCACTCAGACATGGAGGCCAGCTGCAGTCAGTCCCCAGTGTAATAGAAGAAAACTGAAGACAAATACTATTTGGAAAATACAGAGGTATTGCTGCCAGCTCTCACAAGACACATCATTCTCATCCACTGGTCCTCTGCTCTGCAGCCTGACTAGAGATCCAAGAGCTCCTATCCATCCTGCAAGATGGTCTTGAACTGCAGAAGGGAAATTAAAAAGGCAAAGGACTGAGCTCCTGGTATCTCCTGCAAGTTTCCTTTGCTGATGCACAATTCCCCATCACTCCCTGGGATGTGCCTGCACCTAGAACCCTATAAAAAGGGATATAATAGGATCTAGTTTTGAGGCCACACTGAATCTCCTATAACTTAATCCCTAGGCAATATGTGTCTGGAGACTCATCTTCCCACACCTTTATTCGTGGGGACAGTTTACAGATAAATGGAGATATGGGAGACTGCTATCAACATTGTGAAAGAACATAATTTAACTTAAATCTAAGTTCATCAAACTCACTTAATTTTAATTACATTAAATTAAACTTCTCATTCCACTCTTCATGTTGAAACAATTCAGATCCATTTTAAGATATTTTTACTAGTGCTAGAATTTTTATTTGTTGTTCTCGTCCCCTGGCCTCTGTTTGGGATCTGTGTGTGTCTTAGAGGAAGGCTTTCACTACATCCTCATCCCAGTGCATAAAAGCTGCTGTTTTCTCCTGGATAGGACATAATGATAAATGATAAATTGATAAAAACTTGAAATTACATGAGGGCATATGCCCTCAACTAAAAAATCTGGTATTGTTTATATCATATGATTATAGCAGATGAAACCTTGACATAAGCTGATTTCCTACAGAGGCCTCTATCATTTCCACTGACATGTTCATCCACTTTGAAGTGAGGGCAAGTCTTTTGTTAGATTAGACTCTCCCCTTTACAGATTTATTTCTCGTTGACTCTATAATTATACAATTAAAGCTAATATAGGTAATTTAAACATTTAATTTATTTAATGGCATTGAAGAGAGTGCTTAAGGTCAGAGGAGATCTAAGGTCCTAGAGATGCACAGAAGTCATGATTCATGAGTGATTTCCTGCCTGTGGTGATAGTGAGCTGGGTGACATTGGAGGATAATGACCAAAGGTCTGAGGAAGAAGCTGCCAGAAAAGTATCTGCTGCCAGAAGTACATGACATACCTCAAGGAAGAAATCTTGCTCATGCAAAAGTAATACACATTAAATTTTATTTTAAAATAGGATGGGGCAGAATCCCTCTTTTCTTATTGTAAAAAGGCCTTTTTCTCAAACATTTCTGGTTTGGTCTATATGTAGAAAATATGAATATAAACCATGTTTGTAAACCTGGCATGTCTCCTGGAACAATGGCTCTGGAAGCTGACTAAAACTACCAAGAAAAAAATTCATGTAACATTAATACCTATGAAGGCCTGAGCATTTGCTAATGAAGTGGAAATACATTAGTGGCATGGAAGATGGAAACAAATATAAACAAATAACACACAAAATGCAAAATTGAGCCAAATAAATTAATTTTCCTTCTGATAAGGCAAGCCATGGAAGCAAACATGTAGAGAGAGGTGCCCACTCAGAAAGCATCTGATCTTGCATCTCTGTCTATTATACCTGTTTATATTTGTATACAAAATAGGAATGCCATCACCTCCATGTCTCAGAGGTGGTGGCAATCCATGGTGGGTCAAAGATGACAGAGGCAACAGCCTTCAACATCTTCCTGTAAAATGCTGCTGTAGGAGTAGGCAGTGAGTTTTGCTGTGTTTGCATGGCCTTCTTACATGACCAGTGAGTAAAAAGCCCTCCCAGTAAGTAAGGGCGTTTAGATTTATGTCTGCCCAGCCCTGCATGCTTGTGGCTGCCACACTCTGTACCCATGATGTGTCTACTTGGGACTGGCTCTGCCACTGCTTTCAAAATGGATTTGCCCTAATTTGTTCCCTACGGTGCCCTTCTGAAGAATAAGAAGTGAAGAATAAGAGCCTGTACAGGATCTGTGTTTTGTGTCACACCCAAAAGCCAATTAGACCAATGCTGTCTTGGTGAAGAGAAGGAAATTTTATCTCAAGGACCTTCAGCTGGGAGATCCTATATGTACACAGGGATTCACAGACTACAGCTTGACATTAACAAAAACATCTGGAATCCCTGCTTAGGTCATGCCAGGGTGAACTGGACACTCTGAAAAGTTGTAAGTCAGAAAGAGGTATTCCATGGGGAAAGGAGCTCAGACCTTGGCAAGAAAGAAGACATTTCCAGAGTCCTACATGTGCATAAAGTCTGCCATAAGTCTGCCATGAATTACAAGCCACATTAAGACCTATTCCTCCAAAATCCCTTGGCTACCACAGTATCATGGGATGACTTACATGAAAAACCACATCAAAGACTGTCACAGGCATGTTTTCTCTGTGAATATGCTGAATACATGACGACAATATGGCCTTACCACATGACCTGATAGAGGACAGTGGCGGATAAAGGCAAAGGATGTCTGTTCTGCAACTTCTGCAACTCTGAGAGGCTGCAGAACAGACATCATCAGTCATCTGAGAAGCACTATGACTTTCTCTGCTCTGCCAGGATCTGGTTGGTGACCCAGACCTAGAATAATTTGGTTCTTTGAGGTCACTGGTAATTTAATTTAGACACATGGAATACCCCTAACCTCATAACTTGGGATAGATTATTTGATCACAGCAGACTTGACTGAAGTCTGTTTGAATGTCCCTTGTTAGAAATCACAAAATTGTTATGAGTTAGATTTTTAAGGTTGCTTTTTTTCAGAACTGCATTGTTGTTTTAGAACAATCTGGGGCCATGTTCTGTTAAAAGTCTGTCAATACAAGATAATTTAGATCAAAACATAAATTAAGACATTTGCCATAACTTACAATTTATCTTTATAACATTTCTTTTTAAAATCACAATGAGAGAAACTTATAGTTTTTCAAAACTAGCAAAAACTAAGCACTGTCAAGAAACAGCTTCAATAAAATAACATAACAAAGCAAACTAAATTAAAACAAAAATGAGATGAAAGCCATGCATGGCCCTACTAGTCACAGAACGTCCACTCTTTCCAATATCTTCCAGCCTTGCCCCGCTCAAGTTTTCATAGTTCCTTTCTGGCATACACCAGAGCCTGAGACATAGCACTACTAAGGACATCCTGATGAGGACCAGTGTGCTTCACCTCTGTCTTTGGGGTAGGGAGTGGGAAGCATAATATTAATAAAAGAAATCTAAATACTACATTGCCAAGAAAACATTAATTTGCAAAATAAAGGGAGCACCAAGCTCTAAACAAGCAGGTTAAAAAGAAAAATCAGCTTGAGGAAGAAGATACTTCCATCCATAGGCAATTTTCCCATCCTTTCAGTGCAGGGAAGAATTAAAAAAAGCATACAGTTCAAATCAATATAAATAGGAGGCAAAGGGGCAACATCTGACAATGTGCATTTCTGTTCTGACAAGACAGAAAACATAGTCAATGGCTTTCTGCAGGTTAAAAATGTTGAAGTTTACAATACTGTCCTGGCCAAGTCACTTCCATCAGAGAAGCACAGATGAACGCGTCAGGTAAGTTTTGGATTGGAGAGAGCTGCCAGCAGTGGCAGAGGACAAATATTCTACTTCTTGCAGGCTTTTGTACTGTGCCAGTTATTAGTATCATTATAAACATGACTATATAAAAGAGATTGTTTCTGGAAAAAAATTGGATTGAAAGGAAGAAAAAGAGAAAGCTGATAATTTTTCTATAATTTACACACACACCCACACACACCCCCATTTTAAAATTTCTTAACTGTTTCTAGACAGAAATGCTTTTTTGCTTGTTTGGTTGGTTTGGTTGATTGGTTTGGGTTTTCATTTTGTATATATTTTTTCTTCATTTTCTCTCTTCTTCAGTGCAATGCCTTTCAGCAATTTTATCTAAAGGAATTTGTGGGAGGTCAGTGATTATTTTTATTCAGAAAAAAGGGAGGAGGAGCAAAAAAGTGAAGACTTGTTATCTGAAGGCTTAAGGATCACATAATTCCTCAAGTAGACCATCATATCATCCAGGATTACAAAGGCTGTCTTTAGCTTCTTGAATTGCATTCAGAAATTAAACTGAAAGTCCTACAAAAGTGCTGCTGCTTTATGATTTTAGGTATCAGTATAAATAGAATAGAATAGAATAGAATAGAATAGAATAGAATAGAATAGAATAGAATAGAATAGAATAGAATAGAATAGAAAATATTTTTGCAGTTTGAAGGGGCCTGCATCAATCATCTAGTCTAGTCTAGCCTAAAGCCCTGGCCACTTTAGGGCTGACAAAAAGTTAAATCATGTTACTACTGTCTAAATGCCTCTTGAACAGCAACAGGCTTGGGGTATCACCACCTCTCTATTCCCACATTTGACCATCTATTAGTAAAGAAATGCTTCCTAATGTCCAGTGAGAGCCTCCCCTGGTGCAGTTTTGAACATTTCCACACATCCTATCACTGGATCTCAGATGGACGAGATGTTCACCTTCCTCCCCTCTTCCACAGATCAGGAATCAGGAAGCTCTACAGAGCAATAACCCTTCAGCCTCCATTTTTGTGCATCAGATAAGCCCAAGATCGTCTCCAGGGTGACTTTCTGGGCTGCCACGAAGAGGTTGGCCACAAAGAAGTCGGTAGACAAGACCTTTCTGTCTTTCCTGTCTACTGGACCATTAAAGATATGATCCCATTCTAACCAGTCTTATATTAACTATTTGCTGAAAGTATGGAAGCAAATACAGTTATCATCAGCAGGCTCTGTATTGATCCCATGATAAGTAATTTCCACTCAGTTGGACTTGTTTAACTTTCTAGATCTAGTCCTTGATTAGCTGTACCTCTGCTGGTTAACACAGGTTGTTTTACAATCCATGCAACTTCTTTTAGACTGTTGCTTTACAATTACTCAAACCCGAAACTTGCCTGTTTCTCCACAGCAGAGGCAGATATCTGCAGTTCATCAAATAAGCCTCAACCCAGTCTTTTATCAGGATCCATTCTACCAGATATGTATAGAGAACACCTCCACCATCTTGAATGCAGCTTCTAAAATAAAGCTTAGCACTTATAGGTCTTGATTTAAGCTCTAAAACATCCAGGGGAAAAACTCTTGTTTTCTAGGTAAGGCTGAGTGAAGGCCCATATTATATGTCTTATGTATAGTACTCATAGCCTTTTATAGAAAGAGTAAAGTATATGGCTCTCTTTTACAAAATGGAAAATTCACACAAAGACTTGCAAAGGGAAAACTTTTTAAAATATTTGCAAATTCAGGGATAAGACCTTGAGATAGAACACTAAATCTCACAGGAAAAGCTAAGTGTTTAAGAGCATATTGACTGCAGACATAATGGTGAAAATTCAGCAGTTAAAGTATTCATGTTTCTTGGGTTCTACAAAACAGTAAACTGCAAAACAGTAAACAAGTGAAAGAGGAGGGATTGGAAACATGGGGGTTTTGGTTTTATTACTCAGACCATTCTGCCTCTTAAATTGCCAGGCCATGAAAATGCTGAACTTTCATCTATTACTTAGAAACTATAATCAATCAACTTTTATGTTGTTTTAGTCTGATATATAAACATACTACAATGCAATTTCTTAATAAGGCAAAAGTCCTCCTTGCCTCACAAGCATCTAAGAAATAATGAAGGGGTTCATGGTCCAGCCCAGGGATACCAAAACATACCTTATACAGTGCCAATCATTTTCATACTATCAATTTTTCCAAGTACAAAAACAGCTTTTATTGAAAATTTCATGTAAAAATACAAAACCGTTCAAAATTGAATTTGATGAACAACATTCAAAAGGCCGGCATTTCTCTTCTCCTCAAATTGATAAATTTATCACCTCAAACAGTGATAAATAAATAAATTCCCAGACTATTCCCTACTGATCTCTCTAAGTGTATATAACAATATAGATCAGGTGTGAGGACTCACGGTCCCATAAAATGGCCTGGAAAGATGTGAGAAGGTAACCTGTCGCCTTCAGTTTCCTGCTGGGTATCTGACTAGGCTGCCTGGTTGCTTTCTGGAGTGCTTTCAATCTCAACTTGTTTGAGTGCTTCTCTTTGCAGGTTGCTTATTCAATTCACCAATATAAGCAAAATAAAATTGCTGATCCTTTGTTATTAAGTTAAGATGGCTTGCACTTTTGTTTCTTTCACATAATCTGAAACATTTATCAGGAAGAGAGACATTACTTCTGCCTTTTCCTGCTTAAAGCCAGTACACAAGAATCTGAATAAATAAATCCATTTCCTACCAGGGAAGAAATGCAATTTCTACAAAAAGGGAAACAGCATACAGTCCTTTGGTCTGTTCTCCGCGAGGCATTGAGAATACAATATAATAATGAAATGGCCATCTGAGGCATCTATATCTAATTATCACTAAGCACTTTAATTCCAAAAAATAATTAAGTTTTTCACTCATAGGCATTATTATCTGATATTTCACATGTATTACTAGAAACAGAGAGTGCTAAGTAATATAAAAATAGAGCTGTGGCAACGTAAAAGCTTCTATCCTGAACCTTTTCCTCTGCATTCTCTGCTATGGGATGATCTTTGACAGGTAAAAATTTTCTTTACAAAAGAAGGCATGTCTAATTTATTACATAAATCAAAGTTCTTTACTTGTTTTAATTTTATCCCTAATACTTCTTACATTTCATTATTTTTCATTTTAAAAGTCTTAGTCCTCAGCAGTAAGATAGTTAAATCAATGGCTGAATTGTGCAATGGAACAGTGGAAACATATACTAATTCCTTGAAACAGAACTTAGTGTTGGTTTTGTGATGGCTTTCAACACACTGGGTCTGTGGGACCCTGTGTCTTTGTGGCAAAGCAGGTATTACTAATGGGGAGAAAATGCAAACTTCAGTGAAGGTACCAGTGTTCTTGCAAAGATGTGGAATTCTCTGTATTTTGTTTTTCTTTAAGTAGAAGTTAAAACATTTTCCCCTTCCTGCAGTTATTTTTCATCACCTTAATGTGAGAATCACATTGTCTGCATAGCTCCAATTATGCACAAGTACAATGTTAAATGTTAAGATGTGAGACATTATTTATTTCTCCCGTAATTCATTTCATTGTTTGTGTGTGATGATTTTTGCAAGCTTCTGACTTTCCAGGCTGCAAATTCTCTCTCTCTCTTTCTCCTATTGACCACTTGTTAAATCTTTTTGTTTGTTTCCCACCTTTCCCCTGGGACCTACAGACAGACAGCCTTGCCAGATTCATTTTCTGATCAAAGCTGTTTGATTTGGTCAATTTTGCCACATTGGAGACGTTCTCTATTACAGAGATAAATAGCCTTGGGCTAACTGTCAACGAAAACTTGTAAGCTAATAAATTATTCCAATTTCTTCCTGCGGATTTCTCTGGAGACAGCCCTAGGAAATACACTTTTTGATTAGTAAATTTCTCTGTGTGTGTGTCTGGACATTCAAATGTGTCGACTTTGATTAGCACCATTGCTTTTCAAGTAGATGCTGGCTGAGGGGCTGTCAGTTGCCGGCAGCCCTGATGCATAATGCATCAACTGGGCCCGGAAACAGGAGCCTCATCCAAGGCTGGAAAGGCGGGAAAATTGCCCCAGCAGCCCTTTGCACGGCTGGAGCAATCTGAGTTGCAAAGACTTCGTTGTCTGCTGACACAAGGTCCTGGAGAGCAGAGGAGCCTCAGGGGAGGAAAATCAGTAGGAGCACAGAAGGGCAAGGACAGAGCCAGGCAACTCGCTGCCACCCCATTCACTTCCACACCTTCCACTGTCCCCATAAAATCACTTTTTGCCTTTCTTCTTTTTCTTCCTCCTTATCTTCCTCCTCCTCCTTCTCCTCTTCCTTCTCCTCCTCCTGCTCCCCATCCTCTGAAGAAGATCAGATTTCGCTTCACCTCCCACTTGGATTCCTGTTCATCTGCTGTTTGCCTAGTTAAGGGCCTGCAGGTTGTTATAGAAACAATATTTTGGCTATAACAAATCAATCGGTGCGTGTGAACACAAACATACAGATCATTTATCAACTGCAAAATACCCTAAATTATGACCTTTCTAAAACCTATCAGAAGGGCGAGGGAATGCATAACGTAAATTAAACTTTGAAGGGTCAGCGATTTTTACTTTCACTATTCATCTTTCTTTCACCTTATAGGTTTAAGAACAAGAGTGCTGTGTAATTACATTTCAATGGGGTGCAGCGGTTCATTATTCTCTGCTATACCAATCTACTGCAACATTTCCAATGCAGTCAGGTACGTTTTAGCAGATATTAGTTGCATAAGACCACGCTTGCTCTTTTGGACGGATAACATCTTTTAATGCAAAACAGTGCAATTGTCTCAATTTACAAAAGACAGAAATGTTAAGGTTTTCAGATCAATATGCTTGTTTATATTTTATTATAAAAATGATGAAGAGAATTTCATGGTTTCCTTTCTGTTATTATTATTTCTACTGGCTCTTTCAATCCTTGCATTTTCTGCCTCCTTCTGAAAATTTGTTTTTGTGCTGGAGCCCACATCAGTGATGGAGATGGGC